>NW_020954567.1:2173332-2238147 GCF_900497805.2 Vombatus ursinus | reverse complement strand
TCTCTCTCTCTCTCTCTCTCTCTCTCTCTCTCTCCTCTCTCTCTCCACCCCCCTTTCTCTTCTTTGTCCAAGTCCTTCCTTTACCTTTTCATGATACAATTTCTTCATCTCCTGCAGTGAAACCCACAAGAGGCCTACAATTGGGAAATGTAGGGTAAGGACACAGTATATATACTGTGTAGCCCGGCATGCTGGGATTTTCAAATTAAAACTTTTGCCATCGGAGTTTGGATCCTGAGCTTATAATTATTTTATGTTAAGCACTGTGGTAGCTAGGGTAAGTAAATAAAATTTGCAAATGTATCCCTAGGTCTTTTTTTTTTTTCCTCTTAAAAATTGTTTGAAAAAGAGCTTGGGCTTACGCCTTCAGAGCTGCCTAGGCCTTTATTCTTAAATCAGCCACTGCCTGTGTTGGATAATTACACTCCATTTCTGAGAATAAATGCCGAATTATTTCCGTCTTCAAAGCCAGGGTGCTTTCTGCACAGGGAAAGCTGTTCTCTTGAACCCACCAAGTTTAATTACCAAGTGGATGGGGTTTTCTTGCAGGAATTTACATAGAAATGATAAACAGTGAGCAACAGTGGCTTTCTAATCCCATCCAGACTGGCACTGGTGATACCATAAACCTCCCGAATGAAGTCAGAATCCACAGGAGCCCCATGGCTGCATTTACCACCTCGGGTTTTATGTGTTCAGTCACACACAGAAGACTGTGGTCTGGAGCCATGTTCTACACTGGGTCCTAGTTCCACTCCTGAATCCTTGTATTTCCCCACTTATTTTATCAGTGCAGGGGCTGCAGTCCAGGATTGAAGAAAACTAGGTTTCAGCTGAGGGACTCAGACTTTAAGGAGTGAAAAGTGAAAGTCAATGTGTTTATGGGATGTCTACTGTTAGCAGAGTACAAAAAAGGTGCCCTGGGGGGGGGGACATCACAGAAAGAGAAAAGAGCAACACAATAAAGTAACAAAATGCACTGGACTATGAAATAGGCGACCTGGCTTCTAATCCTAGTTTAGGCTTTAAACTCAATAATATGACTTTGGGAAAGTACCTAACTCCTCTGAACCTCAACTACAAAAAGAGGGAGTTAGAGTAGATGATCTCTAATGTCCCTTCCAACTCCAACATTTAAAATCCTATTGCATCAGGGAGAAGTCAGTATCTACAGATTATAAGCTCCATAAGAGCAGGGGGCATCTATCCTATTTAAACTTTCTATCTTATCACCAAGGCCTGGCACAGTGTTCTGCATGTAGGCACTAAATAAATGTTCCTTAATTTGAATTGTACATGAAGGAATGAATTGAGGGGAGAGAGGAAAAGGGGGAGAAAGGCTTCTTCTTTTTAAAAAACTGAATATCTAAGCAAGGTTAACTGATTTCCCTGTAGAAAATTGTTTCAGGAACAACACAGAAATAAGCTAACATAGTAAGTCTCTGCATAAGTCCATGACTACCTGGGGTGGTTTTAGAACTATAGAAAGGGCTTCCCCTTTTCTAGTACCTCTGCCACTTAGTTGAAATTATTAATATTAATTATGACTTAGATAAGGAATCATAAATCCTTGGACCACAGGCTGCTTATAGCTCACTCTCCCCACCCCTTTAACAAGGTTCATTTATTATGTGGCTCTCTGTTCTGTCATTCAGAAGAATATGAAATTAAAAAAATGAAGTTTTAGATGGTGATAGTACTGAGATGAGATGTAGAAACTAGAAGAAAAAAAAACCTATGAGATCTGAGTTTGAGACTAATGGCTTAGACAGCACTCTCAACAGAATGCCACAGCACGTATTAAGAGCTGGAAGAGGTCTTAAAGATCATATGGTCTAACCCTCTCATTTTGTAGATGGGAAAACTAAGCCTAGTCAATAAGGAGAAATGCTAGAAACCAAATCCTGATTGTCTGACCTGAATATCAATAATCTTTATATTCTAAATCTAATACAAAGAAGATATTATCACTAGTGACCTAGAAAACATCTACTCAAATACATTGCAATGACAGGATGGCCTGGAAAGATCCAATCTGTGCTGCATTTTCCAAAATAGTAAGAATGTCTGCAAGTACAAGAAGAATCATGCATTCATTCTTTGGGTCACCTCGCTGTCACCTATTGGGCTTTATCTGACCCATTTAAATGAAGTTACCTACACACAGAATTCTGTCTCTATCCAAATGGTAATACCTTGGCCACCAGATGGCCCACAGATTCTAGACACTGTGTGATTTTCCGCTGTGTTAGATCAAGTGGGACTAGCTAGAACCTCATGACTGAGCCAGTCATGATGATGTTAGAGACAGCTAAACACAAGGATTGATAGAATTCCTTTAGAGTTAAGGCCTGCAATTTCAGATACTATTCAGTCATTCTAGCTGTATCTATTTTCTCATGCATCATTAGTTGACCTAATTTTCTGTGATGTCTAAATCTCAATGAAGAGGGGGATGAGCATAAGTGGTAGAATCAGAGAATCAACTTGAGAACACTGGATCAGAGAGGGCAGGTCCTTTTTCTTTTAGGTAGCTGGGGGTGGAGGAGAAGGAGTGACTGTCAGAGAGAAAAAGACAAGGGGATATCCCAAACAATTCACCAACTTTGCAATTCTGTCCTTGGCCAGCCCTGATCACATGCATCTGTTTCCATTTGGAACAAATGAAAACCTCCCTTTTCTCAGTTGACTTCAAAGACAGAAAGCTAGCCTCAGTTTATTGTCATTGCTGGTATCATTTATAATACTTATGGCCCTTATTACGCTGCCATCAACCCAGAAATGTAGGGAGAGATGAGTAAGAAATCCAGCAACCATAGGAGCCAGATTCTCATGCAACTGTGACAAGGGAAGATGTTTCTGCGGTTCTTCCTCCTCTCCCAAATATAAGTTGATCTGATATTATGTGACCTTGTTGTTAAACTGAGGACAGATCATATTCCAAATTATTTGCATGACCCCCAGGCTTATTTACCTAGGCTACTAGGCACAGTGCTTCAGTGGTTTCTTCAGGTTTCTTTTGGGGCTTCATTCCCCTCTGCTATGAAAGCTGCCCTCCTCATTTATATCCTATCCTTTTCTCTTTCTTTTATCTCCCTTCATGGATCAGTTTCAACAATATATGGATTCCTAAGTTTTGAATCCAAATTACTTAACCTTTAAATCAGCTCCAAAAGAATGCTGCAGAGAAAACAGGTAATGGGTTAAAAGGGGAGGAATAAATGTGTCCCTTTTTCATCCTTACCTTTCTAAGTTTTTTTCTTCTTTCCTTCCTTTCTTTATTCTCTTTATTTTTGTTCATTGTCTTTATCTTTCTTCCTTCTTTTCTTTGTTTCTTCTTAATGTTTTATTAATGCTTTTATTTTGCATTACTATTATTTCCTGGTACCACTCTCTGCAATAAAACCTTTTGCTGTCACTTTTTTATTTTTTAGTGAGGCAATTGGGATTAATTGACTTGCCCGGAGTCACACAGCTAGGAAGTATTATGTATCTGAGGCTGGATTTGAACTCAGGTCCTCCTGACTCCAGGACTGGTGCTCTATCCACTGTGCCACCTAATTGTCCCTAAAACCTTCTTTTGTAACAAAAAAAGTATAATTAAGCAAAACAATTTGACACATTGGCCATATCTGACAATATCTGCCTTATTCAGTGCATCTCTACCTCTCTCTGCTTGGAGGAAGCATGTTTCATCATTAGTACTCTGTAATCAGGATTGACCTCTAATTATCAGAAACATATTGCTATTCATTGTTGTTTTCCTTTATACTATTGTGGTCATTGTGCATATTGTTTTCTTGGTTCTACTTACTTCACTCTGGATCAGTTCCTAAGAGTCTTTCCCAAGTCTCACTGAATTCATTTGTTTTTTCTTAAGACACAGTAATATTCCATTGTATCCATAGACCTTAATTTATTTAGCCATTCCCAAATCAATGAAAACATCCTTTGTCTCCAGGTTAAAAAAAAACTGTCACAAAAGTATTGCTATAAATATTTTTACCTAAGTAGGACTTTGTCCTCTGTTTTTGCTCTCCTTGGGGTAAATGCTAGTAGTGGAATCAAAGGGTAAAAACCAATTAGGCATTTTGTCCTAGTGTGGTTCTAAATAGTCTTCTAGAGTATTCAGACCAATTTACATAAATGGATTATTTACATAGATTTCTACAAGAATCTAGGCTGGATGGAGGGAAGGTTAGAACTTGAGAGTGTCTGTCTATAGGCAAGCTCTCTGTTTCTTGAAAAAAAAAAAGAAAATAACATCAGAAGACCTGGATTCAAGTCCAACCTTCATTATTTACTAGCTATGTGGTCTTGGGCAAGTCATGTAATCTCTCTGAGCCTCAGTTTCCTCATTTGCAAGATAGAAATGAGGATATTCAAACTGCTTAGAAGCAACACAGGTTCAAAAAGCTTCACAGGTTTGTTATGAGATACATATCTTGTAAACTGTAAAATACTCTGTAATATAAGTTACTATTTTGTTAGTTCTGTGATACAGGGAACAGTAACATTCTTTCAGATATACATCACCATTCAAATATGTTAGCTTAGGATGGAGGAAGGAGGGAAGATGCCTATTTTCCCATAAACGCAAGTTTCATTCCAAATCCTAGATGGTTATCTCAAAAACAGTGCTCACAAGAAGGACCAAGAAAAGATGCATGGAGAGATTTTGTACAAACTGACATAAACAATCAATAAACATTTATTTATTAAATTCCACCTGGCACTATGCCAAGTGCTGAGGATAGAAAAAGAGGCAAAAGAAAGAATCTCTGTCCTCTGAAAGTTAATCTAATGGGAGAGACAACAAGCAAACAAATATAGACAAAGCAAGCTATATACAGGATAAATAGGAAACAATAGAGGGAAGGCACTGGAATTATGAGGGATTGGGGAAGGCTTCCTGGAGAAGAGATTTCAGATGAAACTTAAAGAAAATAGGGGAAGACAGCAGGCACTTGAAGAAGGAGAACATTCCAGGCATATGGGACAGACAGAGAAAACACCTAGAGATGAGTATCTTGTTCTCAGGACAGCCAGGAGGTCAGTGGCCTTGGATTGAACATGACAGGGACTAAGATGAAAAGAAGATTGAAAATGTAGGAGGCTCCATTATGAAAGGTTTGGAATGCCAAATCCAGAATTTTGTACTTGATCCTGGAGGTGACGGGGAGCCCCTAGAGTTTTCTGAGTAGAGGAATGACATCTTTGGACCTGCTCTTTAGGAAAATCTTTAGGTTGGTTGGAGTTTGGATTGGAGGAGAGACTTGATGCAGGCAGACCCACCAACAGGCTATTGCAACAGTCCAAGCATGAGGTGATGAGGGCCTGCTAGAGGGGTGACAGTGTCAGAAGAGGGAAGAAGGGTGTATAGGAAAGAAGCTTCAGGAGTGAAATCAACCTAGTAAGTGTTTAACATATAAACGACAATGAACCATAGAAGAACAACAAAATGATTAAATGTCTGGGAAAGGGTTAAGTTGATATTTCTCTGGAAAGCAATGGGAACTGGAAATGTGGATGTGAGTCTCAGGTGCCGAGATTGGTTGATATCACTTTAAGGGTACAGTTTGGAAAAAAGTTAAGGCTTTTAGAAAAATTGCATTCAGGAAAAAATGGAAGATAGTTAAGTAACCTTTATTGACCTTTATTCTGAGTCTACATATATAATATAAGAAAAGAAAGTCTAGTTCAGGCTAGTCCTGTGGGTAGAATCCAATGGAAACTACTGATTCAGGACTTATGTGTCCAAAAAATGAGTAGTTTCTCTACTAGGAAACAAAAGGAACCCATAGGTGGTTGTCCATTGAATTTAGACTGGCTTCTTCTCTGAAAGGGTTTCCATTGAGATTTTCTGGAAGGTTGAAAGAAGTAGAGAAAACCTAGTTTGGAATCATTGACTCGTCAAGATTTAAAACTGAAAGTTTTCTTAGAGATTTTTCTAGGCCAGTAGTTCTCAAAGGACAATCCAGGGACCCCTGGAGATCCCCAAGAGACTTTCAGTAGGTCCATGAAGTCAAATCTATTTTTGTAGATGTTTTAATTTCTAGTACAGTAAATATTGATAGATAAATAAATATATAAATAAATGAAATATAAATTAAATAAATAAATAAAATTAAATATAAATAAAAACTCTTACGGATCTTCAAGTACTTTCAAGAGTATAAAGGGGTATTGAGACCAAGATGTATGGGAACGACTAGCCATAACAAATAGTATCCTTTGACAGATGAATAAACTAAGGGCTGGGGAGATGCAATAATTAGACTAGGATCACACAGCTAGTTAAGTTGCATAGTCAAGACTAGAGTATAAGTCTTTTCAGTGATAACACCTAGAGGCAGTTAGGTGGCACAGTGGATTGAGAGCTGGGCCTGAGATCAGGAAGTCTTGAGTTCCAATCCAGCCTCAAACACTGACTTGTGACCCCTGGACAAGGCCTTTCTAAGGCCTGTAAAGATAGAGATAGATAGAGAGACACCTTTCTAAGCCTGTAAAACGATGGCAGAGTTAAGCTGGTTGATCCCTAAAATCCCTTCCCAAGCTATCATTCTATAGCTCTGTGGGCTCCCGGCTCCTGATGTCCTCTAATTGAAAATATTTTCTAAGAAAGTTAAGAAATAGAGCTCATCTATTTCTGCTTCTTCTACTCCTCTTCCCTGTTGATTGCTCAGTCTGTAGAATTGTCCATCTGCAACACAGGTATCCGGTTCAGCTCCTTAGTGGTCAAAATGGCCTGCCTCACTGTCAGATATCCTGCTGGTCTCTATAGCTGCTCATCAACCCTCTCTGGCGCCAGTGACGTGAGCCAGATGCTGAAGGCCCCACTCAGGTTTGACATCATTCACTGATTCACTTGTTAATGATGCCCCCATTCCCCCACCATTGGCTGCTACCGCGGGTGCTAACATTAAAGGTGGGCACTTAACGTGTTTATTACATACAGGGCTTATTAGATAACCAGGCTTGGTGGTGATAAATTGACTTCGTGTTTCATTTGGACTCTCAATGCTCGGCAGGTTTTTCTAATTTAGTTTTGCCTTTGCTCAGCCAAGATGGGATTTGGGGGAAGAAAGAAGGAGAAGGGAAAGAAGCAAGTCTGTGTTGTATATCAAATCCTTTCTGTGCCTCTTCTTGGCTCAGAAACTAAGGCCCTTTTAAGCTGCTGTCCTCAGCGGCATCCTCAGTGCTGTCTTCCGAGGGGAGATTTGCTTTTCTTAAAGCAGTAGAGTTCTTTTATGATGACTCCTCCATTCATTATGGATTGTTGCTGCTTTTGTCCAAAGCTGTCATATTTTCCTTTCTCCCTTTCCTTTCAAGTCTGGGTTTAAACACATGTGTGCTTGAACACTCACACACGCACACAAACACCAAACTTTGGAGGGTGGGGACATGGGGAAGAAGAGGCAGGAGGGGGTTGTTGGCTGGGTCCTGTGTGAATTGCTCTGTACCTGCCACCTTCTGAGAAGCTTTAGATCTCTCTCCCTCCAAGCAAACACCAGGGCATTGAAGGCTGCTTTGAAACGTGACAGGCTTTTGAGTACGTGCGTGCGTGCTTGGGCAACGAAACAAGAAAATCCATTTCCCTATCAGAGTGACTGACACTTTTTTTTTCTCCTTAATGTGGGCCTTGATCTTTTCCTGACTACATTTTCTGATTCCCACCAGCTTTCCTTATCGGTGGGTGAACCTTCATCAAAGAACTGAAAGATTCTAGTGATGGTCCTTGATCCCAGGGTCTCCCCCAGACTTAGCCTGACAATCCTCCCAATGGCATCCCAAGGGCAACACCTGGTGAGCAGATGGTGGCTGGGATTGCTCTCCCCTTGAATGAGGAAGTCCCAAGATGCCATGCTTCATGACAGAGTTGGACTAGCCCATAGTACAAGAAGACATCTGTCTAGTGGGGCCCCTTCAACTAGGGCTGCCTTTTTTTTTTTAATAGTTAAGAAGCTCTTTTGAAAGGATCCTCTGCAAAGAAGACTCTTCTGAATATTCCATTCCATCAACATCCCCCTGTTCAAATACATTTTGGGAGCTTCGAGCCCAGTGACAGATGCAATCTGGCACTGTTTGGTGTGTGTATGTGTGTCTATGTGTGCATAGACTCCATGCGTGGGAGACCAGGACGAGATCTATAATTTCAATGGTGTCAGGAGCTCCTATCAGGAATTTCCTTCACCAGTGTAAATTATCACCTTCTTTACAATCTAGAATCTTTAGAGAGATGCCTTGTGCACCAGAAGTTTAAATGACATATGAGTCAGAGGCAGGATTCGAACCCAAATCAATTCTATCTGCCTTCTCTATCATTTCTAAAGCTCTTTATCTACCTTGCCCTGTTCCACACACCCCCTCCCATTTCTCTGGATCTCTCCTCTGTTTGTCTGTCTCCTGTCTCTCTCTCCTTTTCTCTGGATCTCTTTTCTCTTTTTCTCTCTCTGTGTCTATCCCTGTCTCTCTCTCTCTCTCTCTCTCTCTCTCACTGTCTCTTTCTCTGTCTCTCTGTATGTCTCTGTCTATATGTCTCTGTCTCGCTGTTTCTCTTTCACACACACACACATAAACACACACGCATTCTTTTCCCTCCCTTCTCCTGGATTTCTCCCCTCTTTATCTCTATCTCTCTGTGTCTGTGTCTGTCTATCTCTCTCTCTCTCTGTCTCTGTGTCTGTTTCTCTCTCTCGCGCGCACACACACACACATGCATACCGAAATATAGAGACATTTACATGGCCGTATTGAGATAGAAAATAGCTAGATTCATATAGCAAAATTATCTCATTTGATCCTCACCACAACCATGTAAGGTAGGTACTATTAATATCCCCATTTTGTAGGTGAGAAAATTGAGACTGAGAGAAATTAAGAGATTCACCAAGGGTCGCACAGCTAGTAAGTGTCTGAGACAGAATTTGAACTCTGTCTGGATCTCTATTTGCACCTCTTAGGTGAACACACGCACATACATACACACACACACATTTAAATATAATCATCACAAGAGCTCACATTTATGTAGATTTATATCCTATGAATCAACATACCTTTGAAATGATCTCTAATATCTCCTTCCAGCTCTGACATTCCCTGACAATGCACACAAGGGGGGCTGCACTCTCTCACCCCAGCTGTCACTCAGCCAGCTCCCCTGAGATCAGAGGGGCCAGAGAGAAGCCAGTACTGAGAGAGAGGGGAAGGGAAACCACTCTAGGCCCTTGGCTTATATATTCACATTGCACTAACTGGTTTTATGTTCAAGCAGTCCTCTTTCCAGCTCAGAATGCAGTCTCCTTGTCCAAATGCTACCCTAGCATTAGTATAGTCTTACCATGTCAAGAACTCCAAAGAGAGAGAACCCATGCCATAGGAGTGAGGGAGATCTCTCATGGAAACCTCAGGGAAGAAAGATAGTCCCAGAAAATTCCATAAAAATAATAATAATAGCAAGAATTCACACTTAACAATGAATTTTATGGTTTAGGAAGCCGTGACAGGGCCTCACCACAGCCTTATCAGGTATATAGGACAAGGGTTATTTCTTCAATTTTAAAGATAAGGACACTGAGACCCAACAGGATGAAGGGTCACACAAGCCAGTTCAAGGTCACACAGCCAGTCAATATCACAAGTGAGACTTGACCTCAAGCCCTCTGACTCATGGCTTAGTAAAAAAAGCATTGGGTTTGATGTCAGAGGAACAGGTTTCAAGTCCCACTGGCAACACCAATTAGCTGTGTAAGCAAATCACCTCTTCAGGCCTCAGCATCCTCAACTATAAATTGACGAGTTTGAATCTCTATGGTGCTTGCCAGCTCTAAACTTGTGACTGTAGCTGGACCTCCCTTTCTACCACACTATGTTATACTGCCTTCTCTTTTCTGGGGCCCTCATTTAAGAGGGTTCATCTGTTTGACCTGAGAAACTGGCTAGGGAACCACCTGTGTGACTTTTAATGTTAATGAAGGGGTCAAAGGCTGAGTGGGGCAGCTAGGTGGTGCAGAGGGCTGGGCCTGGAATCAGGAAGACTCATCTTCCTGAGTTCAAGTCTGGCTTCAGACACTTGCTAGCTCGTGTGATCCTCAGCAAGTCACTTAACCCTGTTTACCTCAGTTTCCTTATCTGTAAAATGAGCTGGAGAAGGAAATGGCAAACCTCTCTAGTATCTTTGCCAAGAAAACCCCAAATGGGGTCTTGAAGAGTTGGACATGACTGAACAACAAGGCAGAATTACGGAATCTTAAAAGTGTTTTATCATGTTTCTTAATGGGATACAGTATGGTCACCCCCCCTACCCCAACTCTGCAGTCTAAGGGAATAGTCAGGTCAGGACATTCCAGAGGGCGAGCAAAGCATTGCTTTTTTATTATAGAATGGCAGTGGGAAAGTTGCTGCTTGCTTGATACTACCTCTGCATAAGAGTCTGGCATCCTGAAAATTTTTCCTATTTGGTTTGTAGAACCCATTTGAACCTGAATGTAACTAGAAATCTCCTTCTGTAGTCTTTCCCTTGCTCTGACAATTACTCCAGGATTTGTTGAATGAATTAATATATGAATGACCCTCATTCCAGCTTCTCAGTCCTATATTCCATGCCTTTTACTAGGGAACCTGTATCTCTGAAAATAAATATCCTTTAGATACATGACCCTCTCCCAGTTCTCAAAAACACATTGCTTCATTTAATCAAGGACTATTTTATTGAGCATCCAAGGGTAGGACTTAGAAGCTACGAATGGGCAAGAAGCATAAGGCATGATCCCTACCCTTAAGTATAATTTCCTCGAGGGCAAAAAACATGTCTTCCTTGAGTCTTATATATTTCCTAGTAAATGAAGAGATAAAATCTATACATGTAAAACTATGACTAACAAAACACACTAACCTGGGGCAAAAAGGCAAAAGAGTAGTTAAAATATTGGTTGCATTTCCAAGGAGGAAGAGATAACTGTAGACTGAAGGATGTATAATTATAGGAAGTAACAGGAATAAGTTTGGCAAGGTAGGTTGTGGTCAAATGAAGACTAGGCTGATTTGAACCTTGTCCACTAAGCCATGAGGAACCATTGAAGAATTTGTCTTTCAATGACTTGCAAATGGGAAGGAATGTGGGAAGGGTGCCAGGAAAGCATCTAAGGCCATAAGAAGAATAGCATTAGCACATGCATTTCTTTCTCCCAGGCCTGAGGCTACAGAGCTTTATGAGGGTAGACCAAGAGGGAAATCTTAAGTCTTGTTCTGACATGACAAGTGGAACTTTGCATCCACTGTGATAAACATCTTCACTCTTATGGTGATAGACGAGTGCAGCCTGGTTGGGAAGGCAGGAGTACAAGTAGGTTGTAATTGTGACAAGAAACTGGTCAAATTCAGGTCTAGGTCTAACTCAATCTCTGGAAAATAAGGGTGTCATTAATTAGCCAAGACCAACTAACTGGTGTTTGTTTAGTGCTTTCTCTTAAGTGAGATGGTAACCTCCGCGCTACCCCATGTCTCCTGGGCTGAAGGAACACTTACTAATTGGTTCCCTTGTTGATTCAGGCCCCTGCCAAGAAATGAGGTGTTGACTGTTGGCTGGCAGCCTCGCTTTTAGAAGCTGAAAGGTGGGATCTTGGGGCAGAGCTGGGGAATTGCATAGGTGTGGTTTATGAAAGCCAGAGGTAGAGGTTCAGGAAACCTTGACTCCAGCATTCCAGTCAAAAGTAATCCCAAGGAGGGTTTCCTAGGTGTCCAAACTAGGCATAGGGGCAAACACAGGCATATGAGTGATCCCCTCACCAGCTTTGAAAAAATCATAGTAGGAGAGCTCATCACGACCACATTGGTGATTCTAGATTAGGGCTAAATGTAATGTTTAAGGTCCACACAGAGAAGGAAAATCCAAGCAACCATTTGATTCAGTTCAATTCAACAAGCATTTATTAAGCTCCAACTATATGCTAGGCATTGGCAATACAAAAACAAAAATGAAACGGGGCTCTGCTCCCTGCAGAGGGAGATTGATCTAAGAATACTAAGGAGTGGAGGAGATGGGGAAGAATATTCCAGAAATAGGGAGTTGCCCATTCAGAGGCATGAAGGTGAAAACCATGTTTGGAGAACAGTAAGGAAGCCAATTTTGCTGAAACATAGAATTCTTTGTAGGATTGGAGGAGATAGGGAAGGCACAGGGAGGTAGGGTAATGTGAAATCAATCTGGAAAGGTAGAGAAGGTCTTCTCTGCACCTCGGCTTCCTCTTCTGTCAAATTCAGGGGTTAGACTAAATGATCTATGAGGTCCCTTCCATCTATGAATCTATTAGGATCTTGTAAGCAATCCATGATCTCTGTTTTCAAGGAACTTACGAACTTGCTGAGAAGAAAGCTATCAAGACATGAGGCCACTCAATACAATTAAATACTCAATTATGTTACACTGTGTATGGATAAGACATTCAGAGAAGGGAGGAGCTCACATGGGCTGAAATATCTAGAATAGGCTGCATAAGAAACATCAAGTGGCCTTTAAAGGAAGAAAAAGGCTTAAATGAGCAGAGAAAGGAAGAAAGGGCATTTCAGTCAGGGGGAACTATAATAGCAAAGGCACAGAGATGGGAATTAGTCTGGAATGTAAAGGAAACAGTGGAGAGACTTGCGAGGTGGGAAAAAAGAGTTTGTGGGGAAAATTATTCTGAAATAGATTGAGATTGGTGCAGCATGGAAATAGCAGTGCATTTGGAGTAAGAGGATACAAATTCAAAACCTATTTTGTCATCTACCACATGTATAACCTTGGACAACTGATTTAAACTCTCTGGGACTCGATTTTCTTATTTGTAAAATGAGGCAATTTTGACAGCACTTCCTGTTGAATTTGGGGGCTCTGATGGAGCATTTCATTCTCCTCAGTTATCCTTTTAGTGCTTAATCTAGAATCCTATGTTCCTATTTTAAGGGGATGTTCTGTGGACATTTGGGTTTCTGAAGGAGGCAGAAAAAGAACATTTCTGTGTGTGCGTGTGTGTGTGTGCATGTGTGCATGCAACACTGATAAAAATCAACTTGAGAAAAAGCACAGCCTATGAGATAAAAGATAAAACAGATCCCCCAGTGTGAGTGTAGGTTAAGGGTGGAAAAAGTCAGCCCAAAATGAGAAAACAAAGGTAGGTAGGGGCACCATGTCACATGCCATACCTAGGTGACATTATGATCCCACCATCATTCTGTTCTCCCACGCTCCCTCATGACAGATATTTCAGGTTATTCAAATTACTTAGGACTATTTCCCAAAATATCGAAGAAAGAGATAGGGCATATAGCTGGCTCTTCCTAGAGAAACTCAGGCCAAGGATGAAGAGAAATTAATAATTTTGACATATATTATAGGCTATGAATAAAGATACCCTAAGGTCTTGGTGCCTAGGGCCCCAGTTGGTCGTATCATAATCTACCACTCTGAATCACATGTAGGCTCTTGAGAAGGTGATTGAAATGATGAAATTAATGTTTTATCTTTGTCAATAAGTAGCCCCTGTGTCAATGTTTTGGTGATATCCTTTCACTTTATACAGTTTATATGTTGTATTTTTCTTTTTCTCTATCCTTTTCTTTTCTTTCTCCAAAATCAACTGTCTTCCCTCTTCTCTCCAATGCGTTATATAGTAGCACCCAAGGTTACTGTTCATACTTTCAGTAAATTTCAGGACTTTAAAGTTGCTATGTTCTTTAATTCTGTGACTAAATCTTTAAAAACCAAAAGGAATTAAGAATCCATCATTACTCCATCATTATTCAAACCACAGAATTGATTCTGGAACTGGAGGGGATACTAGCAACAGACTATCTGGTCCAAGTTCTTAATTTTAAGACTGAGGTCTATCCAGAGCAGTTGTGACTCGTCTACAGTCACATAACTGAGACTAGCATGCATGTCTCCTGCCTCCTAAACCCAGTGCTTAAATCCCAACACCACAACCTCCTGCTCTCATTCTTTTACTTGATCTCAAAATTTAAAATCATCATTTCCTCGGTCAAGGTAGAGTTCTTCAAATATTTGAGAGTCCACATAAAATGTAATTGCATGCAGTTTATAGAATGTCAATACAGAAATGGCTGTGCCCATAGGGCTGGTCAGTAAATTGCAATGTTACCCCATGCTGACTGCACAAAGAACAAAAAAGAGATGTTGAGAGAGCATCAATACAAAAAAAAAAAACAAGTAAGACCTAGTCCCTGCCTTCAAAGAGCTCTTGCCTGTTAGGCAATAGGGGTGAGCGAAAATGAAGAAGAATTATGAAAGAGTATAGCAAGTATAATATAATACACTATGAATAGAATTTGGAGTTGTTAGTAGATCTCAAATGCCAACGGTGAGTTTGGGGGGTTACATTACCCCCATTGGCTTAGTAGGCAATTTCTGCCTCATTTCGTTAGACAGAGGAGACTGTTACCAGAAAGCCAGAAAGGAAGTGCCATCTGGGACAACGTGTGTTTTCCAGACAGATGGTTGGCTATTCCAGTCCTGTTTTATTTCTGGCTATGGATCACACACCCCACAGCTATACTGTAAAAATGGGATGTGACGGGATATGGGATGCTGTCAGGGTGTTGTTGTTTCTGGAAATTTGGGATAAAAATAAAACTTATGATCATCTCCTTGTTTTCGTTGTTGTTGTTGTTTTAATTAAGCTACTATTAAGTGAAGTCAAAACCAATGCAGCCACAGAATTGGAAGTGGCATAATGCCAAGTTAACCTTGAGATGGCTATGTGGCAGTTTAGAAACCCTTAGCTGGAGCATGTGGGTATTGTCAAACATTGAATGGCTGAGGCTAGTGACATGCCTTAGAAGTATAAAGTGATATAGTTTGCTAACTGTAGACCTTCACACTCATTCCTCCCCCCTATTACCACCACTACCACCACCACAGCCACCACCACATACTTAGATCTGTCATTGGAGAGAATCAACCAGGAATAGTACTATTTTAAGTTTGTTGGGGTTACTAGTGATCTGTCTCTATTGGCCCAATATTGGGTTTTTATTGGTAGAGGTCTGGAACTTGAGGAATAAACCACTTTCAGTGATGGAAAATGTCCACATTTCAAAGTGGCCTGGATTGTAGAGCAATTATTCGATTTATCAGAGTCATCAAGAAGGGCCAATTCATCTACATTTTACAAAGACAGGAAAGCATCTCCTATGTGCACATATATCAGTAAGGGGATTATTATTAATGATCCCTGCCCTTAAGGAATTTATAGTCTAGGTGAGGAGACAAGACATACAATAATTTCCCCCCATATGACAGTTATTTTTGTCTCTCCAATAAAAACTGACTTCAATGCTTGATCATGGTGTGAAGGTGAGCCTAGGTTCCCAAGGGTTACACCAGCCAAGTACAATCTGGAAAGGTTTCAATTAAAACCCTAGAAATGACAGATTGTTTATCTATCTTCAAACTAGTCTAAAAGCTTAAAGAGGTTCTTGAGTAGAATATTAGCTAACAAGTAATGACTGGGGATGGAGGATGCAGGGTAACTTAAGAAGATGGTCTACTAACACTTTGAGGGGCCATAAACTGAATCAATGTTGGGACTACCTGCAATGATGAAACCACAGATTCTTGAAATACTGAAGTTATCATTATACATCACACCCCCCTACCAGACTATAAGCTCCATGAGTTCTAGTATCTTAGATAATTTTTTCTTCTTCTTCAGTTACTAGAAAAGTGATGCTTATAGTTTTTAATCAAACCAAAAAGATTAAATGTTGGCATTGGTGTGGGAGAGGAAAAAGGCATGGAGGCAGGCCTATGAATTCATTGGTGTGTGTGTGATTTCTGATGTGGAAGCTCCCTCCAGAGATACAGTAGAAAATCAGTCTGTAACTTTTGTAGTCATTCTTTGACATTGGAGTGTTTCACATTCATGGTTCTGGTTATTTGTGAGTTGGCCATTGATAATTAAGTGGGAATTTTTGGACACTTGCCACATACCATGAAAAACCACAGATGACAAACGTATGTAAAGAAAACTAAAAAAAATAGTAAGTTATAAATATTATATATTATTCATCTATTTTATCATTTACTACTATAAGTATACTTACATAAATTTATTATAAACAGTTAAATTTTGTTAAAAGTTCTAGTGTTCTAGGCCTTCTCTTTGGGAATACTATTCTTTGTCTCTCTTCCATACAGACTCAGTCACATGGTTTTCTCCTACAGTTATCCTTGTATCTTGGGCTTTTCATAGGAGAAAGAAATCCATGAAGCAATTGTTGTAGCTGCACTGGCAGCTGTGAAGACTCCACATAGTGTGCAAGATACTAATCTCTTTTGTGTAGAAGTTACAGCTTTTTTATGGGTGCAGTGTGTTGTTTTGCTTGTTTTGTATGTTAAATAAATATGATCAGAATTATTAAAAAATAAAAGTTTGGGGTGGGGCCCAGAGTTATTTGTGGGTTTTTTCCCATTCTCAGGGTTCCTATGCCCCTTACCCCTGTGAATGTTGTGGGACGACTGAAGTCTTAGAATGTAACCTAGGTCACGGAGAGGTAGTTTGAGTCAGAGGTGGGATCTGAACCATGTTTTCCTGATTCCGAGGCTGGACCTCTATTGACTAAGCCAGGCTACTTCTCAAATAAAAATATAGCAGTAAAGATGATTCATATTCATATTGTTCTAGAAATGGAATATTACTATATGGAAAGGAATGATGAATGAGAGGAATTCAGAGAAACTTGTGAAGATTTGTACAAACTAATATGGAGTTAAATTATAAGCAGAATCAATAGAACATCAAAATGACAACAGTATAAATGAAAAAGGTCACCAAAAGGAAGTTAAATTCTAAGTGATTTTGGGGAAAAAACCATCAAAGTCATGGAAAAGAAACAGGGAAATATACTTCCCCTGTCAAAACAGAGAGATGAGGGTCTATTAGAACACAATTTCACGTACATTGTCAGACAAGTTTTTGTATTAGATGTTTATAGTTTTTTTTTTTTTCCTCAGTCACAAGGAAGGATTTGGTTTTGGCCTGGATGGAAAATGACTGTGATTACAAACAATGAAGAAGGCATCAATAAAACATATTTAAAACACTTACATAGCATTTTATGACTTATAAGGAGAAGTGTAAGTATTCTTACAGCCATTTCATTGATGAGAAAACTGAGGCTCAGGAAAATTAAGTGATTTGTCCAAGGTCACTCAATCTGCAAGCATTAGAACCCAGAATTTGGACTCAGGATTTCAAAACCAATGGATTTTCCATTATTTTACACCCTCAAGAAAGATGCATTGTACTTAATGAATGATTAATTAATGTTTGATGAATGACTGGCTGAATGTCATAAAGCAGTATATGTGTCAAATAAGTAGTAGAGATGATAAATACCATAAGATTTCAAGGGACAGAATATATTCTCTTTGGGCTGGGTTTGTCAGGAAAAGGAGGTGAGTCTAACTGGGCTTGGAAAACAGGGAATATTTAGTAGGGGAAAGTTCATTACAAAATAGTGGGGGGTGGTTAGAGAGAGTCAAACAAAGACACAGGGCAGAGATGGATATGGCAGATCTGGGGAAGAGCTGACCAGACCAGGGTGGTTGGAGTGAACAGAGTAGTTAATGGGAGATAAACTGGAAACAAAAGGTGAGCTTAAGTGTCTGAGTTTAGACTCTGTCTTAAAGGTTTGTGGCTCCCAACCCTAGATAGATCACGGAAGTATTAAAAGAGGCCTGGGGAATTACAGACTCACTAATCATTGTCATTTTAATATTTAACTCCAACAAGACATTCAGTGTGACTCAATATATTAAAATGAGCAAACATATCTTCTAAAGACAGAACAAAATGACTTTTAAACAGACATATCACTGCTTTTCAAATGTATATAGGTATTGCACTTCTTAACAGACAAAATCATTGGAAAGCATTGATGTTGAATTCACAATAACTTTTTGTATCTTTTTTCTTCATGGATATTGGCATTGCAACTACTATCATGTGACAGTCACTGAAATTTTCAATATTAAAATTGGGGCCATTCTCAAAAAAGCTGGAGCCACAAATAATGGGGAGCCATTAATGGTTCTTGAGCAGGAGAAATACTTAGTGAAAAGAGTGATTTGGGGGAAAAATCTATTTAGAGTATGTAGTGTGTGTCAAAGGTGAAAGAGATACCAGATTCAGAAATCAACAAGAAGATTACTAGAAAAATCTAAGCATAGCATTATCATAATAAGGATCTGAATCATGTGGCAATAGTGAGAACAGAAAAAAGAATAGATAAAAGCACTGTCACAAGCCCTGGAGCATGTGCAGTTTGGCATGAAGGATCCAGAGGTTGAGTTTTGCATGTCCATTTGATACTGATTCAGTTATCTGTTTTTTTTTTTTTTTGAGTCAAACTTTGAACCTCAAAATGTTGGCTATGCTGATATTATCTAAACCAAACTGAACCAGGCCTAGATTTGCAAGACATCCTGCATTGGTATTTAAGCACCTTTTCCCATATGCTAGTGGAGCTGCATATAATTCCCATGCTTGCCAATGACTGCTCAGCGTGTGATTCTCCCTTAACCTCACCATTGCATTCTTTAGCCCCAGACTAGACAACTCAACCAAGAATGTCCCCAACGAGAAACAAGATATCATTTCTTATCAATCCTCTGCTGCCCACCTTATCAGCATTCACTATATGCATTTAAATAGTTAACCTTATAGCTATGCTCTAGTGAATTGTTCAAAAAAGACGTCTGATCAGTTGGGGCTGTACTTCCATGGATCACCTTCCTAGCAGGGCAGGCTATGGTGGGTGCTCTCAAGGCTTGGATAGGTTCCAGGCTGCTCCATCATCAGACTCTGTAGCCACCCCATAGCCATGTGAAGAAAAAAATGGTAGTAATATGTCTATGACAATTTCAGTGAGGAGTGCTAGTTAATCTCAGGTCAGGGGAGTGTTTGGGAAATGCCGTATACCTTTTCCACGTTCCACGTCACAATTTTTTTGGCCTTGCTGTTAGAAAACAAGTCCTATCACAGGTATACATCCCATGGCTGCGTCACTACAGACACTCACAATATGGCAATGGAAGATGCAGGTGAGCTGGAAACCCTTGAGTGAGGTTTAGGGTTAGGTTTGTTGTTGTTCAGTCGTTTCAGTTGCACCCAACTCTTTGAGACTCCATTGGGATTTTCTTGGCAAAAACACTTGGCTATTTCCTTCAGCTCATTTTACAGATGAGGAAACTGAGGCAAACAGGGTTAATTGACTTGCTCAGGGTCACACAGCTATCAAATATCTAAGGCTGAATTTGAACTCAGGTCTTCCTGACTCCAGGCCCAGCACTCTATCCACTGTACCACCTAGGGTTATGTTTGGGTTAGGATTATTGTTCTATAAATTCTATGGAAACTCAACCTGATCTACAGATATCCCCTCTGTAAATTAGAACTGGCCTTTACTACTTAGCTTCAACCTCAGTTTGATTTTTCAACAATTTTTTCTACTAAGGTCTTGACTTTGATCTTATTGATCCTCTTTTCTCCATCTTGCTAATTAACCACAACTACCTTATAGACTTGATGAAGAGATTACAGCCTCCAAGTCATGAGGTCCATGAATAGCAATGCCTTTTACCATTACTTAGGCCCACTGAATAACTTTTCACTCAGCATAGGTGGCTGAGAGAAACAAGTATGTAGTATTGTTACTACCTACTTAATCTTTTTTTTTTTGGAAAATTTAATTTTTTAGTGAGTTAAAAGCTCACTAAAAGTGTGAAATCGCAGGTCCAGGAAAAAAATATGACAAATATGAAACATCTACTTATAAATGTGTTAAGCAGGAGGAAAGAACTAAGTTTTTAGACAATCCAAAGAAACATTTTCATCATCTTTTCAATCTCCTTTCCAAAAAAACCATATTGTATCACAGCTGCTAACAAGAAGTAAAATGCACTAACATTATATTCTCCTCTAATTTCCTCTGTCCTTGTGTTAATGCACAGTGAAAGTTCCAAAGGTGAGAAGCAGTCCCCAAAGGGCATATCTGCAGGATCCACTTCAGTGATCTCCTGGATACGGCACTTCATCCAGCAATACTGATCTTGCCCCATCAATGCCTGTGTAATTCTCATTCATGCTCTTTTAAAAATTCTTCATGGAAGATCATAGATATTGCGTTGGAAGAGACCTTGAAGAACATGGAGTGAGAAAACAGAGACCAAGAGAGCTTAAGGAACTTGTCTAATGTCCTAAGTTGTAAGCAGCAAAGTCAGGGTTCAAACCAAGGTTCTCAGATTGCAAATAAAATTTTCTTTCCACTAAACCACACTGCTGGTCTCCTTTGAGGTCTTTAAACATTCTGCACGTACCAGTTCTTACTTAAGCTGTCCACCTGTTCTCACTCTCATTGTATGACTGGCCTGCCTCCTTTTCCAATCATTTATTTCCTGGATGACGCTTTTGCCACTTCTGCATCAGTCATTGTTGGTCATATGCAGCAATCTACATTAGTATGCCCACTCTATGTTTCTCCATTACCCTTTGGGCCTTCTGGAATTTTAATCCTTCAGAGACTGTGTTGCTCCATGATGTACCATCATCCAACCTAACTGGAAAAATATTGGTGCTAATTCGATGTGGTTTTGTGTCAAGGAGCAGTTTTAAGATTAATGAACATATAAAGCAATTCCTCCAATGCAATCTGGACAGTTCTCCTCCTCCTTGAGCACCTACTGGGTACCAACCATGGTGGTAGCAATTATAAACAACTAAAACCTTAAGTTTTTTCCCCTTTTCCCACTATAACTTAGGTTGGAAAGAGAGCAGGGGAAGGAAGGAGGGAGGTAGTGCTGGAAGCATACTCAATGACCAGGGATAATAACATCAAAGAAGAGAGAGTGACATCCAAAATAAAGACTCACAAGAGTCAGCTGCCATTTTGTATAGGGACTAACCAGCCCACGTATTTCACAAGCCCCTAAGAGAAGGGTTCTTAACATTCTTGTGTGTGTCCTGGATCCCTGTGGCAGTCTAGTGAAGCCTACAGACCCCTTCTCAGTATTATACATTTAAATGCATTAAAAATACACAGGCTTATGTACAAATTATATTGAAATAGTTATCAATGTGTTTTCTAAAAAAACAAGTTCATAGCTAGGCAAGTTAAGAATTAGTGTTCAAAATGATGATATCTTAAATCATCAAAGAAAAACTAAATTTTATTGAGTATACTTTAACTAAAGAAGATAAGGAGGCAGGTAATCCATTTCAGAAAGGTTTCCATCTAAAATGTCTGGATTTTTAAAAAAAAATTTATTTTGCTCGAAGTCCTTGAGTTTAAACATCAGCACCTGGCCATCCTCTTCTGTAGGCTAATTGGGATTCCTTTAAAATGATCTGATTTTTCCAAACTATTAATTCTTTTTCTTGACAAGCAGTTAACATGTTATAAGGTAAAATACATTCACTCAGAATACCTCCCTTCCCATTAATATCCCACTCTCCTATTCCCTCTGTCCCTATTTGGGGGATTCATGCTGGATAAATGAATGGTTCATGCATATTTGAAATACAGATGTGAGTCAGAAGATGTTTTCTCTCTGTCTTTAAGGCTGTCTACATTTCAGGCGTTAGTGACAGTCTCATCTCTCTCCTTCTGACTCACATCCAAACACTTGCTACTGTGAGTTTCAGAAGCTTCCTAACCCTATCAGAACCAGCAAGCATCAGAAATACAGGGCTGTATGGGAACTTTCTTGATCTGAGTGGTTCATTGCTCTGGCTCTGTGTAATAAAAGATTAAAGGACCCCTTATTGACTAAGGGTCTTTCCCACACGCTACCACCCCAAACTTTCTCCTTGGAGGAGTCAGCTAATAAACACCTATTAAGGGCCTAGTATGATTCAGGCATTGCACAAAGTACTAGGGATGCAAAGAAAGGCAAAGAATAGCCCCTGCTCTCAAGGAGCAAGAAATATTACAGAATGGCGGGCATCTTGCTATTTCTCCTTGACCAATTGACACAAGCAGGTGCAATGGCTCATAGCTTTGCAGAAGTAGCCTAAATACAAGCCAAACTTCATGCTTTTTTTTTTTTTGCAAAGTTCTGGAAGTGCAATTTTTGAGGACCCTAAAATTGCTATTTCATTGTAGTTGACACTAACCAAATCTTTACATGAGGATCGTTCAGAGAAAACTTGAAAATAGAGGAGAAAGTTTAAAGGAAACAGGATTATTTAGTCTGGAAAAGACTGAAGAAAGTCTAATTGCAAAAGATTAAATTTTATAACTCTAAGCAAAATTTTGTATGAGGGCATCTTTCTAGCGCATGGTTCTAGAAATGTTTTCACCATTTGTAGTGTCCACCCAACAACAGACCTGCTTGAGGAAAATAGCTATGTCCAATAAATGGAGATCTAATAATTGCCTTTAGATACACTATGTATATAATTACTATTTTTAGAATGAGGAACTGGTTACAGGGAATTTAAATGGTAGCCTTTGGTAGTTAGTACATTCAGGATGGTTTTCTATTAGAGTAGGGGTTATGGAATCCATGAACTTTAAAATATATATTTTTATAATTGAATTTTAATGTAATTGATGTCCTTTGTAATCTTATTATTTTGTTTTATGCATTTAAAAATATTTTTCTGAGAAGGGGTCCATGGGCTTCATTAGACTGCCAAAGGGGTCCATGGCACAAAAGAGATTAAGAAGTCATATTAGAAGATAGTGTTAAACATTGTAATAACAGGCCTTCTCGGCCTTTCCCCAACTCAGTGATACAGATTAGGTGTCATCTTGAAGTTTCTTTCAGTCCTTAGGGTTCCGAGTTTTTTAGGTCAGCAAGCTTCCACAGTTAGAACCTAAGGGATTTCATCATACTTTTTACACCTAAGTTTTGATCTTTTTCTGTCTCATGTATGTGCTGTATTTTGAGAAGATGCTTGAGTGCCTGCTAGCCCTCCCAGCCCCTCCAGTGTGGCAGGGCCTGCACAAGACTTTGGAGAAGGCCTTGTTTATTAGCCACCAAGACAAGCAGCTGAATCTTGATTTAAGGCTTCTCCTGACCTAGATCATGGAGCATCACAGATTTAGAAGCATAAGGGAGCTTAGAAGTCATCTAATCCAACCTTTTTATCTTATAGATGAGGAGCACTGACCAGCCCCCAGAGGTAAGAAGACTTGCTCCAAACCACACAGGCAGAAAGGAGCAAGACCGGTAGAAGACCACTCTAGAATTTAGAAAGACTCATTAACTGGGCCTACAGCCTAACTGGGAGTGAAAAGCATTGGGTTAACATCAGAACTAAAACACTTGCTTTAACTTGCCTCTTTTTGTAACCAGTTCTGGGTACAAGTAAATGTCTCCTAAGCTCACTGCTCTATCCCTCAAACCCCTAGGGCCCACTGATCTCTATTCACAATGTAGCAACCCACTGTGTTTGATTATAAATACCCACTTACACACACTCACATTGCACACGCTTAATATGTACATGCCTGCATACATATATATGTGCATATGGTATAAATGCATACATACATATGTATTAGGAAAAGGGTTTGGCTGGGGGGAGGGGGAACGAAACTATTATTTGGAGGAGAGTTCGAGTACTTGGGATCTTGGAATCTTAACGCTGGACTAACTCTGTCTTTGTCACTTCGAGGTTCCTCATGTGTCACTCAAACAGAAAATCTCCAGTCCCATTTCCATTAGGTGTAAATGTGTTTTCACACTTCTGCCTGGCGAGGTACTCTCTGTATTGTTGATGGTTAATTACCTGACAATGAATCCCCTCTACAGGGAGGGTGTGTGTGTTGGGGGGAGCTACATTAGTGGGAAACCAGGAAATTATGCAGGTCACAGTTGTACACACTGAGCAAGGTTGCCTTGTGCCTGTGACTTGGGAGATGTTTGCTCAGAGCCCACCCCTTCCTCCATCCCCCACAGCCACTCCCACCCCCTCACTTCTTGCACGGCTTTTCTCCCTCTGTTCCCTCCTGCACATCACAGAGAGAACGACCAGCTAACCTTCTGGGGGTTTTAGGAGATTTCATTGTACTTGGTAATGTATGATTTACAAACACAAATAAAATAAATAGGATTCAGAGGGAATAAATTCTAAGTGGAATATCAATAAATCTCCTCCCTTGGATGCTCTATCCATGAATTTTTTTTCTTCTCTTCTTTCCTCCCCACCCCCAGTCCCCGATAGGGATAGTGGCCTATTCTTTCCAGCGGGGGAAAGTCTGAGGTGGTGGGGTAGGGGGGGTGGAGTTGGTAGGGAAGGGAGGGAGAGAGTGTGAGAAATGTAGCACAGGGCTGCATTGAAATGTAAATTCCTTCAAATTATTAAGCGCCAGAGAGCAGCTCTTGCCAGCCCTTTGTTCCTCCTAGTCAGAATGGGAAATCTAGAAGAATAAATATCCAGTTAGATATCAGCCACACAAAGAGACCAGGGCCATACATATTCAGAGCCCTCTGTCCCACTAATGCCCCTTCCCCCTTATCAGGAAGGTTTGGGTTGCAGCCACCAATCACTGACCAGAACCTCTTTTAATAAAAGTCAGGTTTCTGAGCATTTGTTATGGACCCCCCTTCAGCTCCCCAGAAACCTGGACCTCCTCGATGTTACTTTAAGCCCCCAATCATCTGCTTTGCCTTCTTCTACCTCATTTTACTCTTTTAAAGTGAGAGAAGTCAGTTTAGGGGAGAGGAGACAGCTTCAGAGACTACCCAGAATGGGGCCTCCTTCCCTGATGGGCTGGGTCTGCTCGGAAGCAGCTTGCCTGGAGTTGCACTCTCCTCAGCTCGGAATGAATGATTCTCTGGTCTCATTTGCATTTTCAATTCCCTCTTAGCTTCAGGAACCAAGGGATGGGCATCATTAAACCCAGGTTTTCTCTGTAGGAGAACAAAGCACTCACCCTCCTCACCTGATGCAGAGCAGGAGACAGACATATAAACAATGCAATGGCAACTATGTCATATTCCATACATACTTGGGCTGCAACCAGCAGAAACAGCTTCTTAGGGGCTCAGCTGCCAGCCTTTGTGTTTTATGCACAAAGTCTCATCTTCTCTATAGACAGCAAGCTCCTTGCGGACAGGCACTGACATGCATAATTTTCTGCTCCAAACTCCCCCGTCATACCATAGAACTACCATTAATTATGCAGTAATATCCACTAAATTGAATGATTGCTTTGGACACTAGGGTGAACCCAGTCTGATGGAACATGAGTTTGAGCCACTGTGGGCAAAGAAATGGCTATTTTGAGAGCACTTCAATACATTATGTCAATCAATGAATCCCCCATTTACTCATACAATTGCCACATATTTTAATCTAGTTTAGTGAGTTCAAATAGAGGTATATGGCCAATATCTGAGGGCTATCATCATGGAAGTTCTTCTCACATGATCCATGTACGAGGGAAAGGAGAGAATCAAGGGACTCAGCTAAGATTAAGGAGAACTGGAAAAGGTTTTGTGAAGAAGTTAACGCTGGAGCTGAAATGGGAAGGAAGCCAGGGAAGTCAACAGAGAGAGGAGAGGGTTCTAGGTACGGGGGAAACACCCAGTGAAAATGCTTGGAGTGTGGAAGCTGGGATGTCTACCAGACCAAAGCACTTCTCTTAAGATGCCATTCCCCTTGTATGGGTCTTCTTCCTTATTAGAATGTTAACTCCATGCAAGTCAGGGCTGTCTTGATTTTTCATTTGTATCTCTAATTTTGTATTTCTCTATCCCTAGTATTTCCAGCCTTTAGCACAATATTTTGTGCATGATAAGTGCTTAACATATTTTTTCTTCTTCTTTCTTTTGTTCTTTCTTTCTTTCTTCCTTTCTTCCTTCCTTCCTTCTTTCCTTCCTTCCTTCCTTCCTTCCTTCCTTCCTTCCTTCCTTCCTTCCTTCCTTCCTTCCTTCCTTCCTTTCTCTTTCTTTCCACTATACTGTCCAGTATGAGGACCCTTTTGTGCAGCACTCCACTACCCTCCTTTGTCCTTGGTGAAGGGGACATCTTTGTGTCCCTGTGCTGATGATTCTTAAAAAGTATTAAAGATTCATGACAGGACCTTGAGCATGATGGTAAGCAACATACAAATGAGCAGCTATGATTTCATCTTAATAGATTTAGAGCTAGAAGGATCATTGTACATCACCTTCAAACCATTAATTTTACAGATGAGGAAACTGAGGCCCAAGGCCATACAAGGGGCAGAGTTGAGATATGAAGCCAGGTCCTCTGACTCTAAATCTAGTGTTCTTTCCACTACACTATGCATAAACCATTTAGATGTTTTATGGATTTGGAACTCTGTCTGGCCATGGTTTTCCACTTACAGAAGAAATTCTTTATGTTTTAAAATCTAGACTGATGACCTTTCACTCTGCTGCCTCACCATGATGCAGAGGCAATTCTGTGTTCTCAATAGTCTCATCAACCTAGTACAACCTTTGGCAGTTCCAACCATGCTAGAAAGACCTCAAATGTCAGACTGGCTACAGACTGCTTATCTGAGGACCAGACCATGTCCAGAGAGCTTCCTCCTCCTTAGAGGGTTGGCCACCAGGTAATGATTTTTTTTTTTCAAACCTAAGCAATTAAAGACACTGTTTGTTAAGGCATGGAGGGAAGTAAACTGTGATGGTGGAAGAAGTACCCATTCTCATAAAAATCATGGATTCTTAAAATACTGTGTTCAGTCACTTTTCAGTTGTGGCCCACAATGCGTGATCCCATTTAGAGATTTCTTGGCAGAGATACTGGAGTGGTCTGCTATTTCCTTCTCCAGCTCATTTTACAGATGAGGAAACTGAGGCAAACAGGGTTAAGTGACTTGCCTAGGGTCACACAGCTAGTAAGTGTCTGAGGTCAGATTTGAACTCGGGAAGATGAGTCTTCCTAACTTCAGGCCCGGTGCTCTATGCACTATGACACCACCTAGTTGCCCTCTTAAAATATTAAAGATTAATGAATGACTGGACCTGGTATGAATGGATGAATGAATGAATGAGAATGTATGGAGTGCTTATTATATATCAGGCAATGTCCTTAGCATAAGGCATACAAAACAGAAAAAGAAGACAGTCCCTGCTTTCAAGGAGCTTACATTCAAATTGGGTAGAGTCAATACATATGGGAAAATGTAGCTTTGGGGCAGATATTAAGGTTTTAGCCTCAGGCTGCCAGGGTGGGCCCTTTGACTGAATCGAAAATTGACTGAACAAATCCCCTTAATAAAAGGATTTGTTAACCTGGAAAGATTTGTATGATCTGATGCTAAGTGAAGTGAGCAGAACCAAGAGAACATTGTACACAATAATAGCCACGTTGTGCACAATAATAGCCACATTGTGCGATGACTAATATTGATAAACTTAACCCTTCCTAGCAATACAAGGATCTAAGACATCTCCGAAGGCCTCGTGATGGAAAATGCTATCCACGTTCAAAGAAAAAACTATGGAGTTTGAATGCAGACTGAAGCATACTATTTGCTATTTTTTTAAAATTCTGTTGAGTTTTGTTTCCTCTTTCTGGAGGTTCCTCCTATTGGTTCTAATTCTTACTTACAACATCACTAATGTGAAAAATGTTTAATAGGAATGTATATGTATAGCCTGTATCAGATTGAGTGCTGTCTTGGGGAGGGTGGTGGGGAGGAAGGGGAAGAAAAATTTTAAACTCAAAAGCATATGGAAATGATGGTTGATAAATCAAATTAATAAAAAAAATTAAAAAAATAAATAAAAGGATTTGTTCTATAAAATTGGACTCAGTCAAAAGGCTGCTGGCAAGGACCCAGAAGGCCACATGTGGCCTCGAGGCCTCAGGTTCTCCATCCCTGTTAGAGTCATGAAGTGATAGCTAGGTCTAGAATTTGTCCTTAGCAGTCATTTGATCCAATCCCTTCATTTTATAAATGAGGAAACTAAGGCCCAGACTGGTAAAGTGACCTCTTTACAGGCAGTGAGTGATCAAGGTAGGATCTGATCCCAGGTCCTGTGCAGCCTTGTACCACACTCCTGTCACTCAACTCATTAATTTGTTTTTTGCAAGTTTGGATTTCTTTGTATTAGATTTTCTTAAAGTGAGATCCCCTTGCCTCTTTGAGTACACCACCCCAAAATTCCAATAACCACATTTTAGCTTCCATGCCTTTGTTGTCCCTTGATGACATCATGCTTTTCTCTCTGTTCTTCCATCAATTCACTTTCCTCTTTGATTATATCAACCACAACCAATTGCTTACATCAGGGATGAAGGGTTTATGTTAATTTATGTTAATCAAAACCCAAGAGAGTCCCTTCTCTCTGACCTTTCTCTTCTCTCTTTAGCCTGGTTTCTATTGTCCAATTAGACTGCAGGGTGAACTGTGTCTAGTTACTCACCCAGAATTTTTCATCAGCATAAAATTCCCTTTAAAGGAAAAAAAATACTACATGTATGTATACACATGTATGTGCACATATATTTAACAAGTAAAATAAAGCCAAAGAGCTTTCTCATTTGGAGTACCACTCATTCATCCCTTGAACTTGACAAATTGTCCATTTATACGTAAAAACAAAATGGCAAAACTAGCCACAATCCCGTGGTTTACTTTGAAATTAACTCTTCAGTATTTCCTATGAGCCCCAAGAGCTCAGATCCAGCTGCTTCCCAAGTCTCCTAAGAGTTTCTAAAGCTCTTAAGACTTTTTACATGTTTGGATCTTCATTCATTTTCCTCTTCTTAAGAAAAACTAGGTCAAAGGCAGCAAGTTTAGGGGCCTATGCCTGAGTACCCAGACAAGGGCAGGGGGCAGCCCACACGCCAGAGATATATAACTGTCCAGAAGGCATCAAATCATGCTGGATCTTTGTCCTTGGTCCTGATGGCTTCGTCTCTTAATGACATCATTTAAAGAAAAAGAACCGTCAGACATTGCAAATGCAAGTTCTACTGAAAATGAGACAAGACATGCTTAATGATCCTGAAGGCTTAAAAGTCCTTTATCTGAAGATTCTAATGTTTCCTTCCAATAATCCCAACCACAGGCAGGGAAGGAAGCTAAGTAGCCAAATTGTCCTTTTTATCTACACTATTGAGGTACTGAGAGGTTGTCATCTGTTCAAGGTTACGTGACATGGTAACGATGGATTTGAAAAGGAAGGAAATAAGAATGTATTTATTAAGTGCCTACTACGTGCCAAGCCCCTTAAAAATGATAACTCATTTGATCCCCATAACAACCCTGGGAGGTAGGTGCTATTATTATCCCCATTTTATAGGTAAGAATACTGAGGAAGACAGAAGTTAGACGATTTGTCCAGAGTTACACAGCAATTAAGTGTCTGAAGTCAGATTCAAACTCTTGACGCTAGGCCTGTCTTTCTATCCACTCTACCATTTTGTTTCCTCAGAGGAGTGAAAACTGACCAGAAATACTTCTAAAGAGGCTCCAAGTCCAGAAATAGCCCATTCTAATGCAGTAGTTAAGGGGAGATCTGTGGAAGTGATGTCTGGGGTGTGTGTGTGTGTGTGTGTGTGTGTGTGTGTGTGTGTGTGTGTCTATCATCTTAGAAGTGAATATAACTTATTCATTCAGAGTTAGTGACACTAGAAGAAATGGAGCTTACAAGAGTAAAGACCAGGCGAAGACTGGATCTATGACTTCAATGATAGAATGCTGGGAAGAGGGAACTCCATCCACTAGGGCAGGTTACCACCTTCTCTTCAATTTACAACCCTAAAGTATTGATGGGGTCAATGACTTGCCCAGAGTCACACAGCCAGTCTCTGTCATTGGCTGGACTTGAACCCAGGTCTTTCAGGCTCTGAAGCCATTTCTCTATTTACCACACAATGTTACTTCTTCTGTGGACTAGAGAGAGACAGGGAATCTGTAGCCTAAAGGCTTTTCAGTACTCTCAGGAGGCCTTGTGTGTATGTGTATGTGTGTGTGTCCCTGTCTAAATAAACACAAGCTGGGTTGCAATTTTTATATTACTCATATAGAGTAATATAATTATAATTACATATAGAGTAATAGTTAAGTCAACAAATTGGAAGACACTTGAGAAGACGTAGGATGACAAAGCTTAAAGGAGGAAGAAACCTTAGAGATCTAGTCCAAACCCTTATTTCCCAGATCAGGAAATGGAGTCTCAGACAAATGACTTGCCCAAGGTCACCTAATTCAGTTCCAGCCCAGAGCACTAGTCTCATCTACCCTAGTATAAAGGCACCTTCCAGTTCTAAATACTGTAATCACTCAGCCTCTGCTTGGAAGACCTCAGTAACAGGAAACTCACTACCTAGCAATATACCTATTTTCCTTCTGGACAGCTTTAATTGTTAAGAAATTATTCTTTATTTCACACTGAAATTAGCATCCTTTCAGCTTCCCCATTTATCTTTGCTCTGCCTGATGGTGGCCAAACAGGTCGAATCCTCTTTCCACATGACAGCCCTTCAAAGACTTAAAGACAGCTAGCATGTCCCCTTTAAATTTTTTCTTCTTTAAATGAAACCTCAGTCCCTTCAATAGACCCTTCCATATCATGGTTTTGAGTCCCCTCAACACACTGGCCACTCTCCTTTCAACTCCTGTAAACCAAATCAAGACACAGTACTCTAAAGCAGTGATGTCAGACTCCAACAGAAAAGGGACAAGAATCCTGGTTGGTACATATGGATTTAAACAACTATACATTATGTATGTTGTATTGTAGTTTTATTTATTTTGTTAACTAATTCCCATTTACATTTCTATCTAGTTCAGGCCACATTAGGGAGTGTTGTGGGGTCATGTTTGACACCTGTGCTGTAAACCATATAATTATATCACCTAAAGCCTAAACGGGAAGGAGGATTCTTAGCAGAATTTTGTCCTTCAGGGGAAATTTTTTTTTAATGCTTCCCCACCTCCCAACTATACAATGTCTAAGGAACCTTCTAGCACTAATGTTCTGTAGGTGAGTATTCATGCATGCTTATAGGCTTCTGGTAGAATAAGAGTAACCTAGGCATCCCAAAAGCAGGGCAGAGGTGCACTTTGGCAACCCTGGCCATCAGCAAGCACAGTATCAAATCTGCCTTTTACAGTGAAGGCATCAAATACACAATCGCCTCCCAATTAGTTTGACCTTGTATTTCCTAGGATGGTTTCTGGCATCACAAAGAGAGAGGCATTCTCTACTGCCTTATTCGCCTCCATCCCTGGCACGTGTAAGGTGTGACTTAGGTAACTAAGACTAGTCAGGCCTGCAGAGAGCCATGGTATCCCAACTAGTGATCTCTTACTAGACTTTTACTCTATTTATCCTATAATCAATAACCAAATATGGGCAGGAGGGGAAAAATAAAAAGGTAATTTAGAGAATTATAAACCTGGAAGAGATCTTAGACGTAATCTAAGAGAAAAGAGGTCATTAGATAATGACAGAACCTTTTATTTCCCTTTCTTTGTACCCTCATCCTGCAGCACAGTGCCTGGCATAAGAGGAAATATTTAGTAAATGCTGACTCACTGAAATATAGGATCACAGACTTGATTAATGCTGGAAGTTTAGTTAATGCTCATGTAAACCACCCATTCATTTTATAGATAAGGAGACTGAGAGTAAAAGAGGTCAAGAGATTTATCCAAAGTCACATGGGTAGTCAGAGGCAGAGGCAGAGGCAAAATTTGAACCCAGACTCTGACACCAAATTTAGAGCTTTTTTCACTCTGGCCATTTTCCAGACTAACCAGGTTTCTCATCTCTCTGTTCGACCCTCCTCCTCTCCTTTGCTCTCCCCTGGATAGAGAGAGCTTTTATTTGCTTCTAGGGGATTTTTGAATTTGGAGCTGGATACCAGCCCACAATTCTCTGTTCCTACTTCAGAGTTGAACAGGCCTTTCTCACTATCTCCCCTGGACCACTGGTTTATATTGACCAATTCTTCATGCAATGTTCTGTTGGAATTACTCTGCAGATTTATTTTCCTGTTTGCTGGGACTTCGGGGTTGAGTTTGGGAAAAATTTTTGGTCAAGACAGACATTAAACTCTTATTAACTATACATTTATTTTTCAGTTTTTGTGATTGAAACACAATCAAACCAACAGTGAGTCCTTATTCCATCAAACTGTCAACAACACCTCTGCAAGAGCTGGAAACACAGAAAATATTATGCCAATAACGGTATGTAAAAATAAGGGTTTTCATTTATTGGTAACATATGGTACAGTTTGTTAGAGTAGTCTCACCATGTGGCCATTCAGTCGAGAATCTCTGATAAATGAGAACCAGTAGGTAGGATAGGATACCCAGGGTCTTACCACTCCCTTCTTACAAAATCATTCCACCCTTCAATCCAGTAGCTTTCCTCACAAATTCAGCTTTATTCTTTAATGTTAACCACATGTCTTTGGAGGAGTGTGTGAGCCCTGCTTTACAATGGCTACGTTTGGGGAAGGACCCTAGAAATCAGGGAGAAAGGGATTTTAATACACAATTTCAACTTCATTTATGTCCCTCCATCCTTCCGCCCAGTTCTTCATATCTATCCCTAGTCACCTGCATTCCCACCATATCATGGCACAGGAAGGCAGGTAATGAAAGACAACATAGTATTAATTCAACAAACATTTATTTGATGCCTACAGCACATAAAGCACTATGGTCGGCCTTGTGGATACAAAGACAAAACAAATAAAAAAGCTGCTGCCCTCAAGAAGCTTCCTTTCCAATGGAAGACAGAGATGAGTTGAGGGAGGAGGAATGACTATGACCAAGAGGTACACCAATGAGTAAATGCAAAGTTTACACAAAGTCATTTCAAGAGGGAGAGAATATTAGCAGCTAGGAGGATCAGTAAAGGCTCCCTGCAGGATATGGTACCTGAGCTACATTTTGAAGGGAACTGGGGATGCTAAGTGAGGACAAAGTATATTAATGCTAAGGTAGGCCATCTATGCAAAGCTCCAGTGTTGGAAAATGGAATTCTTTGTATGGAGAACAGCTAACTGACCAGTTTAACTGAAGGAGAATATGTAAAGGGGATTAATATGAAATAAGACTGGAAACTGGAAACTGGAAACTGAAAACTAGATTTGAGAGGTTTTTAAATGACAGTCTGCTGATGTTGTATTTCCAAAGGAGTGCTGAAGGCAATGGGAGCCAAAGAAGAATTTTGAGTAGTACAGTGACTTGGTGAGATATGTGTTTTAAGAATACTAATTAGACGGCAATGTTAGATTGGAGCCCTCGTGAGGATAAGATCTATATCTTTTCTAAATTCCCCACGCCCACTCCTCAATGCATAGAATAAAGGAAGAAACATTTAAGTGCTCAATAAATGTTAATAGAATAAATGAATGAATGAATAACATCGTTTCTAATGTCCAAAGATGTGTTAATGAGCTTCTGTAATGTCTGTCTTAAGAAAATGAATTGCCCCTCACTAATTTCCAGGCTCTTTGTACCAGATCTGGGTTATATGTCTCTCTTCAGAATGACAGCAGGGGCCCCTGAAACTAGAACATGAGATGGGGATGGGAATCATTCAATAATAAGTAATGAGGCCCAGGTAGGTGAGTTTCAGCTCCTATAAGGAGCTCTTTAGCATGCCTTTGGAATAGTGTCCGTTGAATCATTTATGAAATTTCAAGCCTTTTTCTTCATTCTCCCACCCACTGTGAACCTTTGTCCTTCACCCACTCTTCTTTTGCTGATTACAATAAAAGGGGATATGTAGTAGGTGCTATAAATATAAACCAGATACTTTAGGAATACAGAGGAGGGAGGGATCATTTCCATCTGGGGGAAGGAACAGGTATAGGGAACCAAGGGACAATGAGTCATGGACCTCATGGAGGAAGTGCCATTTGAATTAGACCTTGAAGGGTAGGTGAAGTTTTAAAAGTCAGAGATTGGAAACAGGAGCGTATCCAGTACAGGGGATGTGGGACTTTTGCCCCAACAACAACAACAATAGAACTTAGAGGGTTTCAGCAGCTAGGAACAACTGAGCGCAGCTTCTAGTTAGCAAAAATAGCTAAAATTAATAACTACACCTTCATCCCAGGTGAATTCTTCCCTGAACCAACCTCACCCTACTCCCTGGCTTCCCTCATCTCCCCTCCAGCAGCGTCTTTGCATTATCCCAATGTCTGGACTGCTGCCTGTTTTCCTCCAATTTTTTTTGTGCTGCTTGTCTCAGGTACACACACACACACACACACACACATACACACACACACACACACACACACACCTAGTCACAGCTCTGATGCTGAAATGGGCATTCCAGCCAAAGGGCACATTGTGAGCAAAGGTCAAGCCATATTCCATGACCCCATCTAGTGTCAGGACACCACAGGGATTCAGGGAAAAGCAGGAAACTTCAGGTGGTCAGGTAATTCTGTTTACATAAAATCAAACAAACAGGCTCAACTAGTTCTTTTCTCCTGACTTGAATTCAAATAATAGTGGTTCTGGCTCATGTAGAACCGGTCTATGTCATGGCTTCTTTCTTGGGAATAGGAGTCAGTGAGACAGGAGCAGAGGGGAAAGATATGAAGTTAAATCCAGCTATAGAAGATGAGGAGAACCTACCCCTCAACTTCCCCTTACAGACCTGGACCTGAGTAGTTTAAAAGATGTGTTTTCGCCTTATAAGAAAGCAACAAACCTTTTAGGAATTCAAATGTCCTAGAGGTATGGGGTTTAATTCACGCAGTTAGCAATCACAAGAGGAAAGCCTGTTCTTTCAGATGAGAAAGTCATTTGTACCCAGTGAGCCCAAGACAGGAGGATTTCTTTCACCCTTCCTTATTGCCCTCTGGTCCCTATAATCATACATTCATGCTTGCATACAGAAAAATGGTGGAGTGAAAATAACACTGGGCTTTGGAGTCAGAGAACCTGGCTTCAAATCCTGCCTCTGACACTCATTACCAGTGTGACTTTGGGTAACAAGGTCAACCTCATCAGGCCTCAGTTTTCTCATTTGTAAAGTTAAGGGGCTTGGACAAAATCACTTCTGAGTTTCCTTCAAGCTCTAGAACTATAATTCTGTGATGAAATGTCATGATTCTATCTGTCATGCCCTCCCTCTGCTTACCCGTCGTGTCCTATAGACAAATTGGATTAGGAGCAAGGTAAACCTGAAGGGATGTCCCATAAAAGAAAAAAAAAGAAAAAAAAGAAAAAAAAGAAAAAAAAGAGTCTTTTTGAAAACACAGTACAAGTGTTTTCACACCCACTTCCCCAGAAAGTATTGACAAAAATAGAATTTAAGAATGGAATGAGCCAAACTTGAATTCCTAGATCTTAAGTCAAAAGACCTGGGTTCAAATCCATGCTATGTTACTTCCTGGCTCTGTGACCAAGTCATGTCAGTTTTTGGAGGTTCATTTAATCATTTGTAAAATGAGGAAGCAGACCAGATGACTTCCCAGGTCTCTTCCAGCTCTAGATATATGATACCACAAAGGATGATGGTCCAAGGAGCTCAGCCCCTACCAGCGGATGCAAGGTGCCACAGATAAAATTTCCAAAGTGGAAGTGACTGGAGAGCCAGTTTCTGTAAGTATTTTCAATCAATCAATGGATCAATTAATAAACATTAATTAAGTGCCACTATGTGAGAGGTACTATGTTAAGCATTGCTATGACAAGTGATACAGATGTTTTGGAGAGGTTTTGGGTCATACATACACAATCTGGTAACTGATTCTGATCAACTAACCATGTCTTGAAGAGAAGTCTCTTGATTGATTGTGGTTGCAGAGCCAGAAAGGTCTGGGGGTGGGGTGGGGTAGAAGAGACCACAGGGAACACATTCAAAAGGCCTTGGTCGGACTCAACTTACTCTCTCTAGCTTTGACTTTTCTTCTCTGACTAGTTCCTGAGTATGCCTCTGGTACCTTCCTCATAGGGTTGTTCTAAGGTTCAGATAAGACAATGAATGCAAATCACTTTGTGAATAATAACCGTAACAAGAAGAACTAGCATTTATAGATCACTTCAAGATTTGTACAGCATTTTACAAGTATTACCTCATTTGGTTTTCGCAACAACCTTGGGAGGTAGGTGCTATTGTTATCCCCATTTTACAGATGGGGAAACTGAAGCAGATGGGCAGTTAAGTGGTTTGCTCAGGCTCAAAAGGCCAGTAAGTACCTAAACAATTAAACAAAGACTATTACAACTCTGGTTTTGAGATTACACAATGTATGCCTTAACTTCAGGCAGCCATCTCCCAAACACCTGTATGTGGTCACCAAGAAGATAGGATAAGAGCATGTGATGAATTTCTGTAACCCATCCTTTCAAAGAGGAAAAACAGCTCAAAATAATACTCTATCAATGGTACCATGGTGGCATAGGAAGAAGAACATTTAACTTTCCTTTGGACCATGAGTCTCCATTGAACTAGAACCAAGGTTTTGGGGACTGACTCAAGTACCTAGCCAAACACTAAGCTCATATAATAAGTAACTCATAGTGATATAGCCCCATGTGGGATAGGTAGCACAATTATTATAATCCCTATTTTCCAAATGAGGAAACTGAGGCTCAGAGAATTTTAGCAATTTGTCCACAGGCAGATAACTAGTGAGCACCAAGTCAGAGTCAGGCCTTGAACCAAGAGCTTCTAACTCCAAGACCTATGCTTTTTTTTTCTTTTAATATGCCACCCATGCATCCCTGTGAGATAATCAGATATAGAACAGGCAGGATTTCTCCCTTTTCAGTGAGCTTTGGTGCTTTGGTTGTTCATCTAGTCTAATGCAACAACCGAAGATGTGTCATCCCGAGAGGATGATGGGTAGCATTAGGGTGACAGAGAACAGAACTGAGAGAACTGGTCTCTGCAAAGACTTACAGGTGTGTGGGCAAAGGTTAAGGAAGATCTAAGTACTGGGGGCAAGATATCATGAATTTCAAAGGCCTAGATAATAATAACACATTTTTATGAATATACTAGAGAAGGAAATGGCAAACCACTCCAGTATCTTTGCCCAGAAAACCCCAAATGGGGTCATGGAGAGTCGCATATGACTGAAATGACTGAATGGAACAATATGGATATACATGTTCATGCATATAAATAGACATATATTACATATAGCACATATACTACACGCAATATATACATGCACATGTTTGTATTGTTCACATGTATGTATATCTATAGACATATAATATATATCACATATACTGCAGTACATATATATGGACACATGTATATGATACATGTGTGTATATTGTTCACAAGATGTATATCTATACATATATGCTACATATCACATATAGCACACATACACATATACCTGCAGTCTGTATAATACATATGCATATATTGTTCACGTGTATGTACACTGATAATACAGGTGCATGTACATATGTGGTATATGGTACATGTGTGTATACGTATAGACAGATCGATAATGGAGGGAGACAGAAGAGATAGATGATAGATACATAGATAGATAGCACTTTAAGGTTTACAAAGCAATGTTCTGACAGCTCTATGAGGTAGATAATGTAAGCATTTATTTTACAGATGAGAAAACTGAGGACCAGAGAGATAAAATTACTCGTTCATGCTTAGTAAGTGGGGGGAACTAGGAACTAAAGTCAGGAGTCCTGATTCCAAGATCAATGCTTTCTACTATGTCATATTGGCCCCTCTGAGATCAGAGGGAAGGCAATGATCAGATATCAGGCGCACATGAGGTCAAAACAAAGTTCAAGATGTAAGCAGAGAACAATAGAATACTATATTTTCAAAGTAAAAGGGATCCTTAGGGAGTTGCTAATCCTATCTCCTCATTTTGTACCTAAGACGATTGATGTCAGAGAAATTGTTTTACGCAACAACACACAGTGAAGGTAGGAGATCCAGGACTAGCACCAATGCCTCTTTATCTAGTTTCATTCCATTGATCTTCCCATTTTCACACCCTCTGAAGCCCTCAGCCCAGTGGATCTCCAAGGGAGATAGTGAAGGAAGGAGCAAGACGACATTCCCGATTCTGAGAAGTTCTGAATGAAACGCTTCACATTTGAGGAAGTTATTCAACCCAAAGGGTCCAGCAGGGAATGGGCTGTTTCTTCCTCATCATCATCTTTGGTCCAGCTGTGACAACCAAGTTTGAGCAGGGACAACTGTCCTTATCACTTTTCAGTAAGAGGGGAGGGATAAAATGAAAATAGCCTTCCTCCCTCCACAAAAAGAAAGGTTTAAGAGGTAAACCGACTCCATCTCCCTATCCAGAGGTTTAAAAAATGGATGAAGCTAACCTCTCCCTCCTTATCCCAACATCCAATATACATAGTGAAAGAGAGGATGTTAAAGTACTTTGCAAACCTTTAAAGCACTTATGTAGGAAGAGAGGGGAAGAGAATAAGCATTTATTAAGCACCTACTATATGCCATGGACTGTGCTAAATGCTTTTACAAATATTATCTCATTTGATGTAAATGCTAGCTGTTATTATTATTAATAATAACAATATTAATAATTAAAAACAACCTCAGAATCATAGGCAACTCAGGCAAAGGGCAAAATAAACACCGAAGTAATAAGATTTAAGGGGAACGGAAAAGGTTCCTGGGAGCCTAGATTTCTCTGACATTTATGCCTAAAATTCTGTCCTTAAGGAATCATTCCTTTGGGTTAAGTATCATCCTCTCCCTCTTTTTCTCTTAATAATCCCCCCTGATAGGGGTACATCTGTTAGTCACTATGAACAATTCTATTTCTTCATCTGAAACTTGAGAGGTTTGGATTGGATAATCTCTCATGTGCCTACCGTTCTAAGATTTACTCTTATGTCTAACATTTCTAATGCCTAAACATTGTAAGTTTCACCCCCTGACTAGAGAGAGCACCCTGAAAAGACTAAGGCAGCAGAGATAGAAAAGTATTACAGAGGCATAGAAAGGAAGGCACTTGATAAACTTTGCTAAATTCACAGTTTGTTGACCAGACTTCTTGTATTTGAAACCCTGAAAATTGCCTAAACTGAAAACATCCATATCTTTATCCTTCACCCACAGAAAGAAGAAGTTACTCCTTTTTTTGAAGCTTCTAGACTGTCACTTTGGCTCCCGGGTCATCTTTCAATGGCTCTTGGTACTTAACATAATTTTGAATAGAATCAAGTGCTATCCTTTGCATGTGCCAACTCAAAAACTGAAGATGCCGTGCCCTTGTAGGAACAGGATCTAGAACACTGAGAAAATAAATGGTCACCAAGATTTTTGCTCTTCTTGGAATTCCTGAAGGTATATTTTTTTTGTCTTGAATCTCACTGTGCTGGAACAGAAAAGGGGGGGGGGGGGAAATCACCAAATATGCTCTGCCTACCTTACAACTTAGGTAGGGTGTCCTTCACGTCCAAAGAACAGAGGTTCCCCCCTTAGTGAGGTCACAGTTGAAATAAGTCTGTGGGCCCAATTATCATCCCACCCAGTCATTGGTCCACATGGCAGAATCAATTTGAAAATGTGGCATGATCAGCAGTCTTGCCCGAGGAGAGAGACCCAGGGCCAGAGTAGAAGGGACGCCATAAATCAGGGCGAGAATCTGAGCGGGAAGTCCTGGACTGAACCAGCCAGGGAAGCTGAGAGGCACGATTGAGATGCATTGGCAAAGCTGTGACGGTGACCCCCAGACTGAAATAATTGGGGTGGAGGGAGGCGTACCGCAGGTCAGGCTGAGGGGCATTGGCAGAACCAAGGAGGGGAAGGAAGCTTTCAAAAGACCTGCTGAGGGATGACAGGCTGTACTCAGAGTAATTATCTGCCATGTTCATAAGCACTAAATTCACTTTTAAAGGGGAAAAAAAGGGAAGAAAACCTTGGGAGGTGGGCTAGAAAGGGGTGGGGGGGAGATGTATAGCAAAAACAATAGACCCCAGAGGAAAAGGAGTGAATGAAACTTACCAACTCCATTTCCAGAGAAACAGTGCCCTCTGCTGTCCACAGAGGTGGGTGCACCAAATCCAAACAAAAGGACTCCCCCGAAAGGAGATTGTCCAGTCTGGACCTGCCAGTTCCAGCTGCTTTGATAAGGAAGAAAACAAAGAAAAAGTTTGCTTCTGATTCACTGCTGTGTTCTAGGTTGCCAGCTCCAAGAGAACTGTTGAGACGTGCCCATAAGGTTGGCTTATTGTATCAGTCCAGCGGGCACTAAAGACATCCTGCTCATGCTCACACGATGTTCTGAACTGGATATGGTAGCTGACAATAGGTCATGCAATGTGTCAGGAAGAACCTCTCAGATTCTAAGATTAGATTGTTTGTTTTTTTCTTCTGGGAAGGTGAGAATGAGGAGATGGGACAGAGAAATAGCCCATGACCTAGGGCTTGGAGTGAGGAACCGGGAAGGGGGATTTGATTGGGTCCCTTGACCAATAAAACTCAGACCTAAAACCACCAGCCCAACTTATCCAACCCAATTGTACTTAGAAAATTCAGACGGAAGATGTGCCATGCTCAGCGATGTCTGTGGAGGCGCAGACCCATGAATGCCTTAGAACATCTGACCTAACTTTTACTCATTCTTCCAAAGCCTTTCCATCCAGTCCTCTGCCACCTTCTATTTGTTATTCCTTTAGAATATCCTCTTCATTTGTACTACTTTTTTTTAATCCACATTACCATCAGTCCGGCTTTTAGCTACTCGAGTTTAGTTTTATTGCAATAGCCTCTTAACCAAAGTTCTCACAGCGGGGAAGGGAAGTGAAGCTTGCTGAAGTTGAAGTCACAAGCCCTGAGTTCAAATTGTGGCTTCACTACTGCCTACCTGTGTGATCCTGGGCAATTCACTTAACCTCCTTAGAGTTCAGTATCTCAAGATGACTTCTGAGGTCCTCTCCTGCTCCAAATTTATGAGCCTGTGTTCTCTTTGACTAAAGCCCTTTCTCTCACTAATCATTCCTGCCAACAGATAAATCCTCCAAAATCTCCACTTTCACCATGCCCTCCCACAAAAAGCTTCAATACTTCCCCAAAATGCACAGAATTGAATCCAAGTTCCTTATCTTTATATTGAAGGCCCTTCATGATCTAGGATTACTAATAATATAACATTATTTTATTTTATTTTAAGGTTCATAAGGAATATTTTTCTATGCTGACTCATTTGTCTCAGCAACTGATACACATAGGGGTTAAGTTATTTGCCCAAAGTCATATAGCTAGTATCTGTCTGAGGCAGGTTTGGAATTGAAGTCCTCCTGATTCTAAGACAGGAACTCTGTCTACTGCAACAATCAGTACAAGCTGAAAGTAGGTTGATCATTTTAAGCAGACATTTAGCATTGCAACTTTCTATCCCATTATAACCCAGTGTTAACTGTTCCAGATATGGTCTAGTGGAAAGTGTGCTGTAGTTGGTTTTGGGAACCATGGGTTAAAATCCCATTTTGATATTTACCATTGATACAATGCTAAACAAGTCAGTTAACCCTATCTGAGCCCTAATTTTTTCATCTGTAAGATGAAGATAATAACATTCCAAACAGGATTGGCATGAGGAAAGTACTTTGTAAACCTTAGTCAGATATGTAAATAGGAGTTTTCATCTGCTTACTGTCCCCAAAACCCTGCCATGCACATACCAACATCCACTTCTTTGTCCATGGTCCCCTGGTCTGGCCTGCCTTTCCCTTGGTTGTTTGCCTATTCAAATTACACTTAACCATTCAGGTTCCGTAAACGTACCACCTTTTCCATGAAATATCCTTGATAGCTACATCCCACTCTATGCTCCAAAATCTTCTAGGATTTCCTGTCTTTACCATGCATTTGAACTTGAATACTACCTTGAATTGCTTAATGATCCCTTGTCTTAATGTCCCTAAGAAGTTGGTGCTCAAAGACTGGAAAAGCTGTGAGTGCCATCTCAGACCAGAAAGTGCTGGGAAACTAACATTATGGCTACACAGTGGTCTTCCAATATTCAGATTTTGAATGTAGTGTAATGGCAACATTCTGTCCCAGGTGTGAACAAGGGAACACAGAGACTCATTTTTCACAATTTTTGGCTGAATGCTCAGCTGAACAGACTCTACTGTGTCTTTTCCCCCCTTTTCCCCTTCTGGTCTCCCCAACTCACCACTTGAAAGCTTTTAACCAGGCATGCACAGACTCTCCCCTCCCCCAATGCTTTTGCTTTTGTGGGTGAGCTGGAGAAATGGCTCGTTGCCCCAGAGAGCATCCACATGGCTCCTGATGATAACACCTCTAACAGGAGAAAAGACAAACAGCTTTCACTGATTGCAGCATGTACAGCCGGCTGTGTTGTTTGGCACACTCCCCGCAGCTGTGCATCCGTGATGCTATATTTAAGCCAAAAAAAAAAAAAAAATCTATGAGAGATCGAATCAATACAAGCTGAAAGTTGGTTGGCCAGTTTAAGCACTCAGTCACTTGGCACCCACTAACTTTTTGCTCCATTGGGGGAAATACTGAACTAAGGAAAAAAGATCCTCTACCTCAGCCCCTCCAAAAGTTTAATCCCCCACTAGAAGCAAAACTAGGGACAGATTTTGCCTACACATGGTGCCACATGGTCAGAATTCTCAGTAATTAGCATTTCTGCAACAGAACTTCTGAAACAGACTAAGTCTCATCAATGCTACCTGGAAAATATTTTTTGCACTTATTCTTTCTCTCTATTCTGATCCACTATGCAAATATGTAAGCTGCTTCTACTAGAATGTAAGTGCTTTTTGAGTAGAAACTTCTTTCATTAAATGCATTTATATCCGCAGAATCTAACACAGGACCTTTCAAGTAGGTGCTTTAAAAATTGATTGATTAATTGATAGTATAGCCATCACCACCTAGCAAATTTATACAAGACTACTGCCATCGCTTCCTAGCAAGTTTTCTCACCTTCCTTTTATATCCTTATCCAATCTATCCTTGATACTATTCGGCTATCAGATAATCTTAATGGGACTTACATCTAGTTGTGTTACTTCTGTTAACAGCCCTTCTGGAACTAACTCCCAACTCACATACATAGCTTAGAACCCAACCCCAAGGGACAACCACCCTAGATTCACAGTATTCTGTGGGACCATAATCTTAAAACTATAGCTCATGACTCCCCACTTGTCATCTCTAGTAATTAGTCACAATTAGCTCAAAGCAAAGGTAACGAATGAAATGGAACAGTGTGAGCAGCGGTAATAAAATATCCCCCGAAAACCTTGGTCTCACTCTCCCACAAACATACTCAGCATCAGTGGGAATAGAGGGCACACGTATAGAACACTCTATAATAAAGAGACAGACGCATAAAGAACATAGTTGGTTAAGGCAACTCACACATCTGGGACTGCAAGGCTCCAGTGTTTTTTCTCTCCTCTCGCTATACCCCTGGGCAAAATGTCTTTGCTAGGCATATCACTCCATTGGTCTCTCTGGGCCCGAGTCTCTCCACTGCACAAGTTGACTCTGCAGAATTCTCATGCTCAGGGATGGCTGCCTTCATTGACTCTCCTCAGAGTTATCTCATCAGAAAGGTCACCAGAAAGGCCTTATAAGACCACTAGGGTCATGGCTAGTGCTTTACCTGATTATCCAAAGACCAGAAAAAAATCAGTTGAAGAACTTCACATTTCCTAAAAGAATAAAAAAGAGTAAGCATTTTTCATATTTTTTTTCCAATCAGTGAATTAATTTTTCAATACCTAAGTGTCCAAAATGGTCAAAATCTGAGATGGGCTTTCCCCCACATCCTTGCAATCATCTTATCAAAAACCTCCAGTGATTTGATGGAGACTATTGATTAAAAGTTACCTTTGTTTGCCTAGCATTTAAGGCTGTTCACTACTTGGCACCACCTTACCTTTCCAGTCTTGTTTCATATAAATCTCCTCCAAATACAGTACATGCCAGCCTACCAAAACAGCTTTTACTTTTCCACCTCTGTCCCTGCTTCTGCCCACAATGTTCTCCTTCTTGGGAATGTCCTTCCTCCTCTTCTTTTCCTGTTGAATTCCAACCCATCTTTTAAAACACAAGTTAAATGCCACCTCATGCATGAAACTGTCCCAAATCCACACCCAGACAACTAGTCTTCCTCCAGGCCTTACAGGGTTATGTTTGTATATTGCTAATATACTTATCATGTAATATGGTATATTATAGCTTATCTGTGTGTAGCAGAGACAGCAGGGAATACACTTTTTTTTTTCCTTCCAGTGAACTGCACTGAGAAAATTGTTGGCTCTCTCAGCCCATTTCCTGCCCAAAATATCATAGGAAAAAAATCCAGGATTATTTGCTTTTTCCCAACAGTTCTTAGATTTAAGGATTGTGAGAAGGTGGAGGTGAGGAGGTAAGGGAGTTGGATGAGAGAGAACAGAATCTTCAATGCTCTCCTAGTGGATACCATGGACCCTTAGGGAAACCTGGGTAATTCTGAGAGGTATGCACACTCAAGGAAATGAGAGGCTTGCAGAGTTGTGATAAGAGGGGGATGCCTAGAGCACAATCCTTTGATGGACTCTTCAGCTGAATCAGATAAAGCAAGTCTTCAGTGTGTAGCTAGGACTGTCTGAACCCTCTCCCCAGGATGGAAATGTGGAAGAGGACACTGGAGTATAAGCTCAGCTCCAAAGACAAATTGAGCACCATCTGCTCAAATACTGTAGGCAAAGCAAACTGAAGATGGCCAGGATTGGGGGGTGAAGAGTGAAGGGGAGCACCAGAACTGTGAAGGACTCCAAGAGAGGACACCTACTGAGAGATCTTATAGAGATTTAAGGGCCACATCTGGCACCTGGGTTATGACTACAAGTGCTGATTTTATCCAGGCCTCTGGGGAAAGACCTACTCACTGGTGACTATTGTCATCTTCTAGGGACTCTGATGTGCAGATCATAGAACATCAGAGTTGGAAGGGGCCCCAAAGACCTAGGCCAACTTTCTCATTCTACAGATGAAGAAAGAAAACGAGGTTTATAGTGGTGAAATGACTTGCCCAAGGTTACACAGAGTTTCTTCGGACTCCCAAGCTCTTTGTCTTATCCCCTCTCCAGGGAAAGGACCATTCCCTAAATGCTCCTAGAACAGGACAAAGCCCTCAGTAGGTATCCAGTAAGCTGATATCCATTAAGCAATCCACAAGAGTTTACCAAAACCTAATATGTGCCGGGGACTGGGAATACAAGTACAAATAATTTTAAAAAAATCATTTTCAAGGGGATTACACTCTAATGGGATAAATAAGCACATGTGTAAATATATACAGCATAAATATAAAGTGAATAAATACAAATGGATGAGACGATGTGGAAAAGACACGTGTAATCAACCCCTAGGGGCCATAGGCACACCCAGCTATGTTTATTTCTGGACTCTCACTATGGTGGCCAACAGCAGCAGCTACTTCAAAGGCCATTCACCTGGGTGAGGACAAGGTCTTCTCATTTTATCAGGAGAGAGACTACCTCTACAAAGTTAGATTACAGTCTATTTGTAACTTACATTCTTAAGTAATCTTTAGCTCAGAGACATTCATCTACAAACTGGGAATATTTCTATTAGCTTCCTCACAGGGTTGAGGTGAGAAACAAGAAAGCATAAAGCTCTTTAATGAGAGATGGCTCTGCAAATGCAAACCCTGGTTATTTTTGTTTTTGTTTTTATTGACAGTGACCAGAGATATAAAAAATGGAATGGATTCCTTCTTGACCTCATGAGCTTCTCATTATTGGAATGTTCAAGGAGAGGTCAAATGATTACCAGTCATGATTATGCGGGATTACATTTCCTGAGATGATGAACCAGAAGGCCTCTAAGGATCCTCCAACCTAATAGGATTCTTACATTCTAGGCTAAGAATATTGAGAGGGCCAAGTAGGTGAATTTGATTGAATTTTCTTTCCCATCATAATATACTAGTTCAATTGACAGCTAGGTCCCAATTAGTGTGAATAACGAATCCCCCAAAAATGATCTCATGTATTTGAATTCACACTATGCACAGTTATGTCTATGCAAAATACAGTAATTGGCTTCAGCTCAATGGAAATATGCAGTGAGAATTTGAATAATATGGTCACTTATTTGCACTAATAAGGACTTACCTGTAGAAAGAATTAGCAAAGGGGTGTTGAAGTGCACCTGAAAATTGTTGCTTAATAATAAGAGCTAACATTTAAATAGTACTTTAAGCTTTGCAAATCACTCTAAAAATATTTTCTCATTTGATTCTCATTTGCCTGGGAGTCAAGTGCTATTGTCATACCCATTTTACAGATAAGGATAATTAGGTTGAGAGATAAAAAGTGACTTGCCCAGGATTACACATCTAGGACATTCTATCTACTATGCCACCTAGCTGTCCAGTTGGCTTCTTGCACCTACTTTCATCCTTACAAATGACTTCAGAAAAGTCTTTGGTTTTACTGGACAGAAGAACCTACACTGCTCTTACCCACCTTAGTCAACTTTATCCCCTATGCTTTCTAGGCATCCCAATCAGTCCCCGCAAGCCAACCCACCCAACTGGTGGATTGGAAGAACAGAAATGTTGAACTGAATTTAATTCCCAAAGAATCTGAGTGAGCAGTGAAAAATTCAGGCCATCATCTGCATGTTTGATAACATGAAGACAAGCCTTCAGAGCATGATTAGAGATTATGGTGATAAGCCCAGGTATAACAGAAATGCAAGATAAGTTTTATTACACTATAGTTCTACCCTAACTTCTTTTGCAGACTAGCCATAAGGCTATAAGTTAATGTAACATGTTTTCCCCTTTCCTAAATGGGTAGCAGAACAGAATGCTAATTCTAACATTTTAAGGAACTATTAGTTCCTTAGATTAGAGCTAAGAGGGACCTTAGAGATTATCTAGTTTGCCCCCTTCCTTTTATAGATAAAGTAAAAAGTGAAAAGCCCAGAGGGATCTGCTTGTCCAACTTCACATAGCTAGTGACAAGAAGTAAGAGGGGAAAAATAGGTCTTCCTAACTTCCAGTTCCATTTTTAATGGTACATTACATTGTCACTTATAACAGGCCTTAAAGATCATTTAATGCAGACCCCACCATTTCACAGAGGAGAACAAGGAGACCTTGAAAGGTGAAGTATCTTACTATAACTCAGCTGAGTAGAATATAGCAATGCCAGAATTTTAATCTGGTTCTTCAGACTCCAAATATGGTGCACTATTGTTTTGGAGTGTTTGGGGGGAAATCACTTGAGTCCTGTTTTATATCTTTCCCCAGTCATAAAGCATGCACTCCCTGTTTCAGGAAGGAAACTTCTTTAATATCCAGGAGCATTAAACAGCTCTACACATCTTTGATACTATGGGGTCACTCTGAACAGATTCTGGAATAAATGATCAAACTTTGGTTAAATGAGTTCTCCCAGGAATAACTATGCAAATTCTCTGCTGAGGCTTAGGAATTAGGACATGTTTTAATTAGTGAGTGATGAAGTTTTATCACTGATGCCCTCCAAGGCTCCCTAAACACTTTCCTACAAACAAAAATCCAGATGCTGAAATCATGCTCCCGATATTGCAAACACGGAAGCTCATAAAATGAGGTCATGCGCTCCAGGGAAGCCATTTTATAATAGCAGCTCTACAGGGTTCAGAAAGGATGGGGAGGGAGCAATGGATAGATAGAAATTAGGGTCCCCCAAACCAATATTTTAGAACAAGTCTCTATTCTTCATTTGCAAAATCAATAGCCATCCATCCATCTTGCAATTTAGAAACTACTTGTGACATATTTATAAGTATAGAGAAAGAAAAAGGTGATAGTCAACAGGGCTTATTCCCTTTGCTCTAACTCTGTGTTGTTCTTCATTGCCTTTAACACTTTCTCCAAGTAGATCAAAGTCATACAAGCTGATTAATTGATTTTTAGCAAGAAGGCACTACAGTCAAGATATGAGATTTCTGCTGAAATGGGCAGTATATGTGTAATTCACATATGATGCTTCTCATGGCACCCCAACACCCTTCTCTCTCATTAGGCTAGCTCACTCACCCCATCTACACTTATTAAGTGGTACCAGAGAGAATGCTTGGGCATGGTTACCACACTGCCATAACTAAATATTCAGGGTTTTAGATGTAACCTCCATAGAGGGAAACTATATCTACTACTCCATACTATAGCTCCTAAGCCCCCACCGGTGTGATTCTTGTTTACATGAATCAGTCACAATGCTTTCATTAACTCGTAAGCATGAAACATTTACTAAATGAGAAGACAAGAGCAAGAATTATCATAACATAACACGTGCCCAATATAAGGCAAAAACAGGTATTGTCAAAACAACAGTCTACTGATAAACTTGTGTCATACTCTGTCACTACTGAATACAGTATCAAGAAGAGGGGAAGAGTGGAAATAAATTTCCAGAAATAGTCTGTACCATACATTTTCTGCTGGCCAAGACTGCATCTCTTCTGAGGCTTTCCACTTTTTTGCTGAATGAAACCATTTTTCCATCTACTCTCAGACCTCAAATGTAATGTTAATTCTTTTATCTAATAGCAGGCTCAAGCCTGGGATCAGCTTCCTTTCCACTTGCTTTTCCACTGACTTCTCCTCAAATTAGGGCTCCTTAAGCTGGGTGGTAACAAGCTGAGAAGCCCAAAGTCCATATTTCTGTCAGATATAACGCAAAGAGTCAATATGCAATGGTCCCAAAACAGTTCATTGAGAGTTTCCCAGAAATAAATTCCCATGTCCTAAAAGACAGTCCTATGTAAATTTAGATGCTGTGAAACAATGCAGTATGGCTATCTCTACAATCAGTCAGTACTCCACCCCCAACCCCTGCCCCACTGGTCTTCTCAGAATTCCTCAAACCCTTTGATCCTGTGGGTAGAACTTTTCTTTCAAGTGCTCTCAGAATGGTCTGTATTTTTCTCCAAGTCACTTTTCAGTGTTTCATGCAAAATATTATTCTTCTGCCTCCTTTCAATAAACAAAATGTCCACATAAGAAAGGGGTAGTATCATACATCTATAAAAAGTAACTGGGGAAGCTTCAGTTGCCTAACATAGTAACTTCATGTCAATAAAGCATTTCCCAAAGGCTTCCCTGATGATACCCTATGAGGTAGGTAGTATATTTTTATCCCAATATTATAATCAAGAAAACTCTAGACTAGAAAGGTTAAATGACTAATGTAAGGTCATTTCATCTGGGTAGAATTAGAACCTAAGCCAGCTCTTCTGACTCCAATTCTAGTTCTATTTGTACTGCATCAGGCTGTCTCCCCCACCAAGTATCCTTTGTTGAACTGGCAGAACTTTCAAGTGGGTAGACAGTTCTAGATTCAGCTTTTTGGCCATGACTTTCAGGTTGGTCCATGTCCCCGTCCATTGTCTTGAGACTTAGAAGTTGTCTTACAGAAGAGGCAGACTGATCAGGGGTGCTAGAAATCATTTGATTTTATTAATTGCATTTTAATGCACACAAGGAAAGGTGTAAAATCTAACCTGAGACACCCACGGGCCTACGAAGAAGAGCAAGGGAGAAAAGAACAAGGATATACTCCTATCATGGTCACCAGAGAAAGAAGGCTACCACCAGATTTCTGGAGGGGCGAGACACAACTGTTATTCAACTAATGGGGACTGGGGTAATGGAGACCGGGGGTCTCAAGGTCACAATAGGAAGAGAAAGGGGATTGACGATCCAGCAAGAAGGACTCTTCTAACCCTGCACTCAATTTCTTGCCATTTCTCCCAGGTTGGTTTGGGATACCTGGGATACCCTACAAAATATGGCTTTTGAGAAATACAAATGAAGGTCAAGTGTTTTAAATAGAAAGGGGTAAGGTGTCACTCAGGAGTATGTTTGGTTTCCTACCTCTGATGTCACAGGCAGAGAAACACCAATTAGCATAATTTCATGGGCTTGCACATCTTTAGCATGGAAGATGCCAAACATGGAGAGTTCCAAAAAGGGTGAAATATTGTCATTTTAGTTATATTGGCTTGACCTAGCTATGAACAACTAATATTTCCCCAATTACTTAAGTCTATCTTTTATTTATACAAAGAGTGTTTTATAGCTAGATATATGCTAGATTCACATATATAATATATACACACACATGTGTGTACATATATACACACATATATATATACATATGTGTATATGTATTTGTATTCATATATATGTGTAGTTTGATTCATATATGTGTAGAGAGAGAGACAGATAGACAGACAGATCAATTGATCCTGGGCATGCCACATTCTGCTTCTCAAGATCACTGTCAGGAACTTTTAGTAAGGATTGTGACCTGAGAAGCCATCTTGGTGTCCAGGGAAAACACAAGCTAAAGGATTAAACAATCCATAACAAGTACTTGAGAGACTGGATAATCTACCAGTCTGCAAAATAACCCCATGGAATGATCAGGTCTCTGTAAATATAATAAATTGCAATCATCCATTGCTCACAGGTATTATTCCAGTTCCCTAGAGATTGGGAGGACAGGAAAAATGGTAAGTCAAGAAAGTAGAATCTAAGAAAGACCTGTCCACCATTTGCAAATAAATAGTTGGCATAAATAAATGATGAGATGATTTGGAAAGGATCCAGATCTAGACCCAGCTAAAGAAGAAGCTGCATGTTGGTACCCTCTTGAGAGTTGTAAAAGCTTGACAAGACTGCCTAAGGGAGACCTCTACTCAAACAGAGAGGGAAGGTTAAATCCAGAGGTTTCTTCTTACTTTTCTGATACTCCAGCTGTGGAGACCCCAAGAGAGCTGGAGCCTGAGGCTATTAACCAACTCACAGAGGGCCTGGACATTGGGGACATATAAGTGACAGCAAATCATCAGAAAAGTGGCAGGATTGTTCAGCCCATGACCAAGCTGACATATAACATTCCTGCTGTGATGTTAGCAGAGGTTATGCAGATAGGCAGATAATGACAATTTGTGTAAGTGTTTAATACATACATACATATACACATGTGTATACATACACACACATATATATACACACACGAATTATGGTATGAAACCCTAACACGTGATGCTATGTGCTATATATTTAAAAGTGACATGTATTTGTACTATTGTATGCAACTCTGATACGTGATGCTATGGAATATGTATTTTTATGCCCTGAGTATTCTGTCTACTGTATGCATTCTGAGACACTTTACTCATGTCAAGGAGATATCATTGCAGCGAAGAGACAGAGAAAGAAGTAAATGCAAGAAGAATCATGTGGTGAGATAGAGATGGATACTGACTATGGGCCAAACAGACTCAGATCCAAAGACTGACAAGCTTGCTAGTCAAGTTAGAAGGAAGTGAGTTGGAAGAACTGCCAAGATGTTGTACTTTTTTCCTAAATTTTCAGACACAGACCTAGATAGAGAGCTTCCATTCTGGATTATGCTGGGGAAGAAGAAAATGATGTATTTGGTAAATTTTTACTGAAAATTTCCAAAGGTTTATTATTGTTATTGCTGTTGTTGTTTGCTGTTCCAATTAAACATCTTACTGACTATAAGTTGTAATATGTTTAGTTTTTGGCTAACAAAGTGTTAAGGGAGTATCTAAACCAGAGTTGACTTTAGAAGCCAGAAGGTTGGGGACCATAACTATATAATATCCATCTAAGTCCAAACTTAACAAGGATTAAGGAAAGTCTCCCTCACCATTCTATGAATTCTGAAATACTCCTTTTTTGTCATTGTTGTTGTACTCAAAATGTCATCTGTGTCTTCTCTGTAAATGAATGTGCTATAAATGATACTGGCTGGTAGGAAAATAACCAATGGATGACTGGCAAGGTTAAGTCCAAGCATCTAGAATGAGAGGAAATAGAATGCATTCCCCTCCTTTCTTTCTCCTTTTTCCCCAGCTCTTGACATTGAAATCTTTCCCATTCTGCAAAGCCAAGTTTAGGCACCACCTCCTTCATTAGTGCTTACCTCAACCCTGCTCCCACAATAGGAATTAATGTCTCCTATTTTGAAATGATCATAATGCTTATAAAAATGTGTCTCATATGCAATAGTCATATTTTAAGTTGGAGTTTTGGATCTTAAAAAGATCGGTTGCCAAAAGTTTCGAGACATACATAGGGCTCAATTTTAGCTGTGGATGGGCAACAACCATACATCCCAATAAACACTAAATTGGATGACATCATTGTATGATATGGTCTCTCAAACTGATTATTTGGATGGCTCATCCATGAAACTATAGTTGGCACTAATGCTCAAGACACAGTTTTTTTTTAAGATTCCTATAAACAAAAAAATTAAAATTAAAAAAACCAAATTCCTTGTAATAAAAATACATAGTCAAACAAAACAAATCCCCGCATTTGCTATGTCCAAAATATGTCTCATCTACACTGAGTTCATTGCCTCTTTGTCAGGAGGTAGGTAGTAACATCATTGGTCTTCTGCATTGGTCTTGTGGAATTTAGCTGGTTATTGTATTGATCAAAGTTCTTAAGTCTTTCAAAATTATTTTCCTTTACATGCTGTTATTATCATATAAACTGTTCTCCTAGTTTTGCTTATTTTAGTCTGCATCAGTTCATACTTTGTCTTCCTAGATTTCTCTGAAATCATCCCTTTCTTCATTCCTTACATTGCAACAATACTTCATTATATTCCTATGCCATACTTTCGTCAACTTTGCCAATCTGATGGGTACAAGGTGGAATCTCAGAGTTGATTTAATTTTCATTTCTCTAATAATTAATGATTCAAAGTATTTTTTTTTCAATATGAGTATTGATAGCTTGAATTTCTTCCAAAGGAAACTTCCTGTTCATAATCTTTTGTCATTTCTCTGTTAAGGTATAATTTTTATCCTTATAAGTTTGAATCAGTTTTTGTATATATTTAAACCCTTATCAAAGATACTTGTTGCAAGGGTCTTCCCCCCCCCCCAGTTACCTTATTCTCTTATAATTTTAACTGCATTGTCAGTTTTTTTTTTACAAAAATAACAATAATTTTATATAATCAAAATTATCCATTTTATCTTCCATAATTCTCTCTCTGCTTTGTTTGTTGATAGGACTCAAAGCTAATTTCTTTCCTTCTCCTTTAATTTATAATTTTTATCATGTTGTAATGGTTTGAATTTGTTTGAACATCTTCTATATTGGTATAAATGCTTTAAATTGGTGTGCTCCATAATGCAATTGTTTTTGCTCATTTGTTGATCAACATTTTGCTGATATTATTTTTTCCACTGATTTATATTATATGATAATGATCATAGGTTGTGTTGTATATAAATAGGAAATAAATCTAAAACCTTTGGAGAGATCTATCAAAAGTTCAATAGGTACAGAAACAGTTGGACTCTGGCTAGCAGTAATATAGAGAAGAAAATAGCTAATCAGATGCATAATGTTCCTAAAGATAACTTTTATATGCTTGATAATAATCAAAACTAATAGTACTGACTGTGTGGGGTGGAACCTAGTGGGACTATAGTTGCTTTTTAGCATTTGTTTGCTATCCTATTTCAAACTTGGTGTCTTAGATTAATCATATTGAACACTTCTCTCTTAGTAGATTCAATAAATTAGAATTGATGCTCCCAATTGATGCTCACAATTATTCCTTATGTGTTAGGTATGCAGATGAATCAGCCACCTACCAACAAGGGGAAACTGCTAGTGGGTGGATTAATGAAGGGCTCATGAATGGCATGCAGAAGTCATAATAATAGTTCTTAGTAACACTTCTGAATATTGGATCCTTCCCAGATGGATATGTGGGAGCAGTGGAAAGGATTGGAGAATCAGCTTCCTGGAAGAATAATAGTTGATTGTTTCCTTCCCTCATAAAAGGGTCAGCCCCCACCCAATTTAACATAGGTCTGACTGCTTTACTCCTTGGATAGTATGAAGTCATATAACATGAATTGACAGCTCTCCAAAACTTTACCCAGGATCAGAAGAGGAGTAAAAGAATTTTACCCAGGGGATAGAGTCATGCTTTGAAATACTGGTGTCCTGAAGAAAACACAAAATAGACAGGTTTGGTGAAGAGCCATTCTATAACAAGTGGTAGATACTACATAATCTGCCAGTCTACAAAATAGCTCCAGAGTATTATTGGGGCCCTGAAAAGGCTATATATTACAACCACCTGTTACTTTTCTCAGGCAAACAAGATGGCAGAAGCATAGGAAGAATCAAGTAATAGGAACTCAAGAAAGGACTGTCTGCCAGCTGGTGCCAGACAATAACCCATGGGTGGGAGGAGGGGAGGGGGATATGAATGGAATATAGTTTGGTCAGAGTCAGGAGCAGAATCAAAATATAGAGAGTTACTTGTTTCCTCAATAACTAGAAATGAGTTGATTCTAATCTATCCTGGGGAAAGGAAGAGTGGGATTCAGAAGAAAAAAATATATGTCTTAGGTAGTCAGATAGAGTAATAAAATCATTTGGACTTTAGACCTGAATGAGATTTAGACTATCAACTTGTTTGCTTTTCACATGAGGAAAGAGGCCCAAATGTAGGAAGTGACTTGCCCAAGGCAGTCACATAGTACTAGAGGAAGAACTATGATTAGAACCTAGATCTGGAAATCAAGTATCCTAAACTAGTATTTTTTTCCACTATAACATAAATTTGGGGCTCCCAAAGAGGCCTGAACAGAGGAATCCTTGAACGGGGATTTCAAAGTGAGACATAGTCTTCTAAGCAGTTCTCTTGATGGGATCTCTTTCTTGGACTAAGGTACTTCATAATAGGAAAATTAAATTTCAATGATGTAAGAAATAGACTTTTTAATTTGGTACATTTAAAGAGTCTACCTGCTTATCTGGAGGCATTCAAGGGAGCAAAGAGTGTGAGATAAGGGCAGCAAGGGCAGGGTATTAAGCCAGCATTTCATGCACACACACACACACACACACACACACACACACACACACACCACACTAAGGTGGCAACTGATATCTCTAAAGCAAGGACAACCTACTGAGGCCAATCCAACACTTAGGCCAAGACAAATACCTTCCAGGCAGAACAGAGAAAGGATATAACTATGGATATCACCAAGGAGCATTGGGAATGATAGACTTCAGGCCATTACAAGAGGACAAAATCCACTATGGTCTCATGAGACAACTCCTGGGTCCTCTAGGCAATTTGGATCAGGCAGCAGGATAGCTCAGGTGTTGTATAGGAAAGGAAGTGTCCCTGCTTAGGTTGGTCTCATTGCTTTTCCCTACTTTGAGATCATAGGGGTGAGACAAATAACAACAATTAGTTCAAAAACTACAAGTTTCTATCCTAGAAGATGACTGCAGATACAAGAAATTAGAGAATGGGTGAGGCAGGAGAGAAGAACTATCAGGTGAAAAGAGAGAGGGTCAGGAGTCTTTCCAGCTACAATTCTGTAATAAATTTTGTATGTAGGATATGTGGATTGCCTGTGTAAGTTATGTGTATGTCCACATGGTTGTCTAAGTGTGGCTTATAGGGAGGCATCCTTTTCTAAGAGAGACTTTGATTCCTTCTTGGAAGGGTAAAGAAGGTGAAGCTAGTCAAATCTTTCTCCTATGAGATAAACAGGCACTAAACTAGGATTATACTGTTGATGTAGAGGAATAATTCTTAGGTTCAAGATACTTTCCTCATTGCTGTCTCCTAAAAAAAGAAGGGGTACCCCAAGCTTACATCTACAGGCTTTATTCCTTCTCACCAAAAGTTAGTTACACAAAAGATCATCACAAATAGTGCATAACAAGTTAGTCTATTTATCTAAGTAAATGAGAAACAGAAACTAGAGAAGTTATATGGATTAGAATAAGCCAAAAATTCATAGAGTGAACAAACTCTCCCATTGTGAGTGAAATAGCTCAAGCAAGTAAGAGGCACCACTCTCACCCAAGAGGAAATTCTCCAAAATCTCTAGGGAGATAAGCTAGAAATTAGGAACATAATGAGGAAACAGCTTTCTCCTACTGGTCTGCCTTCCAAAGCCTATTCTCTTTCTCCTTGAATCTCTCCCCAAAGAGATGTGAGATCTTCTCTCAAAGCAGGAATGAAAAATGTCTCTCATCTCCAAACTCTCACCAGCTCTCCCTCTCATGCAGACACACAACTGTAAGTCATTATTCTCTCCACTGATGAGGAGAGTCTTACGCAGATGCCCCAGGGTAGAAACTTGTGTTACATGTATATGTGATTGCCTACCTGGATGTTATTTGGAATGGGAGCACTCCTCACAATTTTTATCCTCTCAAGACAACTTAACCAACTGTTACTATGGATCCTGAGGAAGATTCACTACCAAGACAGTGGAAGGTGGCAGGCCTAGTTCCCAAAGGCCCCATGAAGGAATCCCCTCTCCTCCAAGTCATTTGATTATGATAAATGATATAAATGATGCAATGAGGAGAAAGTAAGAGGCCTAATTCATCATAATTGCTTTCTGGAGAAGACTATTTGTAAATCCAACTAGGTGGTTCACTGGATAGAGAGCCTGGTCTGGAGTCAGGAAGACTCATTTTCCTGAGTTCAAATCTGGACTCAGACATCTTCTAGCTGTGTGACCATGGGCAAATCACTTAACCCTGTTTGCCCCATTTTCCTCATCTGTAAAATGAACTGGAGAAGGAAATGGCAAACCTCTCCAATATCTTTTCCGAGAAAACCCCAAATAAGGACACAAAGAGGCTAATAGGACTGAAAACAACTGAATAATGAAATATATAAATCTTTGAATTTGCAAGTGAATATCTTACATACTCTATAAACACAATGATTATTTATTGAACAAAAACCTGGAGTGTTTGCCTGTTTGGTATCTTTCACTCCCACATCTCTTCCACTCTACCTTCCTCCTCTTTTACTAAGTACCTTCACTTAGCTACCAAAGTGAGTTTTTCTATGGTATAGGTCTGCCACCATGTCACCCCATACACACTACTTAATGAGCACCAGTGCCTCCCCTTTACCTCCAGGATCAACCTGTCTCTGTGATTGTGAAGGAGCCTCTGACTTGGCAGTTGACCAGCCATCCTTGGCCCAGTGCCCAGCCTCATAAGAACATCTTGTTGACTATCAGTGGATCAGTTTCCTTATGCTTCTTTGTCTTTAGTGTATCCTTCTACTCCTAAATATATTCTGGATTCAATGTATTCAAATTAATGCTCATGAACTCCTAATTCCTCTGAATTTTGAAATGAAAGGGAAGGACTTTATTCTGGTCCTTATCACCTTTCACATGGAATGTTGCAAGAGCCTCCTAATTGGTCTCCTTGCCTCATTTCTCCCTGTTGCAATCCAAAATCAACTCAGCTGCCAATGATTTCCCAAAAGTCAAGTATATTCTGGAGCCATCTAAATTTTCAATGTGCACATTTATGCCCCAGAAATCAATAAATGTTATAAATCAGGGCTTTATTTATTGTTTTGCTACTTGTCAAGATTTAAAAATGATGAAGAAGATGCAAATTAAACTTAGGAGTGGATCATGCATTTTTGGAGGGCCAGTTTTTTTAAAATTCATCAGCACATTTCTGCCTAAAGCCCAACTTTATGTCACCACCAATCCCTTTCTGTTCTTTATTACCTCCAGGATCCAATATGAAGGTTTTGTGGGTTTTTTTGTTTTTGTTTTTGTTTTTGTTTTTTTGTTTGTTTGTTTGGAAATTTTAGCTCTTTACAACCTGGTCTGTTCCTAACTCTCTAGTCTTCTTATACTCTAACTCTTCCCGCCCCACCACACACACATGCACATATGCACACACACTCTAAAATCTAGTCATACTAGCCTACTTGGCTTTCCTTGCAGATGACACTGTCTCCCATCTCTAACCCTTTTAACCAGCTGTTCTTCTTGCCTGGAATATTCTCTTTCAATCAATCAATCAATCAATCAATCAATCAATCAATCAATAAACATGCATTAAGCGCCTACTATATGCCAGAAACTGTGTTACATGCTAGAGATACAAAAGAGAGTCTCTGCCTTCAAGGAGTTAACAATCTAATGGGGGAAACAACATGCCAAAAACAAAGTGATCTATAAAGAGGAGAAAGAAAATACTTAACAGAGGGAAGGCATTAGAACTAAGAAGGGTTGAGAAAGGCTTCCAATAAAAGATGGGATTTTACTTGGGACTTAAAGGAAGCTAGTTGGAGCAGAGGAAGGAAAGCATTACAAGCAAGCAAATGCCTGGAGCCAAGCTATTGTGGAATAGCTAGGAGGTCAGTGTCACTGGATCAAAGATTATGGAAAGTATGACATGAGAAGACTGGAAAGGTAGGAGGGGGCTAGGTTATGATGGGTTTTGAATGTCGAACAGAGCATTTTGTATTTGGTCCTGGAGGCAATAGGAAAGCCACTGGAGTTTATTAAGTAGGGGGTAACATGATGAGGTTTGTACTTTAGGAAAATCATTTTAGTGATGAATGGAGGATAGATCAGAGTAGGGAGAGACTTGAGACAGATAGGCACACCAGCAGGCTATTGCAACAATCCAAGTGTTAGTTACTAAGAGTCTGCACTAGAGTGGTGGCCATGCCAGAGGCAAGAAACAAGTATATTCAAGAGATGTTGCAAAGGTGAAATCCACAGGACTTGGCAACAGATTGATTATGGGGGTGTGAGAGATAGTGAGGAATCCAGGATGATTACTAGGTTGTGAACCTAAGGGACTGGGAGGATGGTGTTGCCCTTTAAAGTAATAAGGAAGGTGGGAGCAGGGGAGGGTTTAGGATGAAAGATAATGAGTTCTGTTTTGGATATATTGAGTTTAAGATGTCTACTGGACATCCAGTTAGAGATGTGTGAAAGACAGCTGGAGATGTGATCTTGGAGGTCAGCAAAGTGTTTGGGGCAAGAAAGGTAGATTGAGGAATCATTACCCTAGAGATGATAATTAAATCCTTGGGAGCTGATAAGATCATTAAGTGAATTGGTATAGAAGAAGAGAAGAGGGCCCAGAATCTTGAGGCATACCTATAGTTAGGAGAAGGATCCAGGAAAAGAGACAGAAAAGAAGCAGTCAGAAAAGTAGGAGGAGAACCAGGAGAGAGTGATATCCCAAAAACCCTAGAGAGAAGAGACTATCAAGGGGAGAGTAATCAACAGTGTCAAAGGTTGCAGAGAGGTCAAGGATGATGAGAAGAAAGAAAAGGTCATTAGATATGGCAAGTAAGAGATCACTAGTAATTTTGGAGAGAGGAATTTTGGTGGAATGATAAGGTTAAAAACTAGATTATGAGGGGTTAAGGAGAGAATTAGAAGAGAGAAAATAGAGGCACTTATTGTAAACAACCATTTCCAGGAGTTTGGCTACAAATGAAAGAGATATAGGAAAAATAGTGAGAATGGATGAGTCAAGTGAGAATTTTTTCAGAATCAGAGGATTTGGGTATGTTTATAGTCAGTTAGGAACTGGTCAGCAGACAGGATGAGACTGAAAATAAATGAAAGATTGGGTATGACAGAGGAGGCAATATGTTGGAGGAGACAGAATTGAATGGGGTCATTTAAACAAGTAGAGGGGTTACCCTTGGTAAGGAGTAAGGAGGCCATTTTATCATGTCAAATGGGTAGAGGAAGAGAGTGACAGAAGGCAGTTGAGTGATAGATAAGAAAGAGGCAAAAAGAGGTAGCTCACAGTGAATGGCTTCATTTTTTTCTGTAAAATATGAGGGAGGGTCCTCATCTGAAAGAGTGGGGGAGGGGGGCCATTGGAGGTTTGAGAAGGGCTGAAAAGTTTTGTAAGAGCCACTGTAGAGATTGGGATAGTGAGTTTATAGGGAGCTATAGAAAGATTGCCTAACAGCAGTGAGGGCACACTTGAGATTATGCAACATAAATTTGTATTGGACACAGCCAGAATGGTTGCTTGATTTTCTCCATCTTTGTTCAGCAGCATGCGTGTAGAATGAAGGCAGAGAATGGTGCAAGCAATCCAAGGCCCTGCATGTAATTGTCAATATGAAAAGGGGGCTAAAGATTAAAGGGAGGAGGACAGTGTAGAGTTGAATTGGTACACCAAGGGCTCAATATGGGTGGGGGGAGAGAATGTGATTAGTACAGGGGAAACAGCTGAGGAGAGAATTAAGGGGTCAAGGGATTAGAGGCCATGATGAGGACAAAGGGTAGGATTTTATATGGTAAGGCAGAAGGAGAAGTGAAAAGCTAATAGATTATGGTTGGAAAAGGGAATTTCAGAATTCTTGAAAAGAGAGGTGATGAATTTGTGGATGATGCCAAGATCAAGCCTGTGACCATCTTTGTATGGGCTGAGGTCGGGTGAAGGAGAAGCTCATGGGAAGTGAATAGGTTGAAGAACTGAGTGGTTAGGGTATTTGAGGGAAAGTCAATATGTATGTTGAAGTCCCATTCTATGAGTTTAGGAGTTGGGGAAGAGAGAAAAATTGTTAATCAGGTGCTGAACTCATAAAAGAAAGAAGGAAAGTGACCTGGGTATCTATAAAAATAGCAACCAAGATTTTGATTGAGTGGTAGATATAAAAAGCTTGAACCTCAAAAACAGAGAGGTTACTGAGTGATGAGGGTAGAATCCATGACTTCCTTCAAGACTCAGCTCCAATCCCACCTCTGCAGGAGGACTTACCTGGTTCTCCACCCTGCCCTCACCTTCTTACTACTGGACACTTCCCCTTTCAAGTGGTGTTCCATCTGCTTTGTATGTACCTAATTATTTATACATCCTCTCCCCCATTAGAATGCAAGATCCTTGAGTACAGGGGCTGGTTTTTTTTTTTTTTGTCTTTCTTTGCGTTCCTAGCACTTAGCATAGTGTGTGTCTCATCTTGAGCACTTATAAATGCATGCTGACTGACTGACAAGACCATGTCATTTTACTGTTAACTACGTGACACCACACGGCAGGAGTGAAAATGGATAATTCACTAGAAATAGAAAAGTTAGGTAAATCAGGAAAATGCATTAGCAGCAAACATTTGCAATGCCTGCAGGCTTAGGCTGCATCAAACTACATTCCAGAATTGATGATTGAGAGTCCAGTGAGCTCCTAGCCTCTCCGTGGCCTGGCTATCAGCCCAGCATTCAACCTAGGGAATCTGAAAACACCAGGATAACAATTTACTCATCACTGCAGGAGTACAGTAATCTCTGCCTGAAAGCTATGACTTCACACCACTAGAATACTACTGCCAGGATGCCTAGAAGCCATGACTTCACATCATGGGAATGCTTCATCTCTACAACCTAGAAGTCAGTGATTCCCATCACAAAGGTGCCATCTACTACTCCTTACTACTACTACTATAGAGTAGTAAGTCTTCAAAGACTGGAAGAGCTTGGACCTCATAGATCTCCCTCAGTACCCAATGTCTGACCTAAAAAGGAAGGGAAGTGTAATCTCAAAGTCCCTCTATCTCCCAGGAAATAAAGTACAAGAAAACACATTGTTCTTCCCCCTGCTTCCTACTCCTCACTCTTTGGATCAGCACAGTTCTGCTCCTAATTGCTCCCACACAATTTTTAGTCATACGGAATTCTGGGAGCTACAGGTTTTAAAAGAATATTGTGAGTCTTTAGTCAGAAACATGGCAACTCCCTTACATTAACAAACTCGACTCAATTCAATAAACATTTATTAAGCAACTATTATGTGTTAAGCACTGGGGATACAACTAAGAGGAGGAAAAGATAGTTTCTGCCCTCAAGGAACTTACTATCTAATGGTGGAAGACAATACACAAAAGAAAGCTGGAAAGGGGGGGGGGCAGGGATACCTGGTCCAGGTTGAAACCAAACAGAGCTACTGATGGAAAATGAAGAGTTAGAAAGTTCTGAGCCCTCTATAAAGGAAGGCTTTGGCAAGAGTTTATGACTCTGCCCTCCAGTGTTCCAATAAGAGGAGAGAGACAAATGAAGGAACTGAGGTGTTGAACATCAAAAGCTGGGTTAGCCTGTATGGTAATAAAATTTCAGGTGATCATCTTATCCTGGGGGAGGCATAATGTTCAAAATCAAGTAAAGTCCCTGATGGAAAATAACTCAAAAATATCTTTAAAATATCTACCAGTTTCAAAGTATTATGCTAAGTTTTGTATAAGATAAAAGAGAAATTAAACTAGTTTATCTCTTCAAAATCTGAGATAAACTATATAAGAAAAGAGAAGAATAAGGCAGAGTATCACATTATGAACCAAACAATACAAGAACATTTCTGTATTCCTGGTATGTTTCCCTAGTGAAAGACTCTAGGGAAAAGCAAGGTAGCTGTATTCAAACGCATACATATATTGAACATGTTTTGTTCTTTGCACTGTTTTCCCTCACACCCACAGAAAAAGAGAGCTCCAGTGTTCCACAGAATGACAGAGTTGAAAGTGACCTTGGAGCTTTCTAGCTCAATCCTCTCATTTTACAAAACCAAGGCCCTAAGAAGTGGATTGTTCTACCCAAGATACCATCATGAATTAGGAGAGGGAACAAGACCCAAGTTCAGTCTCTTCAATCCCAGTCAGCTGGCTTTCCACTTGCCAAATCTCCAGATTTTACATTTTCTCCAATGTCTAATCAGGGATTCCTTCCTTCCCTCCCTCCCTCCCCCACACATGGGCTACTCTTTACCTTTATGTTTCCTCAGAACACACCAAACTTGCACTGCATGGAACTTGCTCACATCCTTTATTCATTTTATGGATGGCAAGTTTTGTTTCCCCAACTAGATTACAAGCTGTACAAGAGCAATCAATGGCTGTGCCTAACGCTGCGCTGGATTCACAGCAGGCATCTGGTACATATTAATGAATAGAAGAGAGAAGGAAGGAAGGATGGAAGGAAGGAAGAAGAGAAAAGGGTAGGAAGGAAAGAATGAGAGCAGAAGGGAGGGAGGAAGGGAAGGAAGAAAGGAAGGAGAAGGAAAGAAAGATTATAGCTCTGAGTATTTAAAAAATGCCATTTCTCATCCTAACCATCAGAGCAAGGACAGCCTCAATGTGCTCTTTGGGCTAGATATGTACTATGGGAAATAACACTGATGTTAGACCCAGTCCTCGGAATCAAGTAGACCCCATCCGACAATCCAAATTGGTTTGGGCACCATCTGGCGTCATGATTCTGGTATTTTCCCTGCTTACTAATGAAGAACTCACCACAGCTGTAGCAAAGACAGGGTCGGTCACACAAGTGACTTCAGCGTGGCCTCGGTCAGTGGCAGGCCTGGTCCAAACCTAGCCTGAAGTGCCTGGAGAAGGAGCAGAGGAACTGGGCTACTTTTTTTTTTTTTAATCTCTTTCCCTGGAACATGCTCTGTGAAAAGACAAAAGGCGAGCTCAGGGGTGAAAGTCTTAGAGAGAGTGCTTTGTGCAGGGCCCACAGGGGAGTACCTGAGATGAGGCTGGCACACATGAAAGACCTCTTTCTCCTCGCTTGGCTCACAAAGGAAACCCGGGGGTTTGAATCCATCGGGCCCATCCAATCTCAGACAACAGCGCAGCTCTGAGACTTTCAGCCAGGCAGGGGGACAAGAGAAGGGGAGGGGGTGGGGGCGATTGCTGCCAAATGTTTGGAACAAAAGGTTTCTCGCGTTGCTGAAGTCTCATGTGGGGTAGCCTAGGAGTTTTGCTTTCATCAAAAGGGAAGCATTTGGAGTGTGAGGAGGAGAGGCCAGAACTGGGTTCTTATTCTTGAGGAAAGAAACTATAGGGAAACTCTAACACAGACCCCAACAGCAATAAGGGTAAGTAGACACCTCTGGGCTAACAAATATTGAATAAAATGACACCCTGCCCATTCACCATACTATGCTTCATATTCCCTACCTACTTACAGGGGGACCACAAAGGAGGCCCCCAGGAAGGACGTGGCCACTGTTTCTCTTCTTGTCCTCTTCTTGTCTTCCCATTTCTATTCCTCTCATTCTCTCCGCATCTGCTCCTGTTGGATTAGGTGTGATTTACCTAACACCAGATGACAAGGCAGTGCCTCACTGGAAAGTCTACTGAACTGGGAGGCCCAGACCCTGGGTTCTAGTGACAGTCCAAATTCAAGGCTCTTTTCTCTTAGCCTAAAGGACCATTTCTGGAACTGAAGTGAGTTGGAGGAAGTTCCTCAGCTTCCCAGTTTCCAAAAGTCCTCCAGGATCTTTGCCAACAGGAAACTTTTAAAAGATTGACCACCCCTGACACCCCCAAAATTATACATGCACAAATTTCCCTAAAAGATAGGAAGTTGTGTATAAATCATAGTTACACTGTACAAGAACTAATTGATGGAAAATTTTAGGTTTAAACAAACAACAAACATATAACTCTATCCAAAATTGTGGCAATGGAATGTAAGCCTCTTGAGGGCCAGGACTGTCTGGATTTTGTGGTTTTATCCCCAGCACTTAGTTCAGTATCATGCACATTGTGGCAGGGTGGAGTTGGGGGAACTAGCTCTGTGATTTTTGTATTGGAACTCCTAGTGTGTATTAAAGGCAGCACTTGAACCCAGGTTTTCTTGACTTTAAGACTGGTTCTCTATCTACCATCCCAAGTTATCTCTTATATTGCACATAATAGGCAATTCATAAGTGTTTGTTGAGTTGAATATAGAAGGAAGGTGTCTATTACAAAACCACGTCTTGAAAATCCAGCTAGATATATATGTGTAGAAGAAAAATATAGTTGAATGGTACCTCAACAGAATCTCAATAGTAGACATGAAGCCATATTTTAAGCCATGTGAATGTAAGGTAGGCATTGGGAAGAAGAAGGGTTGGAGGGAGGGAGGCAGGGAGGGAAGGAGAGAGAGAGAGAGAGAGAGAGAGAGAGAGAGAGAGAGAGAGAGAG
>NW_020954567.1:2016056-2173322 GCF_900497805.2 Vombatus ursinus | reverse complement strand
GAGAGAGAGAGAGAGAGAGAGAGAGAGAGAGAGAGAGAGAGAGAGAGGGAGAGAGAGAGAGAGAGAGAGAGAGAGAGAGAGAGAGAGTACCATTTATGAAAGCCCCAGTTGCTGACCAGAAAACATAAATAGAAGGAAGTTTGTGGACTAGGAAAGTCTGGGCTTGCCACATTTCTCTCATCTTTTCCTCCCCCAAAGGAAAGGTTATTTGTATATGTGTCATACCCCTTCATAAATTGTCAACTCCATGAGGGCAGGGCCTTTGTGTTATCTAAACTTTTATGTCCTCAGCACCTGGCACAATGTTCAGCACAAGCATATATGCAGCTCCTAGAAGGTCACAGATGTTTCATATGTGGCCTACATCAAAGAGGAAGAGAGTTTCTCACACCTATCATCTTGTTTTACTTAATTTCCATCTTGGTCCTTCTAGTCACCAAGTATACAAAGATGAAGAGGACATTGGCCCCAAGATAAATGCCATACAGTCTAGCAGAAGAGTTGGGTCATATATGCATATAATAAATATAATGGCAATAATTATAATAGCATTTATATAGAACTTTAAGGTTTGCAAAATGCTTTCCAAATATCATCTCAATTTATCATCACAACCATCCTGGAAGGTAGATACTATCATTATCCCCAGTTTACGGATGAGGAAACTAAGGCAGGTGGAAGTTAGATCACTTCCCCAGGTTCATACATCTAGTTAGTGTCTGAGGCTGGATTTGATCTCAGGTCTTCCTGACTCCAAGTCCAACACTCTACCCACTGTGCCATCTAGCTGCCTCAAGTGCAATGTAAATTTTCATAAGAAAGACTACTACAAAGTTCTAGGAAGGTCCAGATAAGGGGTTACTATGAACTTGGCTTCAAGAGTCCATCAGACTTCATAGGATCTTGAGATCACCCATTTGGAGCTGGAAGGTACTTTGGAAGCCATTTTATGCTACAACTTCCTTTTATACAGTGTCTGAGTAGGAATGTGAACCCAGTTCTTTCTGACTCCAAATCTAGCTATCTAGATTACCATGTTGCTTCTAATTTCAATAGGAAGAATTGAGACAAAGGCATTTTAGTTATAGGAGAAAACCTGAACAAAGATATGGTTCAGCCAGACAGTGGGATGCCCTACTCACTCTCCCCCTACCCCATCACCTTCCCTACATTCCCTCCCCCAGCACCAACCACCCTAAACCCATCGAAACTAATGCCACTTAGATGAGATGGGAGTTACCTACTAAGTTAACTTAAAACAAAACAGACAATCAGTGGGCTTTACCAGTGGGCCTTCCAGGCCTTACCATCAACCCTTTTTCTATGATCTCAAGACACTCTTGTCTGACCTACAGATACAACTTAAGGTCCCTTAGGCCTTGCCCTCTGCCTTACTTCACTGATGTACCTTAGAGCTTCCGGGTCTTTCATTTACCCTGAAGCTATTTCTTTTCTATGTTGTCTCCCTCAATTAGAAAACAAGTTCCATGAAAGCAGGGACTGTCTAGCTTTTTTTTTTCTTGTATTTCCCAGTGCTTGACACATAGTAAGCATTGACTATACTAAGCAGCTAAGGAGGCTCAGTGAATAGAGCTCTGCCTCTGGAGTCAGGCAGACCTGAGTTCAAATATGGCCTCAGACCTACCTCTGTGGCCCTGGGCAAGTCACTGAATATCCATCTGCTTCAGTTTCCTCAACTATAAAGTGGAGATAGTAATAGCAGCTACCTCCCAAGGTGATTGCGAGGATCAAATGAGATAATATTTGAAAACCACTTAGCATAGTATCTGGCACATAGTAAGTACTATATAAATGTTAGTTATTATTTAATAAATGTTTTTTCATTCATTCATTCATTCATTCATTCATTCATTCATTCATTCATTCATTCATTCATTCATTCATGTATAAGGATAAAAAAGCATGGGATGCATTCAGGAAATTGCAAGGATCCAGTGAGTGTCTATCAATGCCACCTAGTGAATAAAGTCAAAACTGTATGCCAGGAAGAACAGTCTGGCAGAAGTGTAAATGATGGATTGGAGAGGGAAGGGACTGGTGTAAGGAAGAGCATTTAGGAGGTAATGTCATAGTTCAGGTGAATGGAAATAACTAGGGTGGTGACAATAGAAATAGAAGAGACAAAGGGGCCAGATGTGAAAGATACTATAGAGAGAATGGACAAAGCCTGGCTATTGATTGGAAAGGGGAGGACAGGAGCAAGAGTCAAAGAATCCCCAATTCAAAAATGGTGGTACATTTCACAGAAATAGGGAAGGCAGACAGAGAAGTAGATCTTTGGGGAAAGATGATGAATTAGGTTAGGACGTGTTGAGTTGAAGGTTCTGATAAGACATTTAAGATGTTATTAGATGTGCAAAATCAGCCCTAGTATCTAGACATTGACTCATTTTCCTTCTGCAATGTAGCCTTCCCTAGTAACTCCAGCCTGTTGGTATCGATTTCTCCCCTTCCTGACGGCCCATAGCAATTATTGTCTATGCCATATGCTCTGGCATTTAATTATAATCATTTTATGACCTTGTTACTATTTTATTGTTCTCTTGTTGTTTCTCAAAGGCAAGGAATGACTCCCCAGAAAGACTAATGTCCTCAGGAACAAGAAGGAACGAGCATTTTATTAAGCACCTACTATGCACCAGGCAATATCCTAAGCACTTTATAAATATTATCTCATTTTATCCTCACAACAACCCTGCGAGGTAGGTGCTATTTTGCAGATGAGGAAACTGAGGCAAATAGAGGTCAAATGATTTGCCCAGGATCACACAGCTAAGGAAGTGTATCCACTGCACCATATACTCCTTCTGTACATCCCAGAGTCAAGCGCAGTGTTGAATTCATGATAAGCACTTAGTAAATGTTTGATGAATAAAAAATAAATATTTGATGAATGTAAGACAGGACAAATGAGTGGACAGCCAACTCCTTCTCCTTCTACTGTTCCCTGTTTGCAAAGACTAAGGGAACATAAATCTGCAGCTTTTTCCCCGAAGAGATCAGGCACTTCACTTAGGCATCACCCCAGGAGTCTGAAATAATCTGTATTTTCAGACTTGAGGTAAGGGGCAGTCCTGGGCAAACTTTGCCAAGCTTCACTTCTGGTCCTATTTCCACAATCTAGGGAGAAGAGGTTGCACATAATGCCCTAACCTCCGAAACCTATATCCACAATTCAATTCATTGGACAAGTGTAGACTGTGCGTGCCCATTCAGATACACAAAAAAAAAAAACTAAGTAAAAATTGGGTATAAAGGAGAAGCTGATCATCTTACTTTTTTCTAATCCCAAAGGATAATTCTCTTAGGTTTTAAACCATAAACCAGGACTTGCTTTCATGACTGGTGGAAGACCTCTTAGAATCCTTTCCAATTCTAGTCCCTTACAATGTTGCTTCCTGAAAAAAAAAAAGTAATGCCTTTCATCATTCCTCCTGTTCACTTTTCAACAACTACCTTGATTCCTCTCTCTAGCTGTCTGTCTTGTCTCTTTCACACTCCCTACTCCCGTCATTTCCACTCTTATTTCTATCATTCACAGGCCAATCCTGGCAATTCCTACTTTATACCTTACTTTGATGTTCTCTGCACTGCTAAGTATATTTTTCCCCCTTAGCTTGATTTCCACACTGGGAAAAAAGGAGAACAGGACAAAAATGATGTAATTTAGAGATATCCAGCCCCAAATCTATCTGCTGTTTATAAATGGCAAAGTTCTGAAGAATTATGCAAGGCAGTGACTTCCTAGGAAGAAATAAAATGTTATTGGGCTCTGTAAATTTGGAGGCACCATCTGGCAGTGAAACTTGTGAAGGAACAAATCAACCTAAGTTTCTTGTTTCAGAAAGTATACTTTCTTCAGGAATCAGAGGAGCTATAGGAAGTTTCCAGGAGTAGGTCCTAGTGTTAATTGAATTCCATGGGACAGCTAGGTGGTGCAGTGGATAGAGCTCCAGCCTTGGAGTCAGGAGGACCTGAATTCAAATCTGACCTCAGACACTTGACGCTTATTAGCTGTGTGACTCTGGGCAAGTCACTTAACTCTGATTGCCTCACCAAAAAAAGCAAAATAAATAAATAAATTGAATTCCAGTTAGGTCTTATTCCTTCAGGGTCCCAAGACTGTCTCACATCCCCATGCCTTTGAGAAAGCTGTCCTTCACACCTAGAATGCCATTCCTCTTCCCCTCTGTCCTGAATCCTTAGCATCCTTCATGCCTCAGCTCAAGTGCCTCCTCCATTACAAGGTGTATCTTCATCTTACTTCACCCCAAGTTGCTAGTTCCCTCCTATTATCCTCAAACTACTTTGTATATATATTTTTATATTTATTTTTAGGTTTTTATATTGCTTCTTCCCCAGTAGAATTTAAGTTTCTTGAGGGTAAAAACTGTTTTATATTTAATGTATGTATTCAGAACCTAGGACAGTACCTCGCATATAGCAAGCACTTAGAAAATCCTTGGTTGAATGAATGAATAGTAAAGCTGTATTTCTCATGAAGTAGGAGGTTTTCAAGAAGCTCTGTGACCACTTGTTTAGGATCATAGAATTTAGAGATGCAAAGACTTATGAAAATCATCAAACCCAGGCCCCCTTATTTTATCAATGAACCAGAATCCCAAAGAACTGAAGGAACTTTCCTAAGATCACATAGCTAGTAAGTAGCAGATCCAGAATCTAAACCCAAGCTCTCTAGTTCCATTAGGCTCTCTCTAGCATGGAATGTTGTCCTTATAGTGAAGGACATTCATTCATTTATTGCAAAGCAGTCACACATGGAACATTCTCCAAGGTCATCTATACATTTTCTTTCTATGCTGAAAGGCAGCATGTCTGAGTAGAGTTAGAAGAAATCTACTTGGATTTGAGTCCCACCTTTTGCATTTACTATATATCCCTGCAGCTTTCTGAACCAGTCTCCTCTACTGTTCCTCAATTCACAGGGCTGTTGTGAGACCCAAATAAGATATTTGTAAAGTGCTTAGCACAGTGTCTAGAACATAATAGGTGCTAAATAAACGTTTATTCCTTCCTCTATTCCCTGTAAAATGGAAAGAGTAATGATATTAGTGATATTTTCTTCCTTCACAGGAGCATTATTTTGGAAGCAGTTCATAAACTTTAATAATAATAATTGTGAGCATTTATACAGCATTTTGAAGTTTGTAAAGAACTTTAAACATGTTATCTTTTGTGATCTTTGCAACAATTCTGGTAGGTAGGTGCTGTTATTACCCCTATTTGACAGATTAGGAAACAGACTGACAGAAGTTCAGTGACTTGCCCAGGGTTACACAGCTAGTAAGTGTCAGAGGTGGATTTGAACTCAGGTCTTTCTGACTCCAGGACCAGTGCTCAGTGTTCTATGGTGCCATCTAGCTGCCATATATAAATGTGTGTTGTCATCTAAAGCTGAGGTGTCATACATGTGGCTCACAGGCACAGTCCTGACTACAGCCAGAACCAGATTAAAAAGTAATTGGGAAATATTTAACAAAATAAATGAAAATACAAAAGAACATAGATAATGCCAGTGTGTGGTTTTCTAAATCAATATGCACCCTGCAGGGATCCTTATGTACAATTTAGTTGCCCTTATTTTCTACTGCAGTTTGATACCGCTGATCTAAAGTACTGTGACCTTCTTCAATGACCCCAAATGTCAGGTGAGGCATAAAAAAGATGTGTGCTCACCAAAGGTTTTTACCAATGTGATGGAGGATATCCAACATAAAGTCCATGTTGTGGAGGGTTTCCCCTTGGATGGCAAGATTCTCCAAGTGTTCCTGTTTATGAATGACACTGGGTGATTGGATTGTGCCCCCAGAACACTAAGGTACCTTATAGAAGAAATCTTTAATCATTGAAAAGTTTAGCTTCCCTATCTCAGTAGAAAAGACCATGTAGATTAAGTATGTCTGTTATACAGATTTCAATATTCATTTGGATGGACACCCTACAGAGCTTTCTATTCATATCTATATCTGGGATAGACAGCAGAGAGACACAATGAACTGAGCCCAGAGATGAGAAGAAGGAGAGTGGTCTAGATTGCTTTCAGGAAATTGCAAAGCTCTTTTACAGATCCCTAGCTTCTCATAAAAACAAAGGCCCATCTTTTCAATACTAGTATTTTACTGCTATTGCTATAAGGAAGAAATACATGAGATACCATTGCCTGTGCAGAACTAAAGATGAATATCAGTGCACAAAGAGCAGTGGAGACACAGGGGTGGCTGTGAGCAGGCTACAACATGTAAGCAACAAGGAACTCCAAAGGACAGAAACTAAGGATGTCATCAAGGATTAGGTGATGAGGAGTGAAGACAAGTTTGTTAAATGGCAAAAGCAAAGGAGGACAGGTTGTCAGCCAAGTATTCCATTGGTATGTTCATGATGTCAGGAGAAACACAAAGGAAGCCTTCAGGATTTGGGATAGATCCCTTGTGGCAATTTTTTGGAGGATATGGAGAAGAATCACAAGTGATAGGTAGGCATAGATGGGTTTCAGTTCACAGCAATGGAGGGAACATTTCAGTATTGTGGCAATAATGTTCAGCATGATATAGTTGGGGAGCCCTGGACTGGGAGTCAGAAGATCTCAATTCTAGCATGGGATTGGGAAGGACATCCCCCTCCTAGCTCTCATTTTCCTCACTTGTAAGATTAAAGCATCGAACTAAGGGATCTATAAAACCCCATTTACTGCCAGTTCTCACCTCTGTGAATCAATGGTTTAATCCTGAGTCATTGGAAGATGATTAAAAAAAAAAGCAAAGATTAAAATTGTAGCCCTACTTCTGAGGCAAGAAAGTGAGCTACTATCGCTGAAAAAGATTTTTTTAACAACAAGATTAAAAAAAAAAACCTTGTTGACAGTCTGATTGATGCTCTGTCAACCAGAATATTCAGAGACCCAGATGTTCAAGTGAATCAAGCTTTTACTGTATTCTGCTCTTCAGTCTCTGGCCCGGTTCCCATTCCCTCCTTCCCACCTGTCCCAATGTGCTTGAGGTCAACTAGTCCGACTTGTCAAATGCAACTGGTCTTTTAAGGACCAAATAGACCCCAGCATGGATCAGTGGAAATAGGATAGGATTTGGAATCATAAGACATGAATTCAAATCCCAATTCTACCTACTACCCATGCAACCTTAGGCAAGTCATTTAACCTTTCTCAGACTCTGTTTCCTCATTTGTAAATGAGAAGGTTGGATTAAATAACCTCTAAGTCCCTTTCTAGCTTTACATTCATAATATTATGATTCCTCATAATCTAGATATCTACTTCATATTTATGGAGGTGGTATGTGGTTAATAGTCATTATCTTTTCTGATATATCCATCCACACTTCTTTTTGTATCAATAATATAGATGGGAAATGGGAAGAGGGAGACGATTATAAAGCAATATAACTGAGAGGAACAGTAGGAATCATCTAGACACAGCAGACAGAGCCCAAGGCCTGGAGTCAGGAAGACCTGAGTTCAAATCTGGCCTCAAACACTAACTAGCTGTGTGATCCTGGAAAAGTCATTTAACCTCTGTTTGCATCAGTTTCCTCATCCATAAAATGGGGATAATAATAGCAACTACTGCCCAGGGATATTGTGAAGATCAAATAAGATAGTAATTTTAAAGTGCTTGGCACACTATAACCCCTCTATAAATGCTAGCTACATCATTGTCACTATTATCTCTCTTATTTTGAAAATGAGGAAACTGAGACCTGGAGATATTAGGTGACTTGGTCAAGGTCTTCTAGCTACCTAGTGGCAGAGCTGAGACTTGAATCTTGATATCTGGCTATAAGTCCACTGATCTTTACTGACTTATTTAATAGCTTCTAAATTTTTTTGCTTCAGTTCACTCTTGGGCTCATTTTGTTGCTGGTTTTCTTGATCAGTTCTGGAAATATGCCTGCCCTGGAGAGAACAAAGACTTTGTTTGGCAGCATCCCTTACAGTTCTGGCTAGTTTCCCTCTAAAGAGCAAAAATGACATTGAGTTAATTTCCAAAGATTTTTGGAACATTGAATCCAGAAAACTCTATAAGTAATCATAACAAATCAGGTTGCATTTGAACTCACATCTTTCTAACTTCAAATCCAGTACTCAATCTGGTGTGCCACCTAATAATTTTGCTATTCTTTCCAGTTTAGGGTCATCTGCAAATTTGAAAATAGTGCCATTTTATGTTTTCATTATGCCATTGATAAAAACATTCATCAGACAGAACAAATGAAGAATCCTAGGAAATAATAATAATTAGCTTTTTATACCTCTTTAAGGTTTACAAAGTGGTTTACATTAACTTATTAATGACTACTCTCTGAATCAATCAATTAACCATTTCCAAAACCACCTAATTCTACAATTGTCCAAATCCACCTAGATAGCCTAAGATACTTTCTCAAATGCATTGCTGAAATCCATGTATTCTGTATTGACAGTGTTCCCTTTACCTACCAGTCTAGCAAACTTTTCAAAAAGGAAAATGAGGTCAATCTGGAAGGATCTGTTCTTGATAAAGCCTAGCTGTCTCTTTGTGGGCAACATATCCATTCCCAAATGTTCACACACCATCCCTTTTGTAACATATTCTAGAATTTTGACAGGAATCAATGTTAAATTCACTGGCCTATAATCTGCAGGCTCTTCTTTTTTTTGAAAATCAAGAAAACATGCGTCTGCTCCAACATTATAGAATACCTTCTGTTTTCCACCATCTTTAAAATGATCTCCACGTCTTTCGAAGATCACTGATGACGCGTCGGTAATCCCATTTGCCAGTTCTCTCAGTAGCTTGGAATTCAGGTCATCGAAGTCCACTTGGACCCCTGAAGGGCAAGTAGGTGTTTTCTTACTATTTTCCCTCTCACTTTGGATTCCAGCCCTACACATGGCATGGCTTAGCAGGAAGAGGACAGGGACTGGAGTGAGAGAGCCTGAGACTTAGCCCTGGTTCCTACCATACTACTATGTGAACTAGGTCAACCTACATCTGTCCCCCACTTTCTTCAACTTTAAGACATGGGAAATGCAATCAATAAGTGGTTCTCAAAGTATGTCTTAGAACTTCTGCAGGTCTTTTTTCAGGGGGTCCACTAAATCAAAACTATTTTTTAAATAATACTAACATGTTCTAGAACAACTAGGTAGCTCAGTGATAGAGTGCTGGGCCTGGAGTCAGGAAGACTCATCTTCCTGAGTTCAAATCTGGCCTCAGAAACTAGCTATGTGACCCTGGGCAAGTCACTTAACCCTATTTGCCTCAGTTTCTTCATCTGTAAAATGACCTGGAGAAGGAAATGGCAAACTACTCCAGTATCTTTGTCAAGAAAACTCCAAATGGGGTCACAAAGAATTGAACATGACTCAAAATTATTAAATAACAAGATGTTTTAATTTCTAATATGGTAATTGATAAACATAACCTATATGAACAAAAGCTCTTAGGGAGGGGTCTTCAATAATTTTAAAGAATGTAAAGAGGCCTTGTGACCAAAAAATTTGAGAATCACTGCAATAGATGATCTAGTCAGTCCCTTCCAGAAGTTAATTCTAGAAACCACATTGACTAATTTTTTCTATCCCAAGAAGTCTGAAGATAACTCTCTTTCATAGATAAAACAGAAACAATAATAGTTTAGTGACTTTGCTTTCTCTCACCCTAATCCTATCTTCTCTGAGCAGCCATTCTGTCCCTTCTTTGATCTTCCTTTTTGACCCAAATAAAGATCGCTTTGAAGCCCATTTTGTTGTGCTTAGCATCTTCTACTAAGCCTGGGCTTTCATGTGCCTGAAACTGTTCTTATAAGATCATGTGACTCTTTTATGCTCATCTTCAGTTCTCTTCCCTCTTTGTAAGCTCCTCGAGGACAGAGACTGTCTCATGTTTGTCTTATCCCCAGCATTGAGCATAGCGTAATCTGTGCTTGTGGATTGATTGATTGATTTTCATCATTAAAAGCTGAGTGATATCATTATTTCTCTATTTAGAATCAGCACTCTTTTATACAGCTCCTCCTTTTTCTTCTCATCAGCATCATTTGTTTGTCTATATGGATTCATTCTTGACAGCACCTCATCAATCAATCAATCAATATTTAATAAGTGCCTACTATGTATTAAGCACTCTTGGCTTGATTTCTCCAGCAGAATTTTAGGCCATAGAATCCTATCCATCATTTCCCAGAACCCTTTGACATTTACTGCCCCCAATTCTTTGGAATGTGTACGACAAAGGTCAGCTTCTCTATACTTCTAATAATAACTAATAATAGCTAGTATTTATAGAGCAAGGTGCTTCTTTACATATTTTATCTCATTTGAGCTTCACACCAACCCTGGGAGGCAGTTGTTATTAGTATCCTCATTTCACAGAAAAGGAAACAGGCACAGAGAAATTAAATGAGTTGCCCAGGTCATTCAGTAAGTGTCTGAAGCAGAATTCAAATTCAGGTCTTCTTGACTCCAAGTTCCACATTCTATGTGTAATTCCTTCTCCATCACAAATCCTAAGATGGAATGGTTACTTGCCCCTAGGCTTCTCATCATTTCTACTTTGTCAACTAGTTCCTCCGTGTTGATCAGGATCAGGTTGAAATAACATTTACCCTGTCTGCTCCCTTTTAAAGAATAAAATTATCGTTAAGATGAGTTAAAAATCCATCAGCTATTCTACTTGTTCAAAAGCTGTCCAGACATTTGTCCCCTAGCATTACCATATCAAATGCCTGTGCTGGATTTGTGACCCACTTCTAGGACTCTTCGTCTAATTCTTCCCTCTGCCCAGATGGGCTTTGGCACACTCCTATGACAGTCATCTCTGCAGTTCTCTATGTTGATTCTTAGCCAAATGTTTTCTCCTATGCTTTCCACCTCAGGTTCTTCTAGATGTCCTCCTATTAGTATTACTTCCTAATATATGATTTTGTCTTTTGTTGTAGTTCAGTCATTTCAATTGTGTCTGACTCTTTGTGACCTCATTTGGGGTTTTCTTGGCAAAAGGTACTAGAGTGGTTTGCCATTTCCTTCTCCAGGTCATTTTACAGATGAGGAAACTGAGGCAAATAGGGTTGAATGATTTGTCCAGGGTCACACAGCTAATAAGTGTTTGAGGCCAGATTTGAACTCAGGAAGAAGAGTCTTCCTGATTCCAAGCCCAGTGGTCTATCCACTGTTCCATCTAGCTTACCCTCTCTTTTTTTAATCTATTCTCTTCTTTTTGAATAAGTTAGGTCTTTACAGAGGCATATTCCATTCAGGAGTCCCATTTATCTAGTCTCATCGATAACATATGAAGTCATCTTCGTTTTCTTGCATTCAGATTTCCTATTCACCGTGTTTACTAACCGTACTATGTGCATTTTTATACAAATATCTGAAGCCATGGGCTTTATTGTTGGGTCTCTTCTTGGGCATTTTCTCCCATGATTTGTTTGTCCTCTCATCAAGTATTCTTATTCCTATTTTGTACATGTTACTCTCTAGATTTGGGTGATTTTACAGCTAAATCTTTTTTTTTTCAGTTTAAAGCCCTTTTGGTCCAAGTCACAAGACTCCAGAAATATATATGGATATACATACATACATGCATGTATGCATATATACATATGTGTGTTGGCAATCCTATCTGCTGACACATATATAAACAATATATACACACAAAAGTGTACAAATGTATATATACATGTATGCAAATTTATACATGTGAAGATATATATTTACATAAGTAGTAATTATAGCTATCATTTATATAGCATTTTAAGGTTTGCAAAGCTCTTTACAAATATTATCTAATTTTATCCTCACCACAAACTTGAGAGGTAGGTGTTAATATTATTCTCATTTTATGAATAATGAAATTAAAGCAGATTGAGTTTAAGTGACTTTTCCAGGGCAGTATAGCTAGTAAGCATCTAAGCCTAGATTTGTACTCAAGTCTTCCTGACTCCAGTCCAGCTGTGTAGTGAAGTAAATGAGGGATTCCATGAATATGAGGAGGATCTATGTGGATGTGTGGAGAAAGTGCATTGTAGGGGCAGCTAGGTGGCACAGTGGATAGAGCATCGGCCCTGAAGTCAGGAGGACCTGAGTTCACATCTGGCCTCAGATCAAACACTTGACACTCACTAGGTGTGTGACCCTGGGCAAGTCACTTAACCCCAATTGACTGAAAAAAAGTACATTGTAGGGGTGCAGGATGACAAATGCCAAGGTTTGAAGATAGGAAATGAGTGCCATGTATGAGGAAGAGAGAGAGAAGGTTAGTTTGATTCGACTGTAGATTGGAGGAAAGGGAGTAATTTAATTAATGCATAATGAGTCTGGAAAGATAGGTTGAGACTAAGTTGTGAAATTCATTCAAAGTCAAATAGACCTTGGAGGTAATAGGGACCCATTGGAATTTAATGAGTTAGAGGAATGCCATAATCAGACCTTCACTTAAAGAAATTAGCTTTGGTCGATTTGTGGAGGAGTAGGGAAAGAGTTGGTGTAGGAAGACAATTCAGAAGGCCTTTCAATAGTGTAAGCTAGTGTAAGCACCTGAGGGCCAAATGTTAAATTTTCAATGTGCGAATTTATACCTCAGAAATAGGCAAATGCTATAAATTATAATTATATTAAATAGTTTGTAAATTATCTAGATTTAAGAAAGTGATGGAGAAAACACTAATAATGAAAAACATTTTTTTTAATTTCCAGAGAGCCAATTTTTAAAACATACATTAGGTCACCCTTGGCTAGAGTGATGAGGGCCTGAACTAAGAAGGAAGCTCTGTGCAACAAGGAGCCAAATGAAAGAAATGTTGAGGTGACAGAAACAGCAAGCTTTCCCAACTGATTTAGCATGTGGAATTAGAGAAAATGAGTCAAGAATAATGCTGAAGTTAGGAACCTGGGAGACTGGAAGAATGATGTAGCTTTTGACAGAAATTTGGAAGTTTGATAAAAGGGTCAGTTTGGGGTGAAAGATAAGAAATTCTGTTTAGGATATTTTGAGTTGATATTTATGAGACATCAAGTTTGAAATATCCATCAGGCATTTGGTGATATAGTACTGGAGCTCAAGAGAGACACTGAGGCTAGGTATATAGGAATATAGGGTCATCTGCAGAGAGGTGATAGTTAAATCCCTGAAAGTTGACCAAGTCATCAAGAGAAAGAGAGTTTAGAGAAGGGAGAAAAAGGTTAGAGTCAGCACGAAAGAATACCCACAGTTACGGGGCATAATATGGATGACGAACCAGCAAAAGAGACTGAGAAGGCATGGTCAGACATGTAGGGGGAGAAAAAAGAAAGGAGTGTAATGAAAACCGAGAGAGGAGAGAATATCTGGGAGGAAAGGTCGGCCAACAGTCGCCTAATGCAGTAGAAGCATCAAAAAGTATCAGGATTGGAAAAAATAAGCTTTAGAGATTAATAGATCAGTGGTAACTTTGGAGAAAGCAGTTTCAGTTGAATAATGAGGTCAGAAGCCAGACTGTAGAGAGGTAAATAATGAGTGAGGAGAGAGAAATTAGAGGCCATCAATATAACAGCTTTTATAGGCGTTTGATTGAGAAAGGGAAGAGAGAAATAGGACAAGAATATGGGTCTATAGATATTTCTTCAGAATGGGGTGGGGGAAGTTTGGCCATATTTGAAGGTGGTAGGGAAAGAACCCATCTACAGAGAATGATTGGAGATTAGAGAGAAGGGAAGGGTAGGATTGAGGAAAAAGTCTTCTGGAGAAGTTAACAAGGGATAAGGTAAAGGACACATGTAAGGGATTGGTCTTAGCAAAGAAAAGGACCACATTATCTGAGACTGGAGGAAAAAGAGTGAGGGATGACATCAAGGGATTTTGAGAAGAGAAGGTGGAAAGAGGGAGTTTACTGAACATGATCTCAATTTTTTCTGTAAAGTTAAAAGCAAAGTCCTTAAATAAGATGACCTCAGTTCAAATCCTTGACATGGGACAAGTTACAACTTCTCTGAGATTTTTTTTTATTTCATCTGTAAGATGGGCATAAAAATAATAATAGAATGTACCTAACAACATTGTTTTAAGACTCAAAAAAGGTAGTGCATATAAAGGAGAAAGAGAGAGAGAGAGAGAGATGGAGGGAGGGAGAGAGGGAGAAAGAGAGGTGGGTTAGATGGATGGAAAGAGAATGAGATGGATGGATGATGGAGGGGGGATAGAAGGATGAATGTGTAGATAGATAAATATGTCAGCTGTTATCATTACTATTAGTAGAGTGTAATTATTAGTATTGAGCAGTTAGGTTGGGTAGGATCAGGTTATAAAGTGACTTGAAAGTCAGGAAGAAGAATCTATATTTGATTTGTAAAACAGCATGGTACAGTGCAGACAAAATTAGATCTGAAGTCCAAGGACGTGGATTCAATTTCTGGTTTTGCAACTTCCTATTTGTGTAGCCTTGGGCAAGTTATTCTGCTCCCAAGGCCATAAATCCTCATCTATAGAATGAGGGGTTTGACTTGAGTCAAGTCATAGCATAGTAGATAGAATGAAGGGCCTAGAATCAGGAAGATCTGAGTTCAAATCCAGTTTCAGACATTGATTAGCTATATGACCCTAGGTAAGTCACTTAACCTTTGTTTGCCTCAGTTTCCTCATCTATAAAATGAGGATAATAATAGCTCCTACCTCACAGTGTTGTTGTGAGGATCAAATGAGATATTATTTGTAAAGCACTTAGCAGAGGACCTGGAACATAGTAGATGCTTAATAAATGCTTGGGGTTTTTTTTCCTTCCTTTACTAGATGGCCTCTGAGGTTCTTTCAGCTCTAAAATACAGATTCTATCTATAATAGGAAATGGAAAAACACTGAAGATTTTTGAGGCATGAAATCTGTGTTTAAGGAAAATTAGTTCAGTAGCATTTTGCAGGGTAGACTGGAGGGAGGGGAGCCTGGAATCAGGAAGACTGGCAAGGAAGTTGTTGCATTAATCCAAATGTGAGGGCCTAGATATACAGGGAGAGTAGAGTCCACGGGAACAGACAGGAATAGTCAGAAATGAGGCCTTTGGAGGAACAATCAGTGGCGCTTGTTGACCGGCTGGATACAGAGAATGAAAGCAGAGAGATTAGCCAGATTACTCAAAGGTTTAGAGCTAAAATATTCTTTTAAAAAGTTTGATGCCATTAATAGAGACAGGGAAGTGAGAAGGGTCAACATTTTATGGTAAGAAAACACCAAATTCTACTTTGAATGTTATGAATTTGAGATGATGATAAGAAATCCAAGTGGCCAGGGTCACACAGCCAGTATCAAATGCAGAATTTGAACCCAGGTCTTCCTGGCTCTGAAGTCAACTCTATCCATTATGGTTGGAGGCAGTTAGCTTTTTCCTTCTCTGATGCTGAATATCTGATGTAGCTAACTAGAAATTCCATGTAATTTCCCAACCGGGATGCTCAAAAGAACATTTTAAACAGTGAAATCTCAGACTTTCAGTAATTGAGATCCTTCCCCCAATTCATTTAGGTATCCATGCCTATCTCTATATTTATCTCTGTCTCCAATCTATATCATCTATATCTATATGTCTGTCTCTACATTTCCATATTTAATCTATATCCATATTTCTATATCTATATCATCTATATTTCTATTCCTCCATCTTTATATCTATAGCTCTGTTTCTGTCTTTATCTCTATGTATTTCTCTCTACATCTCTGTATCTAATCCATATCTATTTCTATATAAAATCTATACATATATATGTATAAATCTATATTGAATCTATATTTCTAATTCCATTTCCATATCTATATCTAATCTGTATATAGTGAATCTATATCTACGTTTATATCTATCTATAGCTATATCTCATCTATACATCTCATTTATATATATCCATCTCTCTGTCTCTCTCTCTATCTTCCCTTGGGTCAACTGGTCTCATGAGATTGTAGGCACTACAGCAGTAAGGAATGTTAGAAACTATCTAGTTCAATTCCCACATTTCACAGGTGTTGGAAGAAGAGTAATATGACTTCATCCTGGTGCTCCTAGGAGAATGGAAACTTAAAGGTTAGATTTTTTTGCTAGTCTGTGTCTGTTGGTGGTGAGCAGTGAACTGAGTGGCCCAACTAAGCCTGTCAGATTCCTAAGGATGGCGGCTGCTGATGAGAAATGTACCCAGATTAGACTAATTAAGTTCCTGACTAAGAGTGTGGGTTTAAGGTTCCTTTCCAGAGGTGGGGAACCTGAGATCTTGAGGCCACATGTGGCCTTCTAGGTCCTTGGGTGTGGCCTTTTGACTGAGTCCAAGTTTACAGAACAAATCCCTTTATTAAGGGGATTCGTTCTGGGAAGTGTGGATTCAAGTTGTGGAAACAACATCTCCACCCCTGCCATAGTCTGTATTCTCAAAGAATGACACTCGGGGAAGAAGACAATACAGTACTTTCACAAGAGTGACCTCAATCGAGTGAACTTTTCCAAATTCTTCCTGTTAGATCCCCCCACTTATGGGTGCTACAGCAAGCCAATCTAAAAGTGTCATCCCTGAGCTCAAGTACTAAGTACTCTATGCTATTATATGTCTGACACTAGCTCTAGGATTAAGTTGTGCTGACTGCTGCCTCTCAATTGAATACCACTTAATGCCCTATCACACTCTCTGAAAGAGACACAACAAAGCAATGGAATGACTATGATGTGCACAGTTTGGAAAGCAGGGAAAAAAAATTCTCACTTATCCCAACACTAGATTTTTGGTCTTGCATGAAATGTAGTTGACCCTCTCCTCATTAAACTAGTCATTTCATGTAGAATGGGGGACTGGCCAATGAGGGCACAGACTTTGGAGTATGCTCATATTTTCCCTTCCTGGCACATTAAAGAGAGCTGGTACAATATTCCTGGACAATCCAACATGGAACTTTTGGCCTCAATGGCTCAGGATTACTATTGTGTGATGAAGAAAAGACTTCTTGAAGGCCAGTGAGCCACAGAGGCCATGGAGCTGAGTGTATACAAAATGTTCCAGCAGGTCATCTCTTTCCTTCTCTTCCCCAAAGTCCAGTCATGCCACTCCCCCACTCAATAGACTATAATGGCTCCCTATTGCCTCCAGAATCAAATAGAAATTCCTCTGTTAGGCATTCACAATCTGACCCCAGACTATCTTTCCATCCTTATTACACATTACTCCCCTTCCCATACATTCTATATAGTTTCATCAGCACAGCTATCTTATTGTTCCTCATATGTGATACTCCATCTCCTATTTTCCACATGCCCAGAATGTGCTCCTTCCCCCCCGAGGGTAGAGGCTTTCCTATTTTATGCCTGTGTATTATGGGAAGGAATTAAGCAACCAGACTGAGGTCCTCATTAGAATACTTAGTTGGAAATCTTAGTTTCCTTTACACTGGTAACCCAGCTCAGGTACCACCTTCTACATGAGGCTTACTGCTGGCGTGAATTTAACTTATATATGTCTTGTGTGTGCACACACACAAATTATATCTATCTATTTTTCTATCTATACACATATATGTATGTATGTATGTATACACATACAAACACATATATCTATGCACATATATGTACATATGTGTATGTATGTATACACATATAAACACACATATATGTATACACACATATAGATATATACATGTTGTCTCCCTCAGATAGATTACAAGCTCCTTGAGGGCAGAGATTACTTTGGTTTTATCTTGGTATCCCTAGTGTTTAACAAAGTGTCTGGTATATAGTAGGCACTAAATCATTGCTGATTTGTTGATTACTTGATTGACTGATTATTTGGTTGATTGATTGTTGAGAACTACATTGACAGCTGTAATTTCTTTTTTACTCTTTTACCTGGATCTTTTGTATATGTCCACATGGATCCTTGAGTCACAAGAAAACATTACTGTTTCCCGTTTCCTTCTTAAATCTCGTCAAGCAGCAGATATTTTTCCTGCCCTTTAAAACAGTACAACTTTCAGTAACTTTCAAGTAGGTAAAATAATAACAAAGAAAAAGGCCCAAGGATCTCTTCTATTTTCAAGGCTTTTTCAACCTCTATAGACCCCACTTTAATGCAAATCCAGCTTGGGTGGATTGTATGTTAGCTATTGAAAAATAGTTTCAATTAGAAATTTAATTACACTGTCTTGAGGAGATGGAACTGACAGTTTCTTTGAATTTTGCACATTATGGAAACCTCCAAAGTGCCATAAATCTGCTAATTGATTTCTGTACCTGTAATGTTTGATTAGGTGTATTTTATTGTCTTCTTGGTTTTAATTAACCCTGGGCTTGTCAAAATGCTTCCAACGACAAAGGATATATGATGAAGTGTGATAAACTCTATTAACAGAGGCTGACTTTTGTCAGTAATTGCTCTCATGCACAAGAGTTATTAGAAATTAGCACACACAAAAAAGAAACTGTACTTTTGGTAACAACTTTTATTGGCAGCCATAAATCTGGGGATTGCCCCCCTCAATGCTGCTGATAAGCAAATGTGAATGGCCACGGGATTCTTTGGAAGATCAATCACTCACCAGATGTCGTATAAATATTAAGCATGACAAAACAGAAAGAATTATGAAGTCTGAGCAATGAGAGCCAAATGGATGCCAACATCCCTAAACTTGCTCCCATTAGAGATGTTGGAGCCTGGGGGTGGACATGAAGGATGTCTGGATGCTAAGTACTGTACTAGTCATGCTTCGATCGCTTAGGTAGAGCTGTTTCCCAGGAGTGTTAGAGATATGTCTACTTACAATTCCAGGGTTATTGTCACCAAAACTTTCTCTCTAACCAATTAATCATTTTCTCTATATGTACATCATACCCAGCAAGCCCCTAGAAAAAATCACTTCACTGACACTGCTGTGTAAATAGACTCCCAGTATGGCATCTATTGCCCAGTTGTTAGAATGAAAATGTGTGGTGATGGTTCCCTTGAGTGTCCTTAGGTTGCTGGTTCGAGCCCAAATCAAAAGACAGTTCTTTCTTTATAAGGAGGTATGGTAGTACAATGAGGAGAGTGTTGTACTTGAAGACATAGGTTCAAATCATATCTTTGAGAGCTACTGTGTGAACTTTAAAATACTATATAAATTCCAGCTATTATTAATATCATTGAGGTGACTAGGTGGCTAAGAGGCTTTAAGTCCTGAAAGCCTAAGTTCAGATACTGCCTCAGACACTTACTACCTATGAGTAATAACACTGAATAATCCACCTGTCCTCTCTCAGCCTCAGCTTCTTCATCTGTGAAATGGATACCTTACAGGGCTATTTGGATGACAAACTGTGATCATATATGGAAATCACTTCTCATAACACTTATGTGTTAGTGACAGTTATTGTTGATTTGACAAGAAATTAATAATCAATTTAACTCACCTTACCTAGAATTTATTAAGTGTTTACTATGTGCAAGGTATCATGCTAAGTGCTGGGGATAGAAAAACAAAGACATCCCATATGACCCTGCCCTCAGAGAGGAAGGGAAAGAAGGACAAGGAGAAGAAGAAGGAGAAGACAGAGAAGATGAAGAAGAGGAAGGAGAAGAAGAAAAGGAAAGGAAGAAGAAAAAGGAAGGGGAAAGAGAGGGAGAAAAAGAGGGGAAGGAGGAGAAAGAGGAAGAAGAACTACTATTGGGACATTAACAATACATTGAAATTGGTTGAAGACATTTTCTAAATTTCATGAATTGGGAGTGAATTGGTTGGTTTAGGCTATTCTGAGATAGAGATATTCCTTTGTGTTTTGCCTATAAAAAGGGTTAATTTGCAAAGTTGCACACACACACACACACACCAGACCAACGAGCAATGATAATGATTACAGGCTGCTAAGTATACATGGTCCTAAGCCAGTTCTCTGAATGGAACATTTCCTGAGTTCTTCTTAGCAGATTTTGGGAAGAGAGTACTTGGAGATATCCAAGAACCTGGAGCATGATGCATATGCAATAGTGAGAGTGACAGAATTCTGAAAACAAGAAGTAGTGTATAAAAGTTTTAAAAGGCAAGAACATCTGTGTTCCTGAAGAGTACTGTATTTGGAGTCAGAGGGCTTTGAATTCAAATTGTGCCTTCTGCCCCTTACTACCTTTGTGACCTTGGGTAAATCCCTTAACCTCTCATTAAGTCTGTTTTCTCCTCTCTAAAATTTACCTGTAAGTCTGTAATACCAAGTAACAACTGTATTGATAATTTTCAAGAAAAAAAAAAGACTAATGGGTAAATTAGTTGGGGCTGTGTCAATGAGATTAAACGGCCAAAGTGAAATAGCTTTCTCCTACTACTGACATCAGTAGAATTTACCACTAGAAGCCAAAAATCATGACTCTGAATTGAATGTCTAAAACCTTTTAACCCTCAAGGTCCATTTAGATAAGAATTCAGTTAGTACTTGTGTTCAATTTTCCTGTATTAGAATAGAGCCATGGAGATGAGACCTAGGCATCCATAATGTCTAATCTCGAACAAATGTGGATTTTAAGTTGTGTCCTTAGGACTTCAAAATAGCCAACTGAAAAGTGAAATACCCAGTTAAAAATATCCAATCAATATTGTCTATAAAACTTATTATCTATAAAATGTCACACAAACTGACTGACTTTTTTCTGCTCATTGAATAAATACTTTAATAACACTGTCTTAGTCCATTCTGGAAAGAATACTAAATTGGGAGTCAGGAAACATAGTCCCACCCATGGTCTGAGAATGTAGTCCAAGCTTTGCTGCTAACTGAATTCATGACTGTGGAAACACAAACTCTCTGCATTTGTTTCCTCATTTATAAAACATTTTCATCATACTAAGGAAGCCAGTATAGCTGAGCTGTGGGGACAAGGAGGCAGCAGCCATGGGTGATATAGCAATAAGAATTACAACAGATCATTCTCACTCCAGGGCTGCCCCCCCCCCACACACACACACATACACACACACACAAATCATGGAGTCAGACATTAGAGTTAGGAAAAAAAAAACTCAGAGACCATCTAGTCTAATACCCTTATTCGCAGAATGGGGAAACTGAGTCTGAAAAAAGTTAAATGAGCTGCCCAGAATCACACAGGTAATTAGTGGCATAAGGCAGAGTTTGAAGTGAGGTCCTCTGTACCACCCTTGTTCCCTTTGAAATTTCCTTAGGAGTCAGTATTCTTTCCACTGTGTCAAGCTCTAGGGGAGGAAAAAAGGGAAAAGAATTAGTTTTTATGAAGCTGGCTCATGCTAGATCTGTCACAGAGTTGATTTTCTTGGACCTCTTTGTGGTAAAGCAGTGTGCTTTAGGGAGTCTTTTGTTGTTGTTTTTGTTCTTTGTGTGTGTGTGTGTGTGTGTGTGTGTGTGTGTGTGTGTGTCTTTATTCCCCATTATTACCTAGGTCCCTGGTAGGGGACCTTGTTGTATATTAATGAGCTCAATAATTAATGAGGCCATGTTGTATATTTCGTTGAGCTGCCATCAGTCTAAGTTCTTAAACATGGGGAAGTATTTTGCAGGGATGAATCTGTGTCATAAGCTCAGTAAGTGTTCTGTCCTTACCAATTCCTTCCCAGCCTTCTTTTATTTTTCTTGGACATGTCATAATCCTTGCAATTAGATGCAACAGGACTCCAACAAATGAGGACAGGGAATAATAAAGTCTCCTCTCTGTCCCTCACAGGGTTGTTCTGGAGATTAAATGAGATAATAGATGCACAAGGACCTTGAAAAGTAAAAATATAAAAAGTCATTATCATTGGTTATATAATAATACTACTACTAATAATAATAATAATACACCTTAAGGCTGGCAAAGTGCTTTACAAATATTATCTCATTTGATCCTCGAAGTTACCCTGGTAGGTAGGTGCTATTATTATCCCTACTTCACAGATGAGAAAACTGAGGCAGACAGAAGTTGTGACTTGCTAACAATCACATAGCTAAGAAGTGTCAGAGGACTTTGAACGCAGGTCTTCCTGACTCCAGGATCCACAGCACCACCTAACTGCCACGTTTCCGTTTAGAATAAAGAAACAGTGAGATTTGTAAAATATCAGAAGCACAATAATGCTGTCAAGATGTTGTTACTTCAGTAGAAATGAATCTAACTATTTTTAATATCCAAATCCTTAACATTGAAAGCTGAAACACAGTCTTTATCCCAGTGTATAAGAATTAGGCAATCCTCGAAAAAAACAAGTGAAAATGACTCCTGGACTTTCATGTTCAGCCAGTGTGAAGTGTCAACAGCGAGCTGCTCACTCACTTGAGGGAAAGTTATATGCTTATTAACTGCCAGGAACAAAATCCCAGCTTGTGCTTAAGAGGTGCCAAAAGAAAAATCGAGACCTATGCTTAATCTGTCATCTCTTTTCATCATCTTTCTTAAACGTAGTGAAGGCTAAAGTTTAGAATGTATTGCTGATGATATCGGAGAAGTGTTGATGGTTTAATTAGCTCAAAAATAATTAAAACCCAAAGAACCAAAGGTTTCCTTCTTAAGTATCCTCCTGCGGTCTCATCTAATCAGAGGTAGAAGCTGGCCAGAAATCAGGATCACCTGGGAATGCTTGGGGGGGGGGAAGGGTGTTTGCTGCCTGCCCACACAGCTGGAAGGAGGGTCCCAGGAGTCACCAGCTGGTTCTCCCCTTTGTCCATCTCCAGGAAAATTAGGGTAGAAGAGGGAGGGGTGTGAAGGAACTGTCCATCCCCTCCGCTCCCAGGAAATTCCCCAGCACAGAGGGAAAGAGTGAGCTCATTAATATTTTGAGTTTGGATCACACATTTCTTCTGGAGAGTAAGCACAGTAACTGTTACTTCTCATAACTTTTCTGGGAAGCGGGGAGGGCTAGGCATTCTTGGCATTGTTGTTTTTTAGGAGAGATACTCAGATACAAAGAAGTACCATGAACAGAAATATTCCCTCTTCATATATAACCCACTTTTGCCCAAATCTGTGGTGATTTTTTTTTCCTGTGGTATAGCCCTATATGCTACATAAGTAGAAGGAACCTTGGTTCCTTATTGACTGAGAATCCACTGCACTAAAGAAGCCTTACCTGCATAGATGGACAGACATCAGAGATAGTTGGACAACTATGAAAGAAGCTAGCTTATACTTTTGAATGGTGATTGGAAACTCTTGGAGCCAGAGGTATTTGGGGAATGGGTTCTCAACATATCCCTTGATTTCTTCCTTCCTAGCTTACTAAGCTAGAGTGGCTTCCCTTGGTTGAACTGAGATCTACTTAACACTCAGCTGACATATTCCTTTACTCTTGTGTATTGTTTAGTCTATTCTAATCTGTGTAACAACTCTGATTTCAGTTTACTGTTCGCTTTGACAAAAAAACGTGTACTGGACGTTCAATATGGTGTTTTGTGTAACCAGCATTGGGTAGGAGGGATATCGTAGGCTAAATCTGACTCTTCCTTTGCAAGCAATCACAGAAAGTGGAGTTTATTCTGGGCCCTAAAGTATTTTTCCACTAGAGTACCAATGAAGTAGAAAAATATAATCCCAGCTTCAATACCCCTCTAGGAGATAAGTAAGATAAGGGGTTAAGGACCCAGCCAAGGCCTTCTTTCTGCTCCCCACAAAGGCAGAATTCACAATCTCCCTTGGAAAGTAGTGGGCCAAATCCTAGATCAGAAATCTACGCACAAGCTGACTCATCTTCATATAGATAGCAACTAACCACATCTATTTTACACATAATGACAATAATATAAATAAGAATTCATATTTACACAACAAACGTTATATGTAAGTCCTACCATGTCACACCCTTACTCAATAAACTCCAGCAGCTCCCAATTGCCTCCTTCATCAAATACAAAATGCTTTTTTTTTGGCATTCAAAGCCCTTCATAACCTAGCCCCCTCCTACCTTTCCAGTCTTCTTGAACCTTACTCTCTAATGTGTACTTGATTCAGTGACATTTGCATTGTAGCTCTTCCATGAAGAATACACTGCATGTCTTAGCTCCGGACACTTCCTCTGGTTGTCCTCACTGCCTGGAATGTTCTCATTTCTCATCTGCACCTACTGGTTTCCTTTCAGTCCCATCTAAAATCCCCTCTTCTATTGGAAGCCTTTCCCAACCCCTCTTAATTCTAGCACCTATCCCTCTTCCTCTGTCTATAGCTTGTTGTACATAGTTGTTTGCTTGTTGTCTCTCTCTTTGGGTTGTGAGCTCCTGGAGGGCAGGGACAGTCTTTTGACGCTTTTTGTATCCCCAGTGTTTAGCACAGTGCCTTAACAGTAGGTGCTTAATAAACGTACTGACTGATATCCATGGTCTCCTTTGAGCTTCAGAGTAACCCTGTTAGTGTTAGATGCCCCTAACTCTCACAATCCTCACTTGAAAACAGTAGAGATGTGTAGCCCCAGAACACTGTAAAGACAGCAAACCTGATGAGAGATGTAACTCAGCCCACACAATGCAGCAAGCCAAAAATCAAAGGAAGTTTACTTAATGCCTGGATCTAGGCCCTCACCATCCCCACATAATGCTGACTCCCTCTTACAGGAGAGGTTGGAGTGCATTATTATAAATAATTAAAAGGAAACTACACCTGGTTTTTTGAGTAATTTGCTTTCTACCTAGCAATGCTGATTTTGTACACAAAACAAAAGAAAACATCAGCACATGAAATCTGGCAGACCAAAGGGTTGTCCATGGGTTCTTGAGATCACATTGGGCTGCGGCTGCTGCTGTTCTTTGTCCGTTGTTTATGAAGAGGACCATGACATCGGGGAGGTGATGCCATGGCACATCTCATTGGTCAAGAGGAGGCAAGAGCACTGGATCTGAGCCGAGGGAACCAGGTATGAATCAGAGTTCTGCCACTTGATACCTGTGTGACAATATGTAACTTACCTTTCTGGGTCTCAGTTTCCACATCTGGAAAATGAATGGGTTGAATTACATGAATTTCTAACTCTGACAATTCAATACAACAAACATTGATCAATCACTATGCATTCAGAGGAAAGACATGATATAAATTCTGATTACCCTCCCCATCCCCAAACCTCCTTTGATTCCTCCACTACAATTCAATTTGATTGAGTATGCATCTATTAAGTATCTGCTCTGTGCCAGGCAATGTGTAACAAAAGTTTGCCCTGACCCTACTCTCTGAAGGCCACAGGTGCTACATTTTTCTCCCACCCTCTGGAGAGTCTCAGGTACCCTGAGGGACTCGGGGATAGAGGGGCCTCTCTTCTCTTTTATTGGCTTAAGCCTGCAATTTTAGGGTCCCAGTGGCTAGCACTCCACTTAACATCAGATTAATGTTTACCAAACAATATTTACTTCAAAGACATAGCAAAAGCAAACATACAAACATTTTTCCCAACTCCTTGAGGGAATAATTCCCTTAAAATATCTCTTGGGAGAGGTAGGGGATCAGGCTTATGGATTAATTTGATTCCTACACTGGATTAGTTCTACCAAGTTTAAGTTCAAAGCCCCAATCGGCTAGTGTCCCAGTGCCCTGGGTTCCTAGCTCTTCCTTTTTAGGCTGGCTGCAAAATCCATCCTGGATCATGGTTCAAGATCCCCATGGCCCAAGATCCTAGGTCAGGAACTCCATTCCCTTCATTCAGAACTGAAAAGGACAAATGAAGTAAGATCAAGGACTCATTCCTAAGATATACAGGGAACTGAGTCAAATTTATAAGAATAAGATCAATATGCCAATTGATAAATGGTCAAGGGGTATGAATAGGAAATTTTCAGATCATGAAATCCAGGCTATTAATAGCCATATTAAAAATGTTCTAAATCACTAATAATTAGAAAAATACAAATTAAAACAACTCAGAGATATCACCTTATACCCATCAGATTAGTAAATTTTTTGGTCAAAAAGAAAAATGATAAATGCTGACATGGCTATAGGAAAACAGGTGCTTTAATGCACTATTGGTGGAGCTGTGAACTGGTCCAACCCTTTTGGAAAACAAAATTATGCCCTCAAAATTTATTGAACTAAATTTTAAACTGCATATACCATTTAACCCAGGGCAGTGGTACTGTCCTAGGGTCTATACTCCAAAAGAACAAAGAAAGAAGAAAAGGACCTATATGTAATATATATTATATATACATATATATGTATCTATCTATGTCTATATCTATATCTATCTATATCTATATATCTATATATCTATATATATATTTATAGCAGCCCTTTTTGTGGTGGCAAAAATTGGAAGCTGAGGTGATACCCATCAATTGGGGAATGGCTAAACAAGTTATCGTATATGAATGTGATAGAATACTACTATACATGAGAAATTATAAAAGGGATGGTTTCAGAAAAACCTGGGAAGACTAATATGAACTGATACAAACTGAAGTGAGAAAAACCAGAACAGTTCGTGCAACAACAACAATATTGTAAAGATAATCAACTGATAAAGACTTAGTAACTGATCAACATGGTTCCAAATGGCATACAACGAAACATGCTATCCACCTCTGGATAGAGAGCTGATGGACTCACAGTACAGAAAGGAATAAATTTTCTTTTTTACTTCCTTTTGGTGGGAGTGTGGTGGGAAGATGGCTAACAAGGAATTTGTTTTGCATAACTATACACACATATTCATATATACACATATATATATACATACATATATATATATATATAGATGCATTTTGGGTTTCTTTTTTGTCATCTCAACAAGTGGAGGACTGGAAGGAGGGAAGAAGAGAATTCAAAATTGATAACAAAATAAAATTGAATTAAAAATAATAGTAAATAGCAATATTATCAGACATAACCTTTTGACAAATTTTGCACCACAAAAACAAGCCCACCCAATATATTAATATTATTATTGTGGTTATTTTATGCTATAAATATCTAGTTATATTACTTTATTTTATGTTCAAGATTGGTTTGTATGTCAATAAATCATAATAAGTTCTAAAAATATAACTTTTAAAGACACATATTTAGAGGTTTTAAAATTTCCTTTCCATCCTTAGTAAACAGAAAAAAAGGCCTTAACTTTGTCTGAAATTTGCCATCATCTAGAAATGATTGGCAGTTAGAGGTTGAATTTTCACTTTTTTTCTCCTGGCAAACCAGCAACAATTTCAATTTGCAAATTACTATTTAAATCCATTCATCTGGGGTCAATATAAGTAGTGAGTCCACACTTTTAATTTCTACTTTCCCCCCATATAACAACCAGTACAATTCTGGGACTGATCATCATTAATATCAACTATTCACCTAGAAGCAGCTACATGATACAGTGCGTAGAGTGCTGGACTTGGAATCCGGAAGAGATGAATTCAAATCCTGCCTCAGACACTTACTAGGTGTGTGACCCTCAGTAAGTCACTTAATCTTTATGTTCCTCAGTTTCCTCAGTTGTAAAATGGTGATAATAATAGTACCTACTTCTCAGAATTGTTGTGAGGATCTTAAGCCACTAATATAAATGCAAGCTATTATTAATTATTCATCTTATTATAGACTATTATAAGTTGTCATAGCTACATAGAAGTGTAAATGACTGCATAACATCTGAATTCTACAAAAATTTCATTGAAATCATATAATATATATATAATATTTTGCTAATATAGCATTGTAATAATAGTTCACATTTACCTACTTTTTTAAGGTTTGCAAAGCTATATTCATTAGCTCACGGAACCTTACAACTGCCTATGGGGTGAACACTACAAAGATCACCCCTATTTTTCAGAGGAAACTGGACCTTAAAAGTAAAACTGACTCATCCAATGTCACACAGGTAGTAAGCATCAAAGTCAAAATTTGAACCCAGATTTTCCTGGTTATATAGCTAGCACAATACTTACCTTACTATGTTACTTCTTAGAAAGTTGAGCCTCCTGTCCATTTCTTCAAAGTGTGAGGTCTCTGAGATGCAACGTGGTACAATGGAAAAAGCCCTGGACTTGAATTCCAAAGACGGGGGATCTAATCCCAAGTCTACTACTTAGTAGCAGTGATCCTGCGGACAGAATTTCATCTCAGTAACTTCATCCATATAATGAGGACTTACACTACTTGCATCATCCACCTCATGCCATTATGGTGATGATCCGATAAGGTATTCGAGGTAAAGAACTTCCAAGGGATTATAAATTAGTGGTAGAAGGGACCTCTGAAGTCATCCAGTCCAGCATCATCCTTTTGCAGTTGAAGAAACTGAAACTCAGGGAGGTCAAAATAATTTGCTTAAGGTCGCACAGGTAGTAAGTGGTAGTATGTCCAAAGAATTGTTTTGTTTTTTTTTTTAATTGTATTGCCACTGCTTATTTTTACTTCATCTAATTTTTTCCCTGTATCACTTCCCCTCCTAGAAAGTCATCCCTTACAATAGGCCTGCACAACCTGTGGCCCTCCAAAGGATTTCAGGTGACCCTGAAAAATGTAGAGGAAAACATTCTTTATATGTAGGGGAAATCCTTTGGCATGGCCTGAGGACTGCAGGTTGTGCAGGCCTGCCTTATAACAAAGATTTTTTTTTTAAAGAGGAAGAAAGAAGAAAAAGTCAGCAAAATCAATCAACATATCACAAATCAATCAGAATCGCATTCAATGTCAATTCGAGGTTAAGTAAAAATATATATGTATTTTTTTCCTCATCTAAGTTCATGCACTTCCCAAAATCTATCCATTCAGGGATGTGTTGCCCCTAGTTAAGAATTTCTGGTTTATGCGCACTTTAAAATTCCCCAGTTATTCTGAAATCCCACCAAGGGAATTCAGGCACTGTGGGAAAGTTTAGTGTTGCCCAGGATATTGGGGCCTGATTGTCTGATCCCAGGTAAGAGATCCCACGCTCAAAGGATCAGCAAATTATCAGCCTGCTTCCTTTGCTTATCTTTGAAACTGTTATTAAAAAACAATGAAAAGCCAGACTTAGGGGAAAGCTCCCACCTTCTCTCTGCACTGACCTAGTTTGTAGCATAAGAAGTTGCTGCTCAGCCTTTAAGAAACTGGGGACTCTCTCTCGGGGGTTTTAAAGTGCCCGGGCCAGGTGCTGCACATTCTTGCAAAGTCTCAGCTCAGCATATTCAGGATATTTAAACTCTGCCCTAAGCTAGAGTTAGCGGTTCTGCCTGAGTCTCACTGGTACAGACAGAAGTCCCAACAGGGAGGATTTCCCCAATTTACTTCATTTTGACTGAGTTTAGAAAGTGTATAAACATATCTTGGCAAATTTTTTGTGACAAACACTTGTAAGCAAATTAACAACTGTATTACATGTCCAGACATGTATTACACAAACCCACACATCTATATCTGTATATCTAGAAACATGCGTATCTATGTGTGTATCTATCTCTCGATACACAGAAATATACACATGTGTACATACATGTATATATAGTATATAGCTACACACATATATGTAGATATACATATGTACAAAGATACATGTATGTTGTCTAGATATATATATCGAGATATATATCTAGACACGTGTATATATAGGTTACAAACAAAGAGAGAGAGATTTCAAGACTTAAAACCACACTAAGCCTTTTGGGACACCCTGTATATACGTATATGTGCCATCTTCCTATTTTTAATAATGATACTATGTCATCAAGTCAACAAGCATTTAGTAAGCACTTATTATGTGCCAGGCATTGTGTTAAGTGCTGGGGATACAAAGAAAGACAAAAACAGCCCCTTGCCTTCAAGACTGAGAATCCAAGGTCACCTCCATTCCATGATGAGGCCTTGTGTTGGCAACATTATTTTAGCCTTTCCCTAGTCTCTTGATCGTGACTCGGTCAGAGGACATTGGACCACTTTAGTCACTAATCAAGGGACTCTGATAGTAAAATGACCAGATCCACCATCAGCCTCCACAATTGCTGACCGTAAGAGTCTCACAAGAGATTCAGAAATGCTTGGAGAATGAAACCTGGTCAAGATTTCACTGACCTTGTGACAGTCATCATCCAATTCTCTGGCATTCTGTGCCCAAGACTTCATAGATCTTAAAGCCCAGGAAAATACCCAAGACTTCTTCCTAGGAACATATATGACATGGGAATTCATTAATACTGACATGCTGAGAAAAGTTACTCAGGTGAGCACACTCCCCGAATTTATAGTGCTCTGTCACAACAAAGGCTCCCTTCAGCAAAGGAGGGCGCCTCTTACTTTATGAAGAAAACTTAGAAAGGCCACGTTTCATTAGCCCATTTTTTTCCAATTCCTTCATTCCCTCCTATAGTATCCTTTTCTTCAGTCATTTTTAAAATGTGTTTTTCCAATTAACCAAATTTATCTTGGGAAAAAAATCCTCATAATAAATGTGCATATGCAAGCAAAATAAATCCCTCCCCACCCCCCCACCCCCAGCTGGCTGTGTCCAAAAGTGCATGTCTCATTCAGTTTTGCTCCAATCTTGGAAGAAGAGGTTGCCTTCTTGCCAGGACCAGTGCCCCTGCTTCTGCCCTTAATCCTATCCCACCCATTTCCTCTGGGAGCTTGCCCCTTAATTAAGTCCCTTTTTCTTCCAAACATTCAATTCTCTTGATCCCCTGGCTCCTTCCTGCTGCCTATAATCATACTCAGATCTTCCCTATCTTTAAAAAAAAACCAAACTATCCCTTGAAACTGTAATTCCTTCAAACTAACATGCTATATTACTCCTCCCATTCAGATTATATCTACATTAGATTGAACTAATTAAGCTCTTATTGTATACAAGGAACTCTACTAAGAACCGGGAAAACAAATACAAGTAAAAGAAAAGATGGCAGCAGCTAGGTAGCTCAGCGGATAGAGTACTAGGTCTGGAGTCAGGAAGACCTGAGTTCAAATCTGGTCTCAGATGCTCATGAGCTATGTGATTCTGGGCACTAGAAGTTCACAGATTCAGGAGAGGTAATGGGGTTCGAAATGAGCTAGGTAGGCCTGGGAACTTCCTTCAATGGAGGTTCCAGGAAGGAATCCATCAATGAGAAGTGTGAGCCACAAAGGTAGAGTCATGTACAGCATAAGAAAACAACCAGGGCAGCCCACAGAGTCAAGAGTAGAGTGTGACGAGAACCCCTTAAAATGCTTCCTACCCTTTTCCCCTCACTTCTTCACCTCCTACTCACTTTTCAGACTGTTACAGTTTGTTTTCTAACCCCACCACTCAACTGAATCTGCTCTTCAAAGTTACCAGTGATCTCTGCCAATTCCAATAGCTTGTTCTCAGTCCTATCATCCTTGGCCTCTTTGAGGTGTTTGACTCTGTTGAGCAATCCCTCCTCCTGGACATGCTCTCTTCCCTGGGTTTTCATGACACCATTTTCCCCTGGTTCCTCCTCCTCCATACTTCCTCAGTCTCAGATCTTTCGCTGGATCATTGTCCATACTTCTAGTGGACTCCAAGGCTCTCTCCTGAATCTTCCACTACATCTACATTTTGTTCATCTCATTATTTCCCATATATAACTTCCCCTTGAATGACTCAAAGATATAGGTCTTTGAACTAATATGATTGATATATACACATGTACACAATGAACACATACACACACACACACACACACACACACACACACAGGGATGGTGGTGCTCTCAACAAAAACAGAGAACTTCAGAAGACGTATAGAAAGATAGTGATTGCCCAGACTGCTAACACCAAAGCCGTTCTTTAAACAGCCCATGGTTAATTACCACTGCTGCAAAGCAGTTTGCCAGGTGCTAATTCCTACAACCAGCATCTGAGCACAGCTCACTTTACCATCTATGTGGTGCTTCTTCTCCCTGGAAGGCATGAGAACCTGATAATCTTGGAGATGTGAAAGCTACTTTGAGTCCTTAATCTGGTTCCAATTTGTCATGTCTGAAATGTACTATACCTCCATGCCGTTATAATATGCTTTGCCTATCCCAGCACAGTATGGCTAGGCTAAGCAATCATCAGCCTCAGCGTTACTGATACTGTCTTTAATATGCTACCTTCAATCACTACACTGAGGCTGTATGTAATTAAAGGCAGCTAAGATAATGGGATCACAGATTTATTGCTGAAGGGGAACTTAGAGGTCTTTGAATTCAACCCCTTCATTTAGTGGAAACTGAGGCCCAGTGAAGTTCATTGACTTGGATCACACAGCTACTAAGTGTCTAAGGGAAGATTTGAATTCAGGCCTTCTCACCTCCAAGCCTAGCACTCTGTCCACTACAACATTTTATCTACTGCTTTTGCTATGAATCAACATCCCGGTTCCCTGTTCCCACACAATAATTTACTTGAATATATGACAATTGTCCTATGTTACCTGAAAAAAAATTGATGTAGCAGAGCTAGCCTATTGGACAAAGCATCTTTCAACCCTGTCCTAAAGATCAGTACTTGCTCAAGAAGGGACATGTGAGTCCATAGAAACCGAATCAAGTTAATGTAGTTTATAGCAGCTGTAACAATTCTATTGCTGGACACAGTTTTGACAGATGGTTCTCCAGGATTATGGTCATATGAACACTAACTGAGGGTGCTCTGACTCTTGCCTGTCTCAGAGTTGCCAGAATAATGGGGACAAAAATAAACATTTCTTATTTTAAAACCATTTTGCAAAGTTTCTAGCCAGAGTCATGATATATAGTTCACTAACCTTGGGTTATTTATTCATTCATTCATTCATAGTGGGAAATTGGATTACATAAATTTTAGGGTATCTTCCAGCTCTATGATTCTGAGTTTCTTTTATGTTTTTGATGGGATTTTTTTAATACCACAATATTTTAAGAGTATCTCTGCCACTCCCAATAAAAAAAAACCTATGTAACAAAGAAAAATAGCTAAGAAAAATCAAATCTAGTCATAGATAATCATAGTCACTAGACTATACAGTCACTAGATCTCTTAGCATATGCAACCTTTGGCAATTATTGACAACTCTCTATAGAGATAAGGGACTTTCATGAGTTTTAGAGAAGATTTATCCAGGCCCTGCTGGATCTTATATCTTATAATTTCATTAAGTCGAATGAGGAACATAGCTAGTGAGTCAGGGTCTCTTCTGATCACCCCCCTTAAACCATAATAGACAAAAAATGACCAGCTGATCCATCACTGCCAAGAATATATACACACATTTATTTATACATATATATATATTCACATCCATACATATGTGTATATATGTTCAAATGTGCATATATGTGTGTATATACACACATATTTACATCTGGATACATAGATTAATAGATACATATACATCTAGATACATAGATAGATATCGCTTCTCTGTGGAATGAGGACTTGCCAATAGAATACAGGGAACCCAAGGTGCCTGATTGAGACTGTGGGGGATGAACTCTTGTTGGGGAGCTATATTCAGAAAATCAAGTCATGTGGTAAGTCAGCCATTTTTTTTCTTTTTTTCTTACTCCTTAGGACTCCTTCTGTACCTTTTCTCTTGTCTTCCTTCCATCCTGAAGCCAAGAGCAGGGAGAAGGAATTTCTTCTCTGCCATCTCCAAAGGAGCTTTTAATGTCAGTTTGTGGTAAAAGTACGCAACTGAGGCAGAAATATGCTTTCACACAGCCTAAGAAGGTAGTTTATAGAAAAAGGAAGATAAGCCCTGTCTGTGCAGTGTTCTAATCAGAGAGCAAAGTGAGTGAGTTATTTAGATGAGAAGGGATCTGCTTTTAGCAGTCTCCAAAGTTTGTATACTTTCCAGAAAAGTCTATGTCATAGAGTAGTACTATGAATCTTGGAAGGATGATGGATGACTTTGTGGAAAAGAGGTCCTCACCAGAAGGTCAAAGTTCAGCTCCCTTCAAGGGTTTGCTAATGGGTTAGTTGAGTACTTTATCTATTTTCTATATCTGAGTCATTTAACACTTCTAATTTTTTATGGGACAAAATAAAGGTTGTCTCAAATATTATCTGTATTTAGTACCCTGACTTTTTGTATAGAACTCAAGCACCTTGTTACGCATAGTTGGGGAAACCTTGATGCAAGTTTTACTATATCTGTGATTAGGAGAAATTCCTGGAGTAACTCCAGGTGAAGGCAATGAGCCAAAGAGAAATAATGACCCCTCTTGGTATTAATCTTCAGAATTGGACTAGGTCCAATAAGCCCAGAGTCTTGGGGGAAACCTGGAACATGAACTATAGTACAATCCCTCTTATAATCTAATGGTGGGCATTTTTAAGACTATGAGTCAAGTTTTGTAATAACTAAATAATTATTATTGCTTGCTTCTGCTCCCGAAGCATCTGGGAGATCCATTCTAACTCTAAGTTTCTGTGATTTTTATGATAGTAGTCTTATAGGCCAGTTTTTAGATATCCAGTGACAAAAATGGAATTTACTTTAACTTTCAAATGATTCCCACTCCAAAACGTTTCCTTCTGAGATATGTCAAAAATATACTACATGGGACAGCTAGGTAATACAGTGGGTAGTGCCCCTAAAGTCAGAAGGATCTAAGTTCAAACCTGGACTTAAGACACTTACTAGTTTTGTGACCCTGAGCAAGTCACTTAACCCTTATTACCTTCAAAAACCAAACCAAACCAACAAACAAAAAAAGATGCACAATACATTATCACATTCATCCTCCTTAATGCTAGTTCAAGGACTAAAGGGGGAAGTAAATGTAGCTGTTACTCACAAAATAAGCTACAGAAGAGATAAGCCTCCTGAAAATATGGCAGGTTAGTGGCAATTGTCATGGGCCAGCAGATCTTTTTATGTCTGCTTATACAGCTCCAAAATTCCAAGGTTCTGATATGAAAAGATTTTGTTTATTGTCATATTACCAACGTACAGTGCCATGCAGGATGGAGAAAGGCCTGAGCTAAAGAGTCAGATGGTCTCTGACTCGTGATGTTCTTTCTTTGTTCTGAATCCTTAGGCTGAATATTTGACATTGAATCTCCCTGGCCCTCAGGCTCCTCATCTGTAATCTGGGCTAACGATATCTGCCAGTTTCCTACATCTTGGAAGAGTTGTGAAGATGGATGATGGGATACCTTGTAAGCAGTGTGAGCCCTCAGGAGAATGGCTGTTCATAAATACAGGGTGCCCTTATTCTTCTTATACATGGTAACAAGAGTGATCATTTTTGCTAGATGTGTCTGCATGACACATGGTGGACTGAGAGTATATGTGAACATAGAGAAGTTTCTATACTATAGCCCTTCATATATTCATTCATCTAACAGGCAGCACCTCCTATATCATTTACTAGTGGCACTTGAATGTAGAAAGTAGCAGCAATTGGATGGGAGAACACAAGAAACCACATTTGACCACTTTGGAGAAAATTAAACAGTGAGATTTTTTTGTTGTGGAACAAGATCTAACAAGGTAATCTTGAGATCAACTGGCTGATATCGACACAAAATACAATTGATAGTTCTAGACTGAAAATATTTGTTCCCAACCTTATCTCCCCGCTAACGTATTAAACAAAGCATTCACTCTCATTCTACCATGTCATTCTAATTGTATCACTAAAACTATACTCAACAACATGGTAGAATGAACAGCCACTAACTATACTCAACAATATGGTAGGATGAACATCCATTTACTATACTCAGCAGTATGGTAGAACACTCCACATTTCATGTGGAGTTGGAGGAGTTGGATTTAAATCCCAGCTGTGCTGTTTCCTAAACCTATGTGATGTTGGGGCAACTTAACTAATGTAAGTCTCAGCGTCTTCCTCTGTAAAATGAAGGGGTTGGATCTGATGATCTCTAGGTCCCTTCTCGATCTAGCATTTGCAATTCTATGAACCCAAGAAGCAGGGGTAGAGTTTGAACAACTAGATGGCTACATAGTGGATAGTGTGCTGGAACTGCCTCAGTTTCCTCATCTAACAATAGCACTTACCTCACAGAGTTTTTTGTGGGCATCAAGTGGGATAACATAGGCAAAGTGCTTTGTGAGCCTTGAAGCACCATATAAATGCTAGCTGGCTTTGTTATTTATTATTGTTGTTGTTATATAGCTGAGATGGAAAAGATAGCAATGCTGGTCTTTCTTGAGTTTGGAACAGAAGTACTAGAAACTCACGATAGTTGCAGCTCTAATAGGAGCTGGGGAACTTCTATAGTCTTGAAAGCCAGAGCAACTCAAGGGTATCTGCTCAGGACTCCCTAGGTAGCCAGCCCGTAAAGCTTCTGAACGACCTCCCTAGTGCTTGACCAGACTCCTTTACCATTAGTTCCCTATGGCAGAAGCATTTGCCTTGAGCATGGTGGTACCCCTGAAACACGATTTGAATGCTTTGGGGCTTCAGAGCGAACGCTGTCCCCTTTCCCCACCCTTGTACTCATCTGTTTTACTTTGGAGGCTGTTTACGACCAATCTAGAGAGAGTGGTCTTAGCCACAGGCACCCTGACATACTTTATAACTTATTTAGTTCTACTTCTTATCATAGAAGTTCAGAAGAAAACTCAAATCGTCACCTCAAACCACACATTTTATCTAGCATAGAAATGAATCCTGGGAGTTGGACGAGGGTGCCTCAAGGTCTAAGAAGGGGTTATTGATTTCAAAGAGATTAATACAACCTCCTGTGTTCTCTATGGTAGTGGTTCTTGGATAGGGATGGTCACAAGAGCCATACCAAGAGGAAATCGATTTTCCTCATCCTTGTTATTGGACCCTTCAAAGACTAATGGGATCTCTTTCTTCATTACACAATCTGCATCCCCACCCCCAAGAAATATCATAATGTCAAAATTCTAGAGCAAGCAATAGAGTTTTGTACATTAAAAAAAAAAAACCTTAAAATTCATTACCATAAAATGAGCCTCTTCCCTGTCATAGCTCAAAATTCTCGCTGACATTCAACTGACTGATCAGTAGTCCTGGGTTTTATAGTGGGAGACTTCCTGCATTCCTCTTTGATCTGATTTTCCCCCTATTAATAGACAATTATAGGCTCTTTAAATCCCAGAGGTTCAGAGACAGCAAATAATTACCAGTGGCAATTTTAGAATAAAGCCGATCTAAATGAGTTCAGTTAAATTATGCAATACTAAGTAGCAGAGGTTTTTATTTTAAACAAGAATAGCTAACAAAAAGCCCAAACAATGGTTACCCATCCTCAAATTCCTCCTGACAGCTGCCTGTTAAACTTCTGACCTGTTTGTAAAAAGCTGCACACCAGCTACCAAAGGGATATACACATGATTGCAAACTTCTGTTCTAAGGACATTAAATAAATTATTTCTTTAAGATCATATGGCAGATCTATAATTAATTAAACCCACCACGATATTACTGCAAAATAATTTAGCTTTTCTAAAAAGGTAAATGTAATTTGCCGATCTGGTATTTGGAAGAATGCTTTGCCCAAAATCAATTCCTTTAGTTTCTAGAGAATAGGAACTAGAAGCAATCTCATTTTAATTATATCACTTTATTGCTAACAAAGGAATGATTTATGCAATTAAATTAACTGGCTAGAAAATTATTCTCAGCTGGGCTGTCCTAATTCTTTGCTTTCTGAATTGCAGGCTCTCACACTTTCCGATGTAGATTAATTTTTCTGATATGCAAACAATGCTTCTTGTGTTCACCTATTCCATTATTTTTATTCAAAAGTCCCCTTTTCTTCTTGCCAACGACATGAGTAATATTTGTTGAACTGCTGGGCTTTGACTATTTTTTTTTTATGTAGTAAAATGAAAAAGATCTTTTTTCTCCAACCTCATTATTCCAGCACAGAGCAAGGTTTGAGGGTTTCTTATCTGGTGGAAGAACAGCAATGGGAACATGGAGAAATTGCAAAGATGTCAAAAAGGCTGCAAACTTTCGAAAGAGCTTTTAGCAATGGGTAAAAAAGTCACAAATTAGCCAAAGCTTTGAGAATCATCGTTCTTCATTGCCCTCTTCTGTCTCTTCCTATCTCTGAAAACTCCTGCCCCCCTCCCACCCAAATCCTCCAGCTCCAGACCCTATCTGTCTGCCCTAATTCTTTCTCTCACAAAATAGAAGGCAGCGTGATATAACAGGGGTGGGGATGGGGAAAGACTACATTTAGAGTAAGACAACCTGGGTTCACATCCTGACGCTGCTACTAGGAACTAACTGTGTGACCTTGAGTGTCCTCTTCAGGAAAATTAGGTCGGACTAGATGACCTCTAAGGTTCTTTCTCACTGTAAATCCTATTACCTTACAGATTAGTAATTTATGTCGAGTTCCTGAGCTATGCTAGAGAACATCCAAAGGAACTCAGGGACTCCCAGAACTCCTCCAAGAAAAAATTAAGTGGGAGAAGGGAGACAGAAGCACTTTGTGTTCAGTGTAATGAGTCAACTAGCCAACTAGCCAACCTGGACTTCTCAGGTCTGTACAAACCCAAACCTCTAGGGGTTCAAAAGGGCATCAAAGGTACTCTACTCTCAGGCAACATTTATTAAGTGCACTGTGTGCAGGATATTGAACACGGGGCTAGAGACATTATTGTTAGGCAGAAGCATGGTACAGTGAAAATAGCTTTGGGCTTTGATCAGGTCACTTAGCTTTGAGTCTTGGCTCTGCCACTCAACCGTCTGTATGATCTTGAGTAAGTCACTTAACATCCACCAGCCTTAGTTTCCTTATCTAGGGATAGTATCTGTATTATCCACTTCAAAGCTTTGTTGTGGGGAAAGCATTTTGCAACCCATAAAATGCTATATAAACATAAATTATTATTTTCATGAAAGCAGCAAGGAGATATTCTCCCTATTCTTAAGGAAATGCCAATCTCATGGGCATTTTCATATGCAGTAGAAAATCTCATTATATAACATCCAGTTTTCCATTATTTGGTTAGATGTATATACTATAATTATAGAAGGGCTGTATACTTTTTAGCCTAGATAAATGGTCTATTAAATAAAGAATTCATCACAGAATAATAGATTTAGAACTGTTCTAGTCCGACCCCTTAATTTTATAATGAGACAACTGAAGCTTGGAGATCTGAATGAATTGACCAAGGTCATAGAGGACAATGATGGAAGAATTGGAATTTAAACCTGGATCCTCTGACTCGAAATCCACTGTCCCTTCCACTGAATCCATCACTCAAATCATCCTTAGCATGGGAATGTGCCTTTTAAAAATAATACACACACATACACACGTGTTATATATTCTATAACAATTTATTTATATTCTAAACAATAGCCATCAATGAAATTAAATAATCTGAAAAGGTAAATAAGCATTCAAAAGGAAGAATAAGAGTTCTCATAGGGCTCTTACCAGTTAATAAGGTAAAGCCAAATGAATTAACAAACCAGCAAGACCCACCAAAAAGTTTTTGTTCTGAGTTCTCTTCAGGCCTATCTGAAGTTTTGCTGCCTTTAATCTTCTTGAGTCTATACAATTAACAAAATAATAAATCAAGCTCTGATTTGTAGCATTTGCCAATTTCCAAGGTATAAAAGCTTCTCTGAAAATTTAGCAATAGGCTTTCTCCAGCTCATTTGAGCTAGGTCTAGCAACTCAATCTTCCTTCCTTTTTTCTTCTTTCCCTTCCCTCCCTCCTTCCTTTCTCCCTCTTTCTCTCTTTTTTTCTTCCCTTTCTCCCTTCCATCCTCCCCACCTAGTTCTGTTCACCTCATTTTGTATCTATCTTTCAAAATTTCCTTATGTACTTCATATGTATGGCTTTTACAATAAAGTAATATTCTGTTAATTTATTAAGCTGTCCTCCAATTACTGGACATTTCCATTTTACTATTATAAATAGGAGCTAAAATTATTTTTCTATGGATAGTTTTTTCCACTTTATGATACTTTTAGGATCAAATCTTATCAATGGAATTTATAATAAAAAAAGTTTGAAGTAGTCTATACTTTTTCAGTGGAAGATGGGAAGAAGAGGGAGAAAGCAAAATAAAAAGGACAAGGAATGTATCTGTCTTTTTTTTTTCTTTTTATCATTAAATGCCTAATAAAGATATGCATTTTTAGGCATTCCACTTACAGCTGTTTTTGGTTTCCTCAAACTTATTTTCACTATATATGAGGGAGATGATATTGATTGTATCAAACATCAAGATACAGAATACTACAGAAACTACTTAGTGAGATCTTCAACAACTCAAAAGACACCTGCCCAAGCAATCCATACAAAAAAAAAAAAGATAAGATAAATGACGCTTATTGTTCGGATGAAGACATACAATTGGAATGGCAACCCATTGAATTGATCATTTAGTGCGTATATCATAGGCAGGCTCTGCAAATGAAAAATGAACTGGGCTCAGAATTAACAAGAGAATATTAGGCTGAATTAAATTGAGAAATTGAACAGCATTCTCAATAGTCCCAAGATGCTCTCTAAGAAAAGCTATTTCTAATACTAATATACTTCCAGAGATGTTAAATGGCTACTGGACAAGGAATACCATAATTTCTAAAGAATCCAAATTTGGGGCATCCCAAAGGATAATAGAGAGATTCATGTTGGGAATAAGTATATTGAGGTACATTAACAATAGTAATGTGCATGCAAGAAATAGTATACAAGTAATTGTCCAAAAACTGTATAGGATAGTCACATAGGAGTAGTAAGGAATAATAAATAGAAAATACTACACTGGTGTCCATACAATTAAAAAAAAAACTTAGAAGAAGGCCTTCCTCCCTCACTTTGGGTAGACCTTTTGTGAAATATTTATGGGGAGAATAAGGCAAGAATCACCCAAGATGAGGTGTGGATAAGTTATTCTGTATCATTGGGGCAATTTTGCACATTGATGGGATAATCAAACCATTGAAATATTTATATATTTGTTCATTCATTCATTCATTCATTTGTTTGATTATATTTGGCATGGCAATTAGAGTTAAGTGACTTGCTAAGGGTGACACAGCTAATAAGTGTCAAGTGTCTGAGGATGGATTTGAACTCAAGTACTCCTGACTCCAGGGCTGGTGTTCTATCCAGAGACATTGAAATATTAAAGCAAATACAAAAAAAAATGAAAGTCTAGAGCACTATCTCTTTAACAAGAGACACCCAGAAGAGAAATGAAGTACCAACTTCTATACGATATGTGATGTATAGATATTCCAGGTTCTAGGCAATCCCTCAGTGAGATAGTAAACTTCATAAAATCCAGACTATCACTCTATAGGTGGTTGCCATGTTGTTGTTTTCCTAGTAAGGCATTTTGTCTATTATTTATAATAACAACATGCATGAGCTTATCTTTATCTAAATATTGGTAATATATTTTAGTGTACTTATGGCCACCATGTAGTAGCCTTCATATGTGTGAATATCTATATTATTCTTATAAGATGATGAGTAGGTAGGTGGCCACAATTAATACTTAATACTCTCTGATTTCATTGGTATAGGTACTCCCTTTACTAATTCAGAATGTGACCTTGCCATGCCTTAGAACAGAGATATCAAACTCACAGCCCAAAGGCCCCAAGCAGTAGAACCAGATGAAAATGTCATTTTCAGTTGTTTTTCCAGTCATGTCTAACTCTTTGTGACCCTATTTGCAAAGATACTGGAGTGGTCTGCCCTTTCCTTCTCCAGCTCATTTCACAGATGAGGAAACTAAGGCAAACAGGGTTAAGTGACTTGCCCTGGATCTCAGAGCGAGTAAGTGTCTGAGGCCAGATTTGAATTCAGGAAGATGAGTCTTCCTGACTCCAGTTCTGCTACTTTATCCACTGTGCCATCTAACTGCTCAAAATATCATTAGACAATGTTTAACAAAATAATACAACATAGATAATGTTAATTTGTGTGGTTTCTAAGATAAGTTGTGGTCTGTAGGGATCTTTATGTATAGGTTAGTGACCTTCTCTTTTCTATTTGAGTTTGCTACCACTAGAAGACTTGAGTTGTGGTCAAAAAAACCTCACCAGATGGCCACTTTTCTTGTTCTGAGCCCCTCTGCATTAGGTCAGTCTGGTCCTCCCTCGGGCAACAAACATAGACTCTATCCTTAGACTAAAATTCCAAGCTTTTCCAGTTTGATAGGATCCACCAAAGCTTGTACTTCACTGAAACATCCTTTGGAAACTCAAAGTCACCCCTCCCCATTCCCCATTACATCACAATAAGGCAGTAAGCATGTTTTATTTGATGTGTTTGTTAAATGCATATATGGCAATTATCCCTTAATTTTACTCTAATTCTGTCATCCAAGGTTTTTGGCAGGTTTCTTTATTTCATTCATCTGTGAAATAGTATTACATACTTATGTACATAATTTATGCTTTTGTAAAAATGTTGAACACATGAATTCAAATCCTGCTTTATCATTTACTACCTGTGTGATTTTGGGCAAGTCACATAACCCCCATTGACCTCAGTTTCTACATCTGTAAAATGAGGTTTGGACTTGGACTGAACCTCTTCTTTCCAGCCCTTCTATCTATCTATCCATCCTTCTGTCTATCTATGATCCTATGATCTGATGAACAAAGAAATCTAAGTTTCCAAGACACACCACTGACACTGAGGTGCAATGTTGATACTGATCCATTAAACCACTTATGTATGGTTCAGTTACCTACTTAGTCACAAGGACACCAACTGTACTGTCATCCAGCCCACATCTCTTTATCTTGTCCACAAATACTACCAATGATACAGTCTGAACTCCACCCTCCACACTGGGTAACTTTCCAAACACACCACTAAAATCATGGTACTCTAATAAAAACCTTCTGCAGTTTCCCATTGCCAACTAAATATAAACTCTTGTTATTCAAGGTCATCCGTAAGCTGGCTCCAACCACTGATCATATTGATCTCATTTGTCTTTCTTTTCACATATTCTCCATTCTAGCCAAATTAGGCTATTCTCACTGTTCCCTCTTCCTCTCCTATCTTTGTGGCTTTACTTTTCCTTCACCTATGCATAAAATGGATTACTACCCCTTCTCCAATCATCTGTTTACTGAAGTCTTTCTCTTCCTTTGAGATCTGATGCAGACACCATTTACTCTTTGAGGCTTTCTTTGACCTCAGTAGATGAAAATGATCCCACTCTCTTCAAATTTCTCATAACACTTACCTGGACTTCTCCTTTCCACTCATCTCACTGTGCCTTATATCAAAGTTGTTTATGTACTTGGCTTCCCCATGCCCCACATTAAATTGTAAATTACCTGAGAGTGGGAGCTATATTTTTTGTTTGTTTGCTTTCCCTTGATTTCTGTTTTTTTTTAATTTATTTATTTTTCATTTTCAACATTCACTTCCATGAGATTTTGAGTTTTAAATTTTCTCTTCTCCCTCCCCCCCAAAAAATGGCATGAAATCTGATATAGGCTCTACTTACACATTCATATTAAGCAAATTTTCACATTAGTCATGATGTAAAGAATTAGTACTAATGGGAAGAACCATGAGAAAGAAGAAAGAAAACAAAACAATAAAAGAAAAGGAGAACAAATAGTATGTTTCCATCTGCATTCAGACTCCATAGTTTTTTTTTCCCCTCTGGCTGTGGATAGCATTTTCCATTGTGAGTCTTTTGGAATTGTCTTAGATCCTTGCATTGCTGAGAAGAGCTCAATATCAAAGTCACTCATTGCACAATGTGGCTATTACTATGTACAATGTTATCCTGGTTCTGCTCAGGATCTATATTGTTCTTCGTACCCCTCCCCAATCTCTAGCCCTGTGTTTCACATAATAATTAGTAAGCACTTGATAAATATCTGTTGAACAAAACTGAATTTCTATAGCACTTTACATTTTACACAGGGTTTACACACTATTTAATCCTCATAGCAATCTTGTGAATTGGGAAGGGCATGGTTCATAATCTACATTTTACAGATGAAGAAAATAAAGGTCAGGGAAACTAAAATCATAAAGCTATCAAGATTTAGAGGTGAAATTCAAACCCAGAATTGGTACACACATAGGAGGAAGTGTCTAGTAAAGAAAGTAAACCAAAACATGAAGGAAATAATTGTCAAAATAATGTTATGTAGCCAATTAAGGTAAAAGCCTGTGGAGTTCCTATCTCACCTTATGCTCTTTGGGGTTTTGCAACATTCTGACAAAACCAGACATGTTTATCATATAGGTTGCCTTGGCCACTCTAGGACCATCCCTAATCCTAGAGGTGGATGAATTTTAATTAGGATAAATATCAAGTTCTATATTTGGATTCAAAAAAATCAACTTCACAAGTACAAGGTAAGGAAGGTGGGTCTAAGAACTGTTGTACCTGCGGGGACAAAAAGATCTGAAGCTTTTAGTGGAGTGAAAGAACACTATAGGTTAAGAGTAGGACATAGCAGCCTCTAGAAGGTGCATTGAAAGAGGTATAGACAGCTTCCTGGATGAGGGAAGTGACTGTCCCTCAGTTCTCTGTCTTAGACCACCTCTGGAAGATTATATTCATTTTTGATATCACATTTTAGGATGGACAAAGACAAGCTGGAGTGCATCCAGAAGGGAGACACTAAGACAATGAGAGGTATAGAGAACCTGCCATCTGAGGACCATCAAAAGAACAAAGGATGTTTAATCTGGAGAAATGAACATATGGTAGAGGATATGCTAACTGTATTCAGATATTGGGGAAAAAAAACTATCTTGGGAGAAATGGACTAGACTTGTTCTACTTCATTCAATTCATGACACAAATATTGGGCACCTACTATGTGCTAGGTACTAAGGGTAAAAGAATCAAAAACAGAAGACAGTTCCTTTCCTCATGGAACTTACATTGTCCTGGAGGATACAACATAAATATACATAAGTAAATAAAGGATCATTTGAAGAATGAGAGACCACTACTAACTGGGAGGTGGGGGAAGGATAAGAAAAGACTTGGACTAACAGGTGGCACCTGAGATCAGCCCCGAAGGAAAGGCAGCATAGTATTATGAAGGCAATGTTAGCAATATGGTGAAGAAGGTCCTGATTAAAATTCCTCCACTGACCCTTCGTAACTATGTTAAGCACCAGTCTCACTGTCTTCCTTTCCTCCCCAGCTTCTGCACTTATGTTACAGGACTTCAACATTTATGTTGATGGTCCTCTACTACTTAAACTCCCAGATCCTCAGTCTCCTTAAACCACATGTTCTACTCTTCCATTTCACCTGTGGTTTATTTGTCATTTATTAGTAATGTTTGGAGCTAACTTTATGTGATTAGAGGTTGCCTGCACCCAGAATGTCTCCTGACCCCAGTAATTCTCTAGCAGTGCTAGAGATGGCTACAAGGTATTTTGGGTTCCTCAAGGTCTGGATTCACCCAGAACATTCTTGTTTTGGGTCCCCACACCCAGGTCTTCTTTTGGGGTCTCGCTACATGTGATTCATGTGTGACTCATGTGTGGATAACTTTATCAAACCTTCCTATAAACCTTCCAGAACCTAGAGGAGGGAACCACTCTTTCTTTCCAGCTCTCTCTACCAAATGACCTAATAAATTTCTGAAACTATTTCAGGTTTGGGGATCTGTTCTCATGAACACCTCAGCCACATGTAGGAAAGTCATATTCAGTTTTTTCTCCATTACCCATAAGACTTCATTATACCTCTGCCCTCATCCACTCCTCTAACACACTTTCCTATTCCTATCAAAGACAGCACTATTTTTCCGGTCTCCCAGGTTTGTAACCCTGACATTATCTTTTGACTCGCTTCCTTTCACTCCACATATCCAAGAAGTTGGCAAATCTTGCTGTATCTGCTTCCACATCTCTCCCATACTCCTCTCTATTCACAAAGTTTCCAACTCAGTTCAGGCCTAGCCAAGATTATCACAATGATATCTTAATTGGATAGACTGCCTTAAGTGTTTCTTCATTCTTCTTTGTGGTCACATCACTTCTCTATTCAACAAACTCCAATGGCTCCTTTTTGCCTCTAGAAATACATATGTACTTTCTGGATCAGTTTTTAAAGATCTTTCCAACCTGGCTCCAACCTTTCCAGCCTCCCCTTCCCCCACTCTGCAGTCCATCCAAACTTCCCTTAATTCTGTTTCTCACTCATGGTATTCTATCTCCCATCCCTATGCTATTTGCTTTGGCTGTCCCCCATCCCTTCCAAAATTGAACTCCTTCCCCACCTCTGCCACAGAATCTCACCTCAGGATGTAAATTGAGCACTCCCTTCTATGTCAGGTCTTTCTCAACTGTCCTACCCAGCCTCTCAAACTGCCCTGCATTTATCTACTTTGTTATTTTGTGTTTATTTGTGAATATGTCATCTCTCCTGATAGAATGTGAGCACCCTGGCAGTAGAAATTGTTTCATTTATTTATATCTCCAGTAACTGGCATGAGGTGTGTACTAGATGCTTATTGATTAATCATGAGTAAATTATTTAACTTCACTATCATTGTCTTCATCTGTAAAATGGGAATAATACCTTTAGGGCTTACAATATAACAGTAAAAGGAAGGTTGAAAGAAATATTTGTAAAGTGCTATATAAATGTCAATTGTTACTAGGGAAGCCAAAGATTCTAAAAGGGGGAGATTTTAAAAGCAGGAGGGACACCTTGTGTGAAGGCACACAGATAGGAGATGGAATATCAATAGGTTAGACTAGGAACGATGGATGGAAGTTGAAGAAAGGCAGATCTAGGCTTGATGTAAAGAAAAATGTCCTTAACAAGTGCCCACAGGGGAATGGGTTGCTTTGGTATTTGGTGGGTTTGTCCTCATGGAGGGTTTTAAGTGGAAGATTGGGTAACTACTTATGTAATTAAGGAAAGGGTATTCTCAGCAAGGTATAGATGAGAGAAGATGCTTCCGAGCTCCCATCTAACTTTGAGAGACTGTATTAGTATTATTTTATGGCAGTCAAGAAAAATTTGGGACTATTGTATTTAGCTTTCAGTCACCATGAAAGGGTTAATTTCTGTCACTGGCTGCCTGTGCTATTAGAGGGAAGCAGAAGCAGGGACAGGGCAGTTTCAGAACCTCAACACAGGGTTTTGAGCCCCTCTTGGGAAACTTTAAAGAGCTTGAGTGAACCAATCAACATCCCACACTTCCCCGAGGGGACACCTGGGGAGCAGAAGCATTGCATCTTTAATCAGGTGGACTTGGTAAGCCTGTTTCATCTGTAAAATGGTGACACCTTCAGCACTTACCTCATAGAATCGCTGGAAGGATCCAAAGGCATGAAATGGAAAATGTTTTGCAAATCATCAAGCACTATGTAAATGTCAACTGTGATTATTATGTGATTGTAATCAATCAGGACCTGTTTTCTCTTCTACAAAATGGTAAATATATGCTTTACACCTACGTCTCATGGAAGGTTTTTTGGAGAATGAGACTGTATATATAACATGTATGTATATTATATGTAGATAAATATACATATGGACTAAAAAGAGTCCTGTATCTGAAATCAGACAACCTGGTTTTGAGCCTTGGCTACAACATTAACTTGTTTTCATCTTAGGCAAATCACTTAAGTTCTCTGAATCAGTTCTCCTGTATCAAATGGAATAATACTTGCATTACCTACTTCTAATTTGGTTCTTGTCACATATTCCAATTAAACTGTCTCTACGGTTTTTATTGAAATACACTCATTTTCCTATCACTATTGCCACCAGGAGGCATAATACAACTTATATAACTAATATTAACCTTTCTTTTAAAACCTTGAAATTAAAAAAAAAAATTTCCAAAGTAATTCCCCACATAGCCAAAAGAAGCTCACATCTTTCTTATTAGATACCTGCTTTCCCCCCCACTCATGAAGGATAGACACCTACGAGGTATTTGGTCTCTGTAAGGCAATGGCAACACATCACTGATTTCCAAACCTACCAACTCTGAAACATAGAATCATTCTAAATTATTTTGGTCAAGTAGATGATCTCTAAGGGTCCAAAATTTCACCATTCTATGAATGTTATTCTTGTATAGGAAGATGAAACTGCTGACCTGTCATTTCTACTATAAGGAGGGCAGTATTTTGAGTTGTTTATCTAATATTGGTGATAATTTCTGTTCTGATTTATTCATATATTTCTCACCCAATTTCCCATGACCAAAGACATACATTTTTGCAGGATAAATGGCTGGGATTTCAAAATTTTGTCTATTTTTACATAACAAAACATGTTGGCCCAAGTAGGAATCAAAAGTCTTGATCTAAACCTCATTCGTATTATGTTGAATAACACCAATGGAAGTAACCAGAAATAATTGGGCAATAGGACAGGAAGATTCTCGCCACCCTTTTTTTATAAGGTGCTAGCTCTTTGTCCCACTAGCCTTTAGTTTAGTTTGGGGGTGTAAGGAGTATAGTATATAGTGGAAAAAAAAACATTGGATTTGTGGTCAAATCAAGGTTCTGATCACAGCTCTTTTGCAAATATGCTAACACCTTAGTAAACCAGGTTAGTATATAATTAGGACACCAAATTAAAAACAATTAGAACTGGAGGGGATATTAGAAACCATCTAGTCCAACCCCCTCATTTTAGAAATGAGAAAACTGAAGCAAGCAGGAGGCCATGGTGAGTTATGTAGGAAATCCAGAATCACTTCAGAGCAAACAAGCAGGTTGTTACTAGAGGAGTCGAACTAGGAAACATTTAAATAACACATTTAATGATTATAGTTGTATGTGCATATTCATATGTAACATACACATATAAAATGATCAAATATGTGTATATATATATATGTATGTGTGTGTGTGTTCATGTATGTATCCTGTGAGGTAGGTACTATAGACATTTGTTTCCCAATTTTATGCTAAGAAAATTGAAGTCTAGAAGTTGTAACTTTCCCAAGGTCGTGCAATCTGCTAATCATCTGAGATGGGATTGAAACCCAGGTCTCTTGACTCTATGTCTGGGTCTCTTCCCTCTATATCAAACTACCTCTCAAGTAACTCCAAGGAAGCAACCACACACCCTAATGCCCTTTCTGTCTCTTTATGCTAATAGATTAAAAAGGGAATGGGGAAGAGCTAAAACAGGCTGTAGAGTTCTAAAGGTCGCTGAAGACTGCCTGGCAGAAGTATTCAGAAATCTCTGACAGCTATGCAAAGGTGATAACTCCCAGAGATAGTTGGGGTACCAACAACTACCAGACATAGTAGGAGTACCAACAAAGCCCTGGAATGATTCTTTTACAGGATTTTTTGTTTGCTGCTTCCCTATCAAAAGGATAAAACAACATTTCATACCAATTAAAGAAGACTAACGGAGAAACTATCTCTAGAATTTCTTTTGATTCCCATGTCCAACTTTTCAGGCATGACTATTACTTAGAAATATTTTGGGCTTTTATTTTCTATACCTTCAAATTGAAAAAGTTAGATCACTGGTAATTCAAGTTGCGTTATGCCCCCTGGTGGCAATACGGGTACGAAGATGAGAAGTACATTTCAATCAAAGGGATAGAACCAATTTAATTGGAATATGTGGTAGGCACTGAATTGAAAATAGAATTTAGCATAAAACTTCTCTGGTGCTACTAAAAATAGGAAACATCCTGTTAAGCTATAATCAGATGCATTAGCTTCGGCCTGTAAGGTGCAGATTTCAATTTCCCTTGCTTTGTCATAAAAGGGATTAGTTCCTTGAAACATGTCAGTTGAACGTGAAATTAAATACTTACTCTACCCATAGCAAAGCAGGCTGACTAGATATAAAAAAAATAACCGGAGGCTGCTTTCTGTATCTTCATAGCAAGATTTTCAAAGTCCTACATTTCCCTCCTCAAAATCTTGAGTCTGGATTAAATAAACTTGGATATACATATACATATACATATATATATATATATACACATATACACACACACACACATATATATATATACACATACACACACACACACACACACACACACATATATATGTGTGTATATATATATATATATATATATATATATATATACATATATATCCAAAAGGTAGTTTTCAGATTGATTCTGAGTGGGAAATTAATTCTAAATTTTACAATTTAAACTTCATATATCATATAACATCTAGATTTTTAAAGAAGTTTACAGTTGAGACCACGAGCCAAGGGGCACTTCCCTTCTTCCAGGCACATAGAACAAAGTTCCAAATACTAAATTTGATGATAATCTATATGTTTCAAGGACATTTGATGTGAGTGTGTAGGGAAGAGCTACTACCCCACTGTTAACTGTTTCAATAAAGGAAGGAAAATCAAAACTGCTGGCCAGTTTGGGGGCTATTCCACCCCAAATTCATATTACTTCCTTTGGGGAGAATAAAGCTCATCTAGCCCTTAGGCATGTAGGAGACATCTGCTTACTACATAAGACATTCCTACACGTGACCCAGTAGGAAGAACATTGGGCTTATGAGCAAATTGGTTTGAATCCTGCTTTCTGCTGTATGACTCTGGACAAGTCATTAAAACCTCTCTGAACACCTATTTTTGTGATTTTAAAATGGTGATGATAACAGCACTTCCCTCACAGAGTTAATGTGAGGATCAAGTGACATAATGGATGTAAAAATGCTGATATACATAACGTTAAAGTGAAATATAAATGTGAGTTACTCTTATTGCTTCACTTAAAAAACAGTAGATCTGCAAAGAAGTTCTAAATCCTCCCCAAAAGTGAACAAAAACATGTTAATAGCCGCCACACTTTTTTGGCTCCCCTCACTACTTCTGACAAGCAACTAGAGCCCAGACACATGACTCCTGAGGCAAATTACTTTATGTACAAGCTATTTCTTTAAAAGGAGTTTTAAAGCATTTTATGTATTTTAGAAGATCATTATGTATCAAAGCATGTTTTAATTCACATCCAGAGAGCCCCACAGTCTATTTATCCTAATACTCAAACTGTCTGACCTGATTATTCCCTTTCTCAAAAACAGGAAATTTAACATGCTTTAAGCTATGTACAAATAAAATGAAGCAATTCAGCTCAGGCTAAATTCTAAACATCTTTCTTTTTAGCTCAGCAGTTTTTCCATCTATCTTAACTGTGCAGGCCCCCACTGCCTTTTCCATGGCTCCATGGTATTTCTCCACAGTACTTTTCAAATCGAGGAAGATTTCCTAGAAGGAAGAATGAAAGGCCGTGAGTTTTATTTTAAAGACACTATAATTTACCTCAATATTTCATAAAATCTATGATCTCAGTGTGTATAGGCTCCATTGAGAAATCACAACCAGTTCATACCTCAGCAGGCAGTTTCTTTGTGAGCTGTTTTTTGGAAAAAAAAAAACAACACTTAAAAATTATCATCTAGCATTCAACCCTCTGGAGAAGAATTTCTCTTAAACATAGCTAGGCTGATCATCAGATAACATTCAGTAAATAGTTGCTCCTAGGCAGCTAGGTGGCACATTGGATAGAGTGCTGGGACTAGAGTCACAAGATTCAAGTTCAAATTCAGCCTCAAATATTTACCAGCTTTGTGACCCTGGGCAAGTCACTTAACTTCTGTTTGCCTCAAGTGTCTTCAACTGTAAAAGAGGGGTAATAGAAGCATTTATTCTGCAGGGTTGTTGTGTGAAAAAAATGAGATATTTGGAAAGCACTTAGCACAGTGCCTGGCATCTTAAGTAGGCACTTAAGATGCTTATTCCATTCCCTTCATTATTAATAATTGTAGTAATAATAATATCTATATTTTAGGGCTTTAAGGTTTACAGAGCACTATATAAATATGTACATATATACATATGCTGTACATATATATATGTATATATACCCACATACAATCTTATTAGGTCTTCAAAATATCCCTGAAAAATTGATCCTATTGTTAGCCCCATTTTACAGATGAAGAAAGGGAATGAAAGGGGTTCAGGGGACACTTAGTTTTCATGAATTAGGGCATGTGGGCCTCCAAATAGTCACCTCAAACTTAGCTTTGTTTCATTCAAATTTTTAATATTTCAAACACTTCTAACACCAGCATCTACTATCCTTTCTAATGGCATACCTAAGTCAATGTGGGGTTTTAAAGGGAGCATATCTAAAACAAGAGAACATATTCAAAAAGAGTAACAGAAAATCAAAGTACTCATAAATTATCATCCTGGTGGTTAACTGGGCAGGTCTAATGCTATCTAGATCTACATTGCCTAATACTAGGAACTCAGTCTGATGCCTTCAACGTCGTCCACCAGGTTCCAACCAGGATCCCAAGAACCTGCTTAGCCTGTGCTTACCCTCACCTTGTAGGTCTCTCATTGGAAAAGTGTCCCCAGTCACTGGGAACTGGGCTTTATTTCCCAGTTTCCAGTTTTCCAGTTCTTTTACCTTGGCAAGTTTCTACAAAGCCCCAAGCAGTGTCTAATCAGTAAGGTATACTATCTTCTAAACAAAGCTTTGTTCCCAGGTTACTCTCTGTGATTGATCACTGAATAAGAAATTATTGCCTTTGCCTCCTTCCCTCACAGGGGTAGGGAAAGCATAAGGAGTCATAGAAAATAGGCACACACAATCCAAGTTAAGGCAGGCAGAACAGTTTGAGATTTGACATTGTAGGAAGCAGTGCATCACTGAAGGTTTCTGAATTGAAAGTTACAAGGTGAAGGTGGTATTTAAGGAAGACTAATCTGGCAGTAGTATTCAGGATAGGTTGGAAGGGGGAGAGCCAAGCCGGAAAGAAAGCTGCCCCTCTCATACTCCAATGGCTCTGAGATCTCACTGACAGGAGGAATCCAATGGTGCAGATCAAAACCAGCCGTGCTGGGTGATCTTTGTCCATGCAACCCTCCAGAAGGTCTAGTCCACGTGCTGGAAGCCTTCCTCTCCAACCGACAGGACATAGGTAGGATCAATGAAGCATGGGGACTATCTCTTATGCCTCACATCCTTACATAACTGGCATACCTTCTATTCCAGTGAAATATGTGTGGTTATTATAGGGGACTGTTGCTCCAAATGGTTGAGGTGTCTGATTCTGGATCACAGGAATGAGGGTTCAAATTCCTTCATAGTCACATTCTGAGGCAGTATGAAGCAGTGGAAACTGAATTTGAGGCTGAAGGACCTGGGTTCAAATCCCTGCTCTGTAATGCATGACTATTTATGTGAAACCCTGGGAAAATCACTTCAACTGCCTGGGTCTGTTTCCTCATCTACAAAATAAAGGGATTGGACTAGCTGACCTCTAAGGTCCCTTATGAGCTCTAAATCTATAACTGTATTTTTGTGCTATTTTGTACATGCAATTCATAGTTCATATTGTGCAATTTATGTCCACTCTATTTCTCTGAGTGACTCAAAATGTTGATTCTATAGAGCATACAGAATACCAGGAGATGCAATTCTATATCATCACCAAAAGAATAACGGGGTAAACAAAAAGGCATCAGAATGCAGATTAAATGTAATAATCAATCTTGATTACAAAAGATCAATGATGAAGCACACTCCTTTCCACTTGGTAGAAAGAAGTACAGAAGGTTGTATAGTATGTTAGATGATCAATCACTATCACAGTCTGTTAAGTTTTTTTTATTTGTTAAAAAAGAGGAGGGTGAGAAGGGTAGATGTTATGGGAAATGACCATGGGGTAAAAAGAAACAAAAAAAAATCAGTAACTTTTGGAAAAAAAAACAAAACATTGTTCATCTTTGTTTTACTTTGTTTTTCTAAGACATCACTATTTTGAAGGTGTTCTATGAGTTGCCCATTCAACTACATATCATATTCTGGACAGTCAGCATTTTTCATTCACTTCTTTTTCCTGGTGTAGATAATAGTCCAAACTCTTGAACAAGAAAGAATAATAACAGAATTTGAGTTAGAAGGTCCTCAGTGGCTATCTAGTACAGCCCATACATAAAGACAGATCTACTATACCTCAATATGGTCATCCAGCCTTTGCTGGAAGTCTTCCTACCACCTTTTGAGGCAAGTCATTCTAATTTTGATTGGTTCTAATTGTTAGGAAGTATTGCCTGACATCATCAAATTTAAACTGGACTCTGCAAATTCTACCCATTGCTCCTGGTTCTATCTACCCTTTGGGGCCAACATGAAACATTCAAACCCATCCTCCAATGACACTTTTTAAATACTGAATCACAGCTATCATGTTGCCCTCTTCCCCCTAGACGAACCCTGCTTAGTTCCTTCAAGGGATCCACATATGCCATGAGCTCAAAGCCCTTCACCATGATGGATACACTCCCTTTTTATTTCACCAACCTTCTCTTTGATGACAGTCTATTAGAATTTTGTCAGCAATTGAAGTCAAACTCACTGATCTATTGTTTATAGACTGTTCTCTTCCCTCTTTTTGAAAATAGGGACATCTGCCCCTCTGATCTTTCAAATATCACTGACTGTGGCCCTGCAGTCACATTTGCTAGTTCTTTCAGGACTCAAACATGTAGTTCCTCAGGTTCAAGTGATTTGAATTTATCAAGGGGAGTTAAGTGCTTTCTTACTGTCTCCTTATATACTTGGGTATCAACTTTGCCAGTATTTTTTGTTTTGTCATTTCTGGGGTAAAGGTCATTCTACTTTGCAGAGAAAGCAAACAAAATGAGTGTGAATCAAATCTGCCCTTTCTCTGTTGCCAGTTAATAAGCAGTTGTTGTCCTTCTCTGATCTTCCCTTTCCTTCCAATAACTATAAAACACCCTTTGTGTTGCCCTTAGCCAGTCACAGTTCATTGTGAGCTTTAGCATTCCTAACATAGTCCTAACTATGCTATGGCCCCAGATTCATCTTATGTTTCCTGACTCTATTTTCCTCTTTTGTAGATTCTTTATAAACCAAGCAGGTTGGTGAATTCCCCATGTATCTATATTTGTCTCTTCAGACGAGTCCATTTTTTCTCCTCATTGGAATTGTTTCCATTTATGTCTTTAGAGTTTCATTCTCGAGCATCTCTCATCCTCAAAAGCTGACTTCCCCTGAGGCATTTCTGACTGCAGTTCTTGCCTTAAATCCTTTGAAATCTGCCCTCCCAAAATCTAGGGTAGAGGTCAGACTGTGTCCAGCTTTCCCCTCCTTCTCTATCACAAACTCTAGAAAGGGGTTGTGATGTCCCCTCAACATTCTCATCAATTCTGTGCAGGCAGATTTCAGAAAAATCTGTAAAGACTTACATGAACTAATGCTGAGTGAAGTAAGCAGAACCAGGAGAACATTGTATACAGTAACAGCAACATTGTACGATGCCCAAGTCTGATAGACTTGCTCTTCTCAGCAATTCAATGATCTAAGAAGATTCCAAAAGACTCATGATGGAAAATGCTATCCACATCTAGAGAAAGAACTATGGAGTCTGAATGTATATCGAAGAATACTATTTTCTCTCTTTTTTCTTTCTCATAGTGTTTGTTTTGGTTCTGATTTTTCTTTACAATATGACTAATATAGAAATATGTTTAATATGATTGTACATGTATAACCTATATTAGACTGCACACCGTCTTGGGGAGGGGGATAAAGATGAAGGTAGAGAAAATTTAGAATTCAAAATCCTATAAAAGTGAATGTTGAAAATTAAAAATAAATAAGTATTTTTTTATTTTTACAAATTCTTATCTCTAGAATAGAAAGAAAAAGTTCCCCATGTTGTTTTTCCTGCCCTTTGAACAATCTCCACCTCCTGGCCTCCTTCAAGCCTCAGCTAAACTCCCACCTTCTTCAGGAAGCCTTCTGAAATCTTTCTTAATTCTAGTGCCTTCCCTCTGTGGACTGCTGTTTATTTGTTTCATTTGTGTCTGACTGTTTATGACTCCATTTGAGGTTTTCTTGGCAAAGATACTGGAGTGGTTTGCCATTTCCTTCTCCTGCTCATTTTACAAACGCTTCCTATTTATTCTGCATGTAGCCTGTCTGTATATAACTGTTTGCATGTTGTTTCTCTCTTTAGATTGTAAGCTCCTTGAGAACAGGAACTATCCTTTCCCTTCCTCTGTATCACTTGAACTTAGCAGAGGGCTTGGCATGAAGTAGGTAATTAACATTCATTGTTTCCCAAATTCCTCATTATTTCCTCTTTCTGTCTAGGTGGTCTGTAGTATACTCCAGAGAAAAAATAACCTATTTTTCTCCTCTTTTGACCTTTACCTAACTACTGTCACACTTGCCCCCTATGGTTCCTGGATTTTCTCATATAAGAATACTTCTTAAGAGATAATGCTACTCTACCCCCACCCCCACTCCTTTGCCTATCCTTTTCCCTTTGAATAAGGTATATCCATCAATGGCCTTGGTCCAGGCATATGTAAGTGTCAGTGATACCTATGAGGTCAAATTTGCCCCTGAGCATCAAAACTTCTGATTCCTCTTTTTTGTTGCCAATTCTTTGGACATTAGTGTAGTGACTTTCAAGGTCATGGGTTTTATTGCTGGTTCCTTTCTTGGGCTTTGTTTCCTGTGAATTTCTGGGTGGTCCAGTTGCTATTCTTCTTAATGATGTCTGCTTGCTTTATATTAATAACCAGAGGAACAAAGTTTTCTCTGCTGTTGCATTTTTCAAGGACTCTTGCTTTTAACAAATGCATATGAGACTCCTTGTTGGAAGAGAGTCTTTAAAGTGGCATTTCACTCTACTAAATCAAATGCTTAAAAAAATAGTCAACAAACAATAAGCACAGTGGAACCTTGTATTCTCTGCACCTTTCAATCAATTGTGTGACTGTAAAGATGTGGCAAGCCCTATAATATGGCTTGCAAAAAGCCTATTTTCTGTTAGCAGAGTTTAAAAACAGCCTTAGAGATCTGACTTTATTAGTTTAGGTTCTGGAGAGCTAGGTTATCAGGCTTGTTGTGGAGGTCACAATGGTGACCAAATGAGCAGGGTTGACTGGGAGGATTCTGTAGCTAATTCAGGAAAAGTGTAAAGAAATCCAAGGTCAGACACAGCTGTTCTCTAACCCTTCCCTATTCTTGATTCTCCCAGACTACACATTCATTTTGGAATAAGCCTGGGGACAGAAGAGAGCCTGGCCTCACACATTATCATTCACATGGCAGACAGGGAATAAGAATAAAAATACATAAGTATTTGGCACTTATATAGTTCTCTAAGGCTTACAAAGTGCCTCATGTTTGATCTTCACAGCCACCCTGGGAAGGAAGTGCCACACCTTTTCACAGATAAGGAAATAAGATGTGTCCAGGGTCACACAGCTAGAAAGCATCTGAGGAAGGATTTGAACTCAGGTCTCTATGTACTGTGCTACCTGGTATATTGAATGTAATGTTTGTGGCTGGGCCTCAGACACATACTAGAAGTAGAAATGACTGGGGCTTCAGAAATAGACCTAACAGCAAGCCTACTGCCAACTGCAGGTGGAAAGGGTATGTGTGGGGGAAGGGGGTGCCGAAAAACCTTCTTGCTGACACATTCCTTACCTTAGGATATAGCTGCAGAGTGGTACCAGAAGTAAATTCAGTCTGGTCCTCAGGGAGCGAGACCCCCAGTCCAGCTCTGCACCACCTCCATCCACAACTCCCTAGAGTTTGGAAAGCAAAGACTGAATCAGCAATCTTCCATCACTATAGGGCCCCTGGGTAAAGAGCACAAGCTCTAGAGTTAGGGGCCTACCATCCAGTCTGACACGTGACACTTACAACCTGCATGATTCTTGGCGAGGCACTTCCTGTTCCTGGGTCTCAGTGTTCTCATCTTTCAAATGAAGGAACTGGGCTACATGTCTGTGAGGCTGCTTCCACTCCACACCTATGATTTTATAATCTCGAGTATGATGGCTAGCAAATTGCTACCTCAAATCCTTGGAATTAAGAATTGCCAGTGGTAAACTCCCTTTGCTGGTGACCTTATACCCACCCTTATCCCTATCCAGTTCAACCCAGTCCCTTCTCTTTCCATCATATTGTTGTTAAACTATCTCCCATTCTCAATCTCTTTTCATATGTCCCTGCTTCATGGAAATCTAGATCTCTCTAGCAATCTTCCCTTGTCCACTCTGGCCAGCAATGACTGTTACTCCTCTGATGCCAGGAGAAAGAAGTCTTTGCATACACTGTGACATTACTATCATAAAGGACAGGCCAATCTACTGTCTTCTGGTTGCACCCCAGATCCCTGTACTAGGTTCAGGTTCTTTACCTTGACCATCATTTGGGATCTCTCAGTTATCTCTGTTTCTCTCATCTTCCATCTTTAGGCAATGCTATTGTTTCTTCCCTTCTCTCATCCAGATCCAATTGGTTACCTTATCCTACTGAGCCTCTTTCCATACATCTTTCTTTCTACTCACACAACTATCTCACCAGTTCAGACCCTCATCCCTCTCATCTGGGCAGCTTTAACAGCCTTGTGTTTCTGATTTCAGTCTCTCCTCTTTCTAATCCATCTTCCACACAGGAAAAAAAAAAAACAATATTCCTAAAGGAAATTTCTGCCCATGTCACTCTCCTGCTCAAAAAACCTTTAAGTCAACCCCTTTGACTATAAAATAAAATTCAAACTCCACAGCCTAGCATCTCACAATCCTTCCACAATCAAGTTCATGCCGACCCTTCTAACCTTATTTCACACTATTCCCCTGAATGAACTCCTACGTCTCAGCCAAACTGGACAGCCAAGATATTCTTCAGACTCAACATTCTATTTCCCACCTTCATACATTCACACAAACTGCCCCTCCCCTCCCCCTCCCCAGCTAGCATTCCTGCTTCATCTCTGCTTCTCATAATCTCTTAAGGCTCAGTTCTAATGCCACCTCCTCCACGAAGCTTTCCCAGATCCCCACTCCCAACCACCCATATAGTTGTTATTGTTCTCTGCCTTCTCAGTCTACCTTATACTACACTATTTGTGTAAGTCTGTATCATGCAGCAGAATATAAACTCATGATGGGCATAGACAATTTTATTTTTTACTTTGTATCTCCAGCACACATCTGAATACATCTCTCTAATAGAATGTGTTTAATGTTAATTTCATTCAATTGATGAATCTGAGAATTAAGTGATTAAAGCCTGGCCTAGGTTAGTAAAACAGAAATAGTGAGGAAAGACTAGGTAAATAAAAATAATTCTTATAAACTTTTTTTCTTACAAACTTTCAAAAGAAAAAATAACAGGATTTTGTGACTGACTAGATGTGAAGGTTGAAGGAAAGGAATGAATCAAAGATGATCCCAAGTCTTTTGAGTTTGCCAAGGCCAGAAAAATCATATCGCTGACAGACATGGGGATGTCAATTTTGCTAATGTTGACCTTCCTATATTGGCAAGATATCTTAGTTGAAATGTTTAGTAGTGGTTGGGGTGAGAGGACAGAACTAGAGATAAAAAGCTGGGAACCGTCGAGTTGTCTAGACTTTAAAAATGGACACACTTCTGATCAGTTCAGTGACTAACCTTGATTCTGAAGGACTGATAATTAAGCATGCTGCCCACCTACTGACAGAGAGGTGACAGAATCAGGGTACAGAATGAGACACCTACTTTTTGGACATGGTCAGTGCTGGAATTTGTTTTTCTCGACTATACATATTTGTTACAAGAGTTATATTTTTATTGTATTTTTTCCTGTGGTAGGAGGGAAATTAAATTTTGTTCATAAAAAATGGCTGAGCTCTGATAACTTATTAAGAAAAAAGAATATGACAATTAGAAAGGGTCAAAATGGATTCATTGAGAACAAAGTTCACCTGATCCTTCTAATTATAGGTAAAGCTAGGAAATATCTAGCTATATTTAATTAATCTGATCACCTGGCTATTACAAACTATATCCTAGGGTACTAAAAGAACTGGAGGATGTGATGAGCCACTGTTAGTGAATTCTTCAAAATCATGGAGAATGGAAAAAGTAGCACAGGACTGGTGACTCACCTAAGCCCTGATATCCAAATAAAATGAAGAGAACAGCAACTGCAAACCTAGGATCTGTGAGCTTGACTTTGATTTCTAGCAAAATTCTACAACATCTCACTAACTTCCTTTTTGGTGAACATGTGGAAAAGGTAGCAGTGATCTCAAAGAGTCATCATAGCTTCATTAAGAACAGGTCGTGCCAGATTAACTTCGTTGCTTTTTTGGACCAAGTTACTAGACTAGTTTATTGGAGAATGATGAAGATAGACTTTATCAATGTTTTAGCTAAACGTTTCAACAGTCTCTCATGCTAATGCTACTCCTGTGGAAAAGATAGAGAGATGTCAACTGACAATAGAGCAATTCTATGAATTAAGAACAGGTTCAATGGCTGAGCCCAAAGAATAGTCACAGTTTCATGTCAACTTGGAAGAAGGTGTCCAGTGAAGTCCTTCGGTGATCTGTGCTACTTAATGTTTTTATTAATGACTTGGTTAAAGACATTCATAGCATGTTTATCAAATACACAGATTATAAAGTTGGTTGAAGAAATGTGTTCAACAATAATAGATTCAGAGCTAGAATTGACTTTAGAAGTCATTTAGTACATACAGCTCTTCTTATTTTGCAGATGGGGAAACTAAATTTTATAAAGGTTAAGGGACTTGCCCAAGGTCACACAGGTAGCAAGCAATAGACTTAGAATTTAAACTCAGATCCTCCATCCCCAAAATCTAGAGCTCTTCCTATTGCACTAAGCTACATAATTGATAACGTTTCTATGTCAATTTGAAAAAAATATATAACTACAGAAGTACCAAAGGACTTTATTTTCTGCCCTCTCCAATATTTTTATCAATATCTTATAGGCAGTTAGGTGGCACAGTTGTTACAGCCTTGGATTTATAATCAAGAAAATGTGAGTTCAAATCTTGCCTCAGACACAAACTAGTTGTATGACTCTAGGCAAGTCACTTAACTTTTGTCCATCTCACTTTATTCATCTGCAGAAATAGGAATAATAATAGTGTCTGCTTCAAATGGTTGTCATGAGGAACAATTAAAATAATATTTAAAGCACCTTGCAAACCTTAAAGTTAACTTTTATTAATATTATTAACTATTATTAATAACGGGTTAAAAGACATAGAAGACAAATAATAGATTTTTACATGACAAAGTTGGAAAGGAAAGCTATCATGATAAATGATAGAACTGGTACTTGAAAAATTGGGAATGCTGAGCTAAAACAAAGATGAGTGAGAAAAATGTAGTATTTTGCATTTAGATTCAAAATATCAACTGCATAAGATTAAAGAGAAATGACTTGACAAGAATTCATGAGAAAAGTATCCAGGATTTGGGTCAACCACAAACAATATGAACAAACCATGTAATGCAAATCCTAATGAAATTTAACAGTGTTAATGTAAGCAAAATGTTTAGATTATAGTCATCTCACTATACTCTATATTTGTCAGACCATATACTTTGATATGTCTGCTTTCATGAATGTGAGATGCCTGCTACTCCTGGATACTGGAACCTATCTACACTAAACATAATGCTTAATCCTCATTCATATTTCTTTATTCTCCTGTTCTGGTTTACATGCTCTGATAAGTCCTACCTCCAAGGAAGAGTGAAAGAGAGCCCAGAAGGCTATCCCCAAAGCCTTACAGTATTTTGTGGTTACCAGTGCAGAAACCAACTTTCCGACTGAAATATTCCTCAATGCCACTTCTTCCTTCCATGTCACCCACTTCATGCAATCAAGTCTCTACTTAACACAGTAGGATTTAGGAAAGATATTAGAAGTCATCTAACCCAAACTTCTCATTTCCAGGATAAGGAAGTTAACAGGTGATGTGAGACATGGCTTTAGGCACATGGGTAGCAGGATCAGAATTTTAGCAAAGGAATTCTATCTCCAAGTCCAGGTCTCTTCTCCCTCATGTTGATACCATACCACTGCTAACTGCTGCAGGATACTTTATGCTTATCATGTTCTACCCTACGCTTTGCATGTTAAGCCATGCACAATTTGGATTTTTCAGAGATCGTGCAGGATATTTTATGATTCACAAGATAACATCCTGGAGTAATGAAAATGAAATTGCTAAAGAGGTATTGGAGCATACTGTTACAGAGTTTTCTCTTTATACTAATGAAATCATAGGTCTGGTAAAAAGAAAAAAAAATTCTACAGAATAAAGTAATTTGTTGGCATCATCAAACTTTCAGGGGGTCACTTTCTTGATTAAAGAAATATCACTATGAAAACTTGCTGCTTATTAAAAAAACAAGAACTGCTGTATACTACATCAAAACAATTTAGAAGGATTAGTAATCTAATAGATCAAATATAATTCAAACTCTTGCTCTAGCCTATCTTTCCAACTTCATTATACACTGTATCTCTTCTTGTCCTCTACACCGAATGAACAAATAAAAGGCATTTTAAGTGCTTCTTACATGCCAAACACGGTTCTGAGGATACAAGTATAAAAAATAAGTTAGCCCTTACACCAAGGTAGTTTACATTCTAATAGGGGAGATGTTATATAAGAGGAAATGATGACTAGGAAACTGAGTTATGGTCTGGGAAGTCCCAAAGATAGTAAGTGGAATGGAAGAGGCCCTAGCGATGTTCAAGTCAAGATGCCTTGAGCTCAAATCCTGCCTCAGACAATTACTAGCCATATAACCCTGAGTAAGCCAAATAACTTTGATCTGCCTCAGGTTCTCCAACTGTAAAATAGAAATTATAATAACACGGACCTTATGAAGATCAAAAGAGATAAATTTGTAAAGTCTTTAACGCAGTGTCTAACATACAGCAGAGGCTTAATAGATGCTTATTTCCTTCCCACTCCCCACCATTAACACATCTTTTCCAGGTATATTACTAATATTGGTGGATTTAATTATGGCACTCAGAGAAAAAGGTGACAAGCAGAGGAGAGAAGAACATGTATTTACTTCCAAACTTGCTTTCTTCTTCTCACTCCCAGCACACCACTCCAACTCCCTTCTTCATATGATTGCATCAGCTGTCTCCATGCCTGGTGTGCAATCTCTCTTTACCTCTGCCAAACAGAATCTCTCACTTTTATTAAAACTCAACTCAAACACTACCTTTTCTACAAAACCCTGCAAGATCTCTAACTTCTACTGCCTCCCTAGATTCTATTCAGTTTATATAGATTAATTTTTTGAGTGTATGTATGTGCATATGTACATGCTTATATGTTATTTCCCTGGAAGAATGGAATCTCTGTGAGGGCAGAAAATGTTTCAGTCAGTTGACAAGCATTTAAGCGCTTATGCTGTTTGTCACTGCAGCCCTAGCACTAATACATGATAGGACCCTTAATAAATACTTGTTGATTGACTGCATATCACTAAAATATCATTAATACTGATATCATCTAGCACTTTTCAGATCCTTTTTTATTAGAATGGATATTTATTCAGGATATTTTCTTTTTTTAATAATTTTTACAAGTTTAATTTCATTTAAATACATTTTGGGGGGCTAGGCAATGGGGTTAAGTGACTTGCCCAAGGTCACACAGCTAGTAAGTGTTAAGTGTCTGAGGACAGATTTGAACTCAGGTCCTCCTGACTCCAGGGCCAGTGCTCTATCCACTGCACCACCTAGCTGCCCCAGGATATTTTCTTAAAGACAGAGCCTCAAATCAATAGCCTCAGTCAAGAAATGAGTCAGAAATCAGCTTGGTTTCAATAATCGTTAAAAGACAATTATGAAAACTAAGTGTTTTGAAAAGATCCTATCTGCTGATAGTGCTTATGGTTTGATACCTTTACTAGAAATGAATGGATGTTTACAGAGAACATTCCATCACACCAGAGTTACCTGAGCCATCATTCCCTTTACCTGGCAATAGCCTCTCCCTTTTGGTGACATCTTTGAGTTGTTGTATTTCAAGTCTGATTTTTGGGGGATATCACTATTAATTGTCACTTCTTCACAAATGGTTCCTCTCTTCACTTGAATTTTATTACAAACCCTACAGGAAAAACCAAGACGGTAGAATTAGATAGCTGCTCCATGAGCAAATGTCAAAATCTAAAAAGGCAAACTTTAAATGGAAATTCAAGATATTTGAAAGTGAGCATTTTTCCTTGTTTCTATAAAGTAAAAAACTTTGCTTACCAAAACTTACTGCTCTGGTCAAGATATAGAAACAAATAGTTAAAAATTTCAAAGCAGTATGTTGTAAGGACTTCACACTAGTGAGTTTTAAAACTTAAAAGCAAATACTTAAAATGGAACTTTCAACTTACTAAATTTCTAATTCTATCAGACAAAGGAAACTCTGGATGCACCTGATATAATCAAACTCCATTGTAAAGCAAATCACTCTATCCCCAAACATTTCTAAATCTGGTCAGTGGGCCTTCATAACAGTGCTTTTATTATTCTCTTTACAAAAAAAATAATATAGGTAATTCAAGACAACAACTACTTTAATCTTCTTGACAAAAGACTAAGATTTTTAAAATTTCTATAATAATCATGTTTGCATAAGTGGCTAATTCAGGTAGAATTTTTTAGCTCTTCAGTTGTACATTAGAATGTGAAGGATGGCTTTAGAAGAGCCTAAATTATCTTTCTGATGGTTATGCTAAAAATATTTCATCAGAAATATTGGTGGTTCTCAAGCATTACAAATCACTCGCTCCTGCTCACCAGGGCCAAATAAATGTCATTAGAATTAATAGGAAGAGACTTCTTTTGATGAAACGCCAATGAAACACTTTAAAATTAAAATTGCAAGTAAATTATTCTCACCAGAACAAAAGTGTAGAATTTTTCATATTATAAATAAAAAATACTATAATCTGGCAGAGAAGCTAGAAAGAATATACTTTGAAAACCACTAATACAACAGACAGTGTAGGATATTTTCATTACTATAGTAAAGACAGATAGTCAAGGCACTTTCCCCTATAATATGTCAACACTGAATTAACAGCCTTCCAGATATCTGAGAATATTAATATTGCTTCTCAGGAAAAGATTTCAAAATGGGATCTAGTTTGTTCAATATAAGAAATAATTTGAATAGCTTGTAAAGTTGATTAGAGTGGGATTGAAATAAGCAATAAATATAAGGCCCCTTTTAAAAAAGTATGTAAAAGAAATAGAATTGATTTTTAAGGGGGGGCATTATTGAACTTCATAGTCACTTAAGTTAATATTTTTGACTAATTATGAAAGCAATGATATTTCCACAAGATCACAACTTTTAGAATACTAATAAATTTGAATATAGCATCATGCTATTGAAAATAGCTTAAATTCGTACTTAATTAAAAAGCATTTAAATATTGCTTGCCATCCTCATGCTTCTTATTTATCTTCATCTAGGTTGCGGCAAGTTTCTTTCTTGCCAATGGCTAGCCTTTTGAATGAGTTGTCTTCTGTCTTCAGTTTCTTTAATTCTGTCTAAGCACTTTCAATCTGGTCTTCCAGGTATTGGTTCTGTATGTAAAAGAAAGTATATAGAATCAGCCAAAGCAATTAGGGTTTATGAAAGTGAAGTTTTTTGTTTCTTTGTCTTGTTCCATAGGATGATTAAATATAATTTTAACAGGGAATAGTGACAAATTTTTCAACAGTTAAGCAACATCATGAAAGCAGTATTTTAAGCAATATTCAACCAGGAGGAATGTGTAATGGACTGGAGCTGAGCCTAGGACTGAGCAGGCAAAAGAACCAACGAGTAGACTATTATAATAATAAATAAAAGGAGAAGACATTTATAAGATGCTTCAAAACTTACAAAGCACTTTCTTCACAAAAGCCTATGATGATAAGTATTACTATAGGCAAGTTGGTTCTGATACAACAAAAGTTCATTTCCATATGTGTACTTGAAGCCTATCCTATATGATGGGACATACCAGATTTTGCACTCTTGCTGGTATAGACTTCGAGAACTACTCAGGGGTGTCTCAGGCTTTCAGTGAGACTTTAGAGAAGGGTTCTTTTTGGAGATTTTTAAAATTCAACAAGGAAAAAAATGAAGATGGTGGGTAACAAGATGTCTAAATAAATTCGAATGGATCCATGATCTCATCAATGTAGGTTTACCCTTCAGTGGTGTAAGTTTATGATTTTTTTATTCTCTATAGCTTTTGTCCATATTCTCCCATTAATCCTCCAGAATAGGTTCACTCAACGTGCTACAAATATCCTCTAGCTTTCTGGAAATGATTGGGTATCAATGCACCCTATGGTTTGTCCATTGCTTCTCTTTCACTCTCACTACATGATTGGCCCAACATCTTTTCCAGCCATTTAGTTTAGTGACATTTTATAGCTTTTTCATACAATTAATCATTGCAAATATACTTAAGGATATTTCTCATACACCACATATCTCTTCAGCACTCTTGCAAGGACCCCCTAATTTTGCTTTTTCTACAATTATGGTATTCTATCGGTCATAATAATATAGCACCATTTCTCCAGAATTGTGGTGTTCTATGAATCATAACCCCAGAGCATCACTGTAAGTCTTTTGATGTTAAATGATGCAATTTTGTTTCACAAAGATATTGGGGGTGGGCAGTGGTTGTGGTCACTGACATCTCTGTAAATATGCAATCCAGTCTACTCTTTTCTTCCCTTTCAGTTATGATCCATTTCACTGTTCAGTAGTACTTATATAAGAAAGATGCCATGGAGGACAAGCTCTGTGGGTTGTCCCTCCTCCAACTGATTACCACAATTTAAACAATAGGCATGACTTTTTTCCCCCTACTAATTTTTTAAAGGCATATTTCCATTTACATAGCTAAATACAAAAATAAAATATTGTATAGGAAATCATAGCTCCCCATTTCATATTATTTCCTTTTTAATAGAATAAATTAAATGTTACTTATAGAACTGTTATATAAAAATATAAAATATTACAGAAATTATATAAATTTATATCTTCATATATAATTATATATTATATTATAATATATTATATGTTATACATAATTTATATATAAACATGTATTTATGCATAAATTATATAAAATTATATAAATAAAATATAAAACATAAAAATATATTTAAAATGTTACTTATAAAATTTCTCTGTGCTTCCTTAAGAACTTCATTTGATTCACTTTCATTCCATTTTTGAATCTTCAAATGAGCTTCTTTTGGGCATTACTATTACTAATCTCCTCTCCACTCTGAACTTGTACTAATAAAAAAGGGGTGAAATACCCTTTTTTTAAATGAATATAGTCAAGCAAAACAAATCCACACTCCATTTTAAGGAAGTGCCCAGACCAACAATTCTTCATTCCCTAGACTTCACTAACATCCCACTCCACCCGAGTATCTCCACTTGCCTCCAACCAAGGTTTCAGCTCCCTTTTCTGTATTATCTTCACCCATTAAAATATAAGCTATTTGAGGGCAGGAGATGTCTTTTTTGAGTCCATCACCTCTTTGTCAAAAGATGGCTTACATGCTTCAACATCTAGGTCCTCTGGAGGTGTGGTTGGTTTTTATTTTAATCAAAGTTCTTGTAAAACTTGTTTTTTTTTTCTTTGCATTGTTAATGTTTTATAAATTGTTCTCCTGGTTCTGCTCACTTTGTTCTAAATAAATTGATACTTCCCAGAGTTCTCTGAAATAGGTTCTTTTTTTTTTACACTGTAATAATATTCCATTACAAATATATACCACAATATGCTTGGCTATTTCCCAATTGATGGGCACCCTTTTAGATTCCAGATCTTTTAATTTTTATTCTTTTGAATTGCCCCTATCCCTGACACATACACACACACACACACACACATACACACACACACACATACACAGGCACATACATGATCAGTTTTGTTGTGCAAACATTATCCACCCTCTTAAAAGCACTCTCCATCTCCAGCCTCACCTATTCCCAAACACACACCCATCCAATTCAATTCAATAAACATTTATTAAGTGCCTACTATGTGCCTGGCACATAGTATTTCTACACCAAATATGTTTATGCCAAACTGTGCATATGTTTAATTGCCCTTTGTTGGTTTCAGATTAAAGTGAGGGTGTATCTGATATTCACTTCCCCAATTCCCTCTTCCATGATCACATACTTCTTCTCACATATTCCAACTATGAGAAATAACAAGTTAGTCTGTTCTCCCATTCAGTACTGCTGTTTTCCTTTTAATCTCTTTTTTTCTTTCTCCTCTTAAAACCCTCAGAACAGAACCAACCACTCCCTGGTCTTCTGTTTTTCAGTATCTATTACAGGCACTAAGATTCTGAAAAGACACCTATCTCCCCTTTACCTCTATTATAATGTTAATACTACATCATCAAATACCTCCATTTGATTGTTCAAATAAATGTTACCTTTCTAGATTTCTCTTGACATGTGTTGGCATAAAGTTCTTACTCAGTTCTGGTATTTTCATTATGAATGAATGAAAGTCCTCCATTACAATAAAAGTCTCCTTTTTTTCCTAATAGGAGAAGCTTTTCAGGGTAAATACTCTTGGATGCAAGTCTTTATCTTTTACCTTTTGGAATTCTGTATTCCAAGATCTCCTCTCATTTACCCTAGAAGCTGCTAGGTCTTGTGTGATCCTGATAGTGGTCTGTTGGTACTTGAACTGCTTCCTGCATGCTTGCAGCATTGTTTTCCTTGAGAATTCTGGATTTTGGCCAATGTTTCTAAGACTTGTCCTTTTGGGATTTCTTTCATGAGGTTATCCAGCGGATTCTATCTTCACTTGACCCACTGGTTTTAATAAATCTGGAAAGTTTTCATTTGTCATTATTTTTATGATATTAACTAGGCTTTTTGTAGATCATGATTTTTAGGGAGACTAATGATTCTTAAATTATCTCTCCTTGATCCTGTTTTTCAAGTCAGTTTTATTTGTGACAGTAGATCTCATTTGACTTTGTTCTAATATTTCTTGCTGTCTTGTGAAGTGACTTATTTCTATTTTATCTATTCTAGTTTTAAGGGAATCTGTTACTTGGGTAAATCTTATCACTTTCCATTTAAAACTATTTCTTTTCCAAATTCTTTCCTTTGAAGCCTATTTGGCTTCATTTCTTCTAGTATTTTTGCAGTCCTTTTAAGAAATCCATTCTTTACTCTAAGTCTCTGCTTGTAATTATCATGAAACTATTCTCCTTCTAGATTTGGAGCCATATCCAATCTAATTATGATTCTAATAGTCTGTGTCTTTTTTTGTTTATATTTTTCTCCCCAAATTTCATTTCTGAATTGTGCTTTGTGTGCAAGACACCAGCTCCTACTGTGCTTTTGGATGGGGTGGTTGGCCTTGTTGGATTTCATTCTGTCTTCTGACTTGATGCATTGAGGTTCTTTCCAGATATTTGAAGGTTTATAATGGTGGATTTTCATGCCTGCTATGTATTTCACAAAAGAATGTTAAGGACCTAGGCATTAGGTGTCCTGGTCTGAGCACTAATGCAATGGCAGTAGTTATTGTTACTCCCCATCACTTGCCAGGTCAGTTTCTGACCACTCTGGGGTTTCTTAGGGGAGGCCATTCTCTCTGCCTTCAAATACAGAGTCTTGCAGAATACAAGTCACTCCGGTTGCACTGGGATGATGCATGGCTTATTTGTCTGAGCATCAGAACTGGTAATATGAGTAGCTGCTTTCCCTATTGCCCCAGGCTTCTGGCTTTTATGTGTGCTTCTGAGGTGGATGAACTTAATTTAATTGCTCATTGGATTTTTTAAACATTATTTAGTCTGGTGTGGTTTTTAGTTTTATTGTTAGAATAGGTATCATATCAGGCTGTTAGCCTCTGTGTAGTCAGCTATGTTGGCTGAAAGGCAATAGGCATTCTCCATCCACTCAGTTTTTCCTATATGAATAGTTAGGGTGAGATATTATGAGTGACTATGGATCTCATTTAGGAAGCTCTGCAGCATTCTGGAGTTTAATGCAATGTCAACTAAAACAGAAGCAGCTATCTGGAGTGCCTCCCCATGTAGAAAGAATCACTTTTGCTATTATACTCTGTACCAAACATCTTCTATGATAGTGGCAAAACTTCTGATGAATCTGTCTCACTCTCTGTGCTGCATTTAATATTAATAATCAGAAGAATGTCAATGTTAACTTTGTTGCTGCTTCTATCAATGAATCTTACATGATCTTCGGTACTACATATGGTCTGATGGGAAATACCTTGTGGGAAGGAAGTCTTTAAGGATACATTTTGTTGTTTTGAATAATTTTTTAAATAGTCAACAATATTCTTTGCATCCATCAATCAATCACATGAGTGTAGAGATGTGTTGTTTTGTAGAATACACTTAGCAAAAGTCTGCCCAGGAAAATATTTGTCAAGATTTTAAAACTAAATCTTTATTCAATTGTGACAGTTGAGCTGGCACATTTAGATTCTAATATCACAGTCTCTAATGTTCTATGGGAAGAAGTAAAAATGGCACTAATTAAAAAAAAAGAAAAGAAAAATAGATCAGCACACATAGTAAAGGTCCATTTTGGAAGTAACACAATTTTGAGAGTATTGAGGGATGGTACCTCAGGATATCATCTGAAAGTGGGGTAGATACTGAACAAATTGGGGAAAAAATCCATAGACATTACTACTTCCACAAGGATTATTAAGAAAACCTTAATAACTAATAGCCTATATGCCTATTTTCTCATCTTTATGATAACAAATTACATAAGTTTTGAGGGCATCCTTAATGAAAACATGAAAAGATTTGGGAGACCCTACTAAAGAGCATGGCAGAAATGCTAGAGCTTGAGTTTAGCTGGCAGTGTTTGAGAACCTTGACAGTAGGAAGACTTCTGAGATACAGATATAGTAGTAAAAATGGCATAGTGAGGACATGTAAGCATTATAGAGTATGAATCTCTTTCAAGATACTCATTATTTTTTCCATGTTATCCACAAGTTCTTAAATTTTCTTTTGAAATAATTATAGCCCCATTTGGCATGAAGGCACACCCTCAACTGAGTCTCGATAGGCTTCATATTTCTCAGTCACTTTAAGCTAAAAAGCAAAAGGAGTTGATAGAAACCACAGTTCAATAATCTTCTTTATATAAACTGTAGTAATGTCAATTTGTTTGCTCTTAAATAATCTCTGTGCTTAACAAAGAATACAGAACCATATATGAAGCAATTAAATTCTTAGTAAGAGAGCACTAGTACTCTCATAAGCTTAAGTGCATGCTGTTATCCTTCTTAATTGCCAAAATGTCCTTGGACCCCTTTATTACAAATGCACTCATGATATTTCCAAATAAATTATCGAATACTGGTGATTATACAAATGTTTTATTTCTGGCATTAATACTAAAACTATTCTTGATTAATTGTAGAGCAATTGTAATGCCCACTTTAAATCTTTCTATTGATTTTCATAATGTGGCTATTGCTTAATTATATATGGCAATTACTAAAGCAAACCTTTTCATTACTTCATTAATATTATCTAACACTTTAGTCTTCTTACTAAGAAAAAACTAAATAGCAAGCTAGGTCCACTGATAATAGCCTCATCTTCCAAAATTTTTCTACTATTAAAAAAACACACCAACCAGGATCATAGATTTAATATTAGAAGCTAGCACAGAGATTTAATTCATCCAGCCTTTTCATTTTAATTATCTTTTTATTGGTACCTTATGTTTTTATATTAAGTTTATTTCTGAATATGCTGCTGCCTCTCCCCTAACCAAGAAGCCATAATGTTTTAACAAAAGTTCTAAAAAGAGGGCAAAAAAAAAAACATTTCAGTAGAACAATGTGTCTGATGGCATACATCAATCCACCTCCATAATGTCCAACCTCAATAACTTTCTTAACTCTTCTTTGGGGCTAACTTTGTTAATTATAACTACATGATGTGCAATTTCTTTGAGGTTTTTTTTGTTTACATTACATTACTGTAATCAACATGTATCTTGTATAACTGGTTAGGCTTACTTCACCCTGCATCAGTCCATACAAGTTTTCCCACAATTTTCTGAATTCTTCATGTTCAATGTCTTATAGTAAAGTCATATTCCATCACACAAAGGCACCATAATCTCTTTAGCTATTCTCCAATTGGTGAATATCTTTGTTTCTAATTCTTTGCTACCACAAACTGTTGGCATGAATATTTTGGTGTACACAGGACCTTTCTTTCTGTTTTTGACTTCCTTGAGAAATATGCCCAAGAGCAGCATTTCTGAGTCAAAAGGCATAGATATTTTATTCACTTTTAAAAGCAGGATTACAAATTGCTTTGCAGAATGGCTGGATCAATTCACAGCTCCACGAACAGCACACTTGTCTTCCATGGCTCCTCCAGTATTGACTATTTTACTATTTTGCCATCTTGGCTAATTTGCTGGGTTTCAGGTAAAACTTTTTTTATTTGAATTTCTCTCATTAATGATTTAGAGCAATCTATCAGACCCTTATTAGAAATATTTGATGCAATTTTTTTCCACAAACAATAGTTTCCCTTCTTGTGCTTTGTAGGTAGATCTGTGAATCAGTACAACTACCTTAGAAAGTATTTTGGAATTATGCAAATAAAATTACTAAAATGTCCATATCCTTTGACCTAGCATTTGAACTAATAAGTGTGTACACACACACACACACACACACACACACACATATACATATATACCCCAAAGATGTCACTGATAAAAAGAAAATCTCTATGTACACCAAAACATTTATAGTAATTTTTTTTATGGCAACAAAGAATTAGAAGCAAAGTTAATGCCCATAACTTGAGAAATGGCTAAACAAATTATGGTACATGAATGAAATGGAATATTACTATGCTGTAAGAAGTATATATGATGAATATAGAAACATAGAAAGATTTATGTGAATTGATGAAAAGCCAAGAAAACAATATGCATAATAACTACAACAATGTAAATGGAAAGAGTAACCACTACAAAACAAAAGGTGAATATTGCAGAATTTTAACAAAAAAGCATTGTCTCAAAGATAAAATATGAGAAGACACTATCCCCAGTTCCTCTGTAGAGGTAGGAGAAGTCCATAGGTGTGGAACATTATGTATATTTTCAAACTTTTTTGATGTATTGATTGGTTTTGCTGATTTTTTTCCTCTTCTTCCTCCTTTTTTTTCTTTAAAAAATGTTATGTGAAATGGCACACTGGGAAACAGGAGGGAGTAGGATATTAGGAAAAATTTAGATGATGTAAAAATGTTCTCTTCTTATCCTAGATGCATTGATTTCATTTGTGCAAAAGCTTTTTAATTTCATGTAACTTCAATTTTGCTTTTGCAATCTCCTCTGTCCATGGTTTGCCAGCCCTCTTCATGTCCCACCAGGCTATCATCCTCTGGACATTCTGCCCCAGAGACTTCTTCATCTTAGAAGATCATTTTGGCCCTAGAACTCCCACCTCATAAGGACTCTCTGTCCAGGGCCCCTTCCTCTGATTAGAGGACTCAGTCCAGAACTTACATTTAAGGAGGGCGTCCAGGTCAGTTTCTTTGGCCTTCTCCACCATGTCCCTGGGTGGTACTTCTTAAACCACCCTCTCTTCCCCTTTATAGCTTCCTCTCAAGTGTTGTCTTCCCCATTAAAACTGAGGTTGGGAATTATTTGTGTTTTTGCTTGCATTTGTCTTCCCGGAGCTTAGGACGGTGTCTGGCACATAGTAAGAGTTTAATAAAGGCTTGCTGAGATGAATAAGCTGAAGCCCAGAGAAAAATGACCTCCTCAAGGTCAAACAGTGACAGCGTAAAGAGTAGAATTTGGAACTCCTAAATTCTTGCCCAGTATTCTTTTCACAATACAATGATTATTGTCATTTTATTGAAAAGATATTTTGTTTTCAAGTTTCAAATAGGACAGGAAAAAAACATGTGGACATGACTGTATTCCTCATATTAAAAAAAAAGTTTTCTGGGGGTATGGAGCCAAGATGGTGGAGTAAAAGCAGTGACCTGCTTGAGCTCTCCCCAAAACCCCTCCAAATACCTATAAAAATGACTCTAAACAAATACTAGAACAGCAGAACCCACAAAAAGACAGAGTGAAATAAATTTCCAGCCCAAGACAACCTGGATGGTTGATAGGAAAGGTCTGTTGTACAGGGCTGGACTCAAAGCACAGTTCAGTGTGGCCCACCCAGGGCCAGAGCAAACCCAGAGCAGGCCTCAGGGGACTGAATCATGGGCAGATGTGGATGTTTCCAGACTTATCAACTCACAAACACCAAAGACAACTTAGAAGGTCAGTGGGAAAGTTCTGTTGGAGCTGGGTGAGAGAGGAGCACAGTCCAGTTCTGGCCCTAGCTCAGCCCTGGGGCAGTGGCCATAGGTGCAGTGGTTGCTTCCAGAGCTCTGAGCCCACAAACGGTGGGGGGATCAAGTGGTTGATCAGAGGGGGATTGCAGGGATCTCTTTGCTGGCACTGAGGAAGAATTCTCTTGCTTTGCCTGTGGTTGGATCTGGGTCGCAGTCCTCCATGGTGGTCCTGGGGCGAGGAGAAGCGCTGATGGGGAAGAGCTTGTGATGGCACTGGTGGAGATGGAATCCTCCTCACAGTTCCAAGGCAGAAAAGAGTGCTTGTGATAATAAAAATTACAAGTCTACCTAGATTAATTTACTTATTCAGTGTCATACCAATCAAACTACCAAAAAATTGTTTTATAGAGCTAGAAAAAATAACAACAAGATTCATTTGGAAGAAAAAAAGGTTCAGAATATCAAGGGAACTAATGAAAAGAAACACAGGGGAAGGTGGCCTAGCCATTCCATATCTTAAATTGTATTATAAAGCAACAATCATCACAACTACTTGGTACTGGCAAAGAAATAGAGTGGTGGATCAGTGGAATAGGTTAGGTACATAAGACACAGTAGTCAATGCCTATAGTAATCTACTGTTTGATAGTAGACCCCAGCTTCTGTGATAAGAACTCACTATTTGACAAAAAGTGCTGGGAAAACCAGAAAAGAGTATGGCAGAAACTAGGCATAGTTGAATATGAAGGGAAAATATCTGAAAAATAAAATTAAGGGGTGAGAGAAGATTGTACTGTGAGAAGGAGAAAGGGAGAGGTAGAATGGAGTAAATTATCTCACATAAAAGAAGCAAGAAAAAGCTTTTAGAGTCGAGGGGAAGAAGAGGGAGGTGAGAGGGAATGAGTGAATCTTATTTTCATTGGATTTGGCTTAAGGATGGAATAACACACACACTCAATTGGGTATGGAAATCTATCTCACTCTACAGGAAAATAGGGGGGAAGGAGATAAGAGAGGGCTGATGATAGAAGGGGATGCAGATTGGGTGAGGGGGTAATCAGAAGCAAACACTTTGGAGGAGTGACAAAGTCAAAGGAGAGAACAGAATAAATGTGGGACAGGATAGGATGGAGGGAAATGTAGTTAGTTTTTCACATGGCTATTATGGAGCTGTTTTGCAATAGTACACATATATAACCTGTATGGAGTTGCTTGCCTTCTCAATGAGTATGGGTGGGGAGGGAGGAAGGGAGAGAATTTGGAACTCAAGGTTTTAAAAACGAATGTTAAAAATCATTTTTACATGCAACTTGGAAATAAGATATACAGGCAATGTGGTATAGAAATCTATCCTGACCTATAGGAAAATAAAAGGGGAAGGGGATAAGAGAAGAGGGGGATGATATAAGAGAGAAGAAATGGGTATTCAGAATACACACTGTCTTGGGTGGGGGAAGGGGAGAGATAGGGAGATAATGTGGAACTTGTATAAGTGAATGTTGAAAACTAAAACTAACTAACTAAATAAATAAAATTCTCTAATAAAAAATGTTTTCTGTCAAAGGAAAGCTATATTTCACTATGACTGTGTACTGTCCAGGCAATCCATACTGCTAAAAATCTTTCTCCATCATATTTCTCAGGCTTACTGCTTGAAATCTAGTTAAATGGAAATTAATGAAGATGTTTACCAAATACTTAGTGGTCTCAGAAAGGTCTAACTTCTTCTGGGAAATTCCTTTTTGTAATGTTACTGAGGTCAGGAAACAGTAAATAGAAATTGTTTAATGATCCAGAAAAAAAATTTTTAAACAAAATCTATCTTTGGGTTAGAGGGCAGAACTTAAAAGTTTTTTTTTTTTTCTCACCTCTGACTTATAACCAGCACAAATATCTCTTTTTAAAGAGATAGTACATAGCTTTAACAACTCTCAAGGCGCTACAGCATGAATAGTAGAATCATCTGATCATTATAAATTCAAAGAATCTGCATTTACCAATAGATCCAAAGATGATCAGACTGTGGGACATGGGCTCATATTAACTAAACTCATGTCTGACTGTTAAACCAGATTACTACTTCATTAAATTTATGGTAGGAGGTTTACACGGCATTAGAACCCATATTGGTCATCTGAAAAGAGCGCTGCTGTCTCCTAGCAGGTAAGTTCATTTCAAGTAAGTAGATTATAAAAGAATCAAACAGTTACCTGGTAAGCATCGTATCAGAACAAAGGTAGGTGACGATTTCTGAAAAATCTTGAATCAAGTCCTAATAGCCTGATAAAATACCTTCTTTTACTTCATGGATGTTTCTGTCTAAAAAATCACTAGCAGTTGTCTAGACCCAAAGCACCCTCATCCTCTAGAAGGTAGAGGAAACACTGGCAAATTCTTCTTCCTTGATTCTTTGTCTAACCTCCACCAATCTAAGTTGCCACTACTCTGTTCTGACAGTAGACCATAGTATATTAAACCTGAAAAAGACCTTGCGGTTAATAGCAGGGTTCTTAACCTGGAGTCTATGAACTTGCTTTTAAAAATGTATTTTGCTAAGTGTAATTCAATATAATTGCTTCCCTCTATATATTTTATTTTATGAATTAAACATTTTTCTTCTGATAAGTTTTTAGGTTTTACCAGACTGCCAAAGGAGCCATAATAAAAAAATGTTAAGAACTTCAATGCATCATTTTACAAGATTTTACACTCACTTTACTACAAGATTTTACTACAAGGAAACTGAGGTCCAGAATCTGGACATCATGTACCCAAATCACATGACTCTGTGTTAAGACACCATTTTTAACATGTTATGTTTTATAATGTTACTTGCCTATAGTTGCTTGAGAAAAAACCCTTGATGATCTGGGAGGCACACTTTCTTTGATATGATTTGGAAATATTCTAACCTTATTCCCAATTCAAAATGACATTAGGGTTAATTACTTCTCTATTTAGTGATCTCCTTTTTTAGAATGATCAGTGTCAGTTTCAGTTTCAACAGGGACTCTTGCCAACCCTATCCCAGATTCTGACAAAGCTAGTCAAGAGTTGGAGCTTTCTACTCTGTTCATTGACAGTAGAATATTCCAGGGCTATTTATTTGAATAAATGAAAATACACCCCATAAGTTCCATAAGCCCCAAGTTTATAAACTCCCAAAAGGTTTTCAGGGTTTGATAACAATAGGGTCATTTTATTTTTGAAGAAAACCATTCAGTGTTTGTTACAACTTTTGATGTCATCTGAAAGTTGTTTGAACTCTACTGTTCAACTGGATCAGAGTTAGAAATAAAGAAAGAGAAATTAGATAATGATAACACCTATCTTTGTTTTTCAATGTCTGAGGAACAACCATCCCTTCACATTTTTATTTTAAATCTATATAATGAAAAAAATTGAAGCAAAGTTATTTTGCTTTAACTAGATCTGTGATTTTACTGCTATAGATGAGGATAGATGAGGAACTTTTTCAATGCAGATCAGGTCTTTGCAAATAATGGTTTGGAGAGCTGCCTGGGGCATTTGACCAGGGACAACTACAGTGTCAGAGAGATAAACCAGGACTTCAATCTAAGGCTAGTGCTCTATCTATGAAGCTTCACTGCATTTCACTGTTTCTTGAGGAACGATAATCCATTTTATCTAGGTTCCATAATGTCTTTATCCATTACTTCATCAACAGGTTTCTACATTGATTCTTTGCTATCACAAAATGTGTGGCCTTAAGTATTTTGGTGAGGATGGGACCCCACTTTGTGAATTTGACCACTCTGGGGTACATGCTTGCAGTGGTATTTCTGGATTTCTTCCTTTGAAAACTGCCTATACACAAGCTTTGACCATTTATCAGTATGAGAAGGGTTTTTAGTCTTATAAATTTGATTAAGTTCCTTAGATATCTTGGAAATGAAATGAGCCTTTTATCAGTGAAACTTGCTGCAAAAATTTTGTTTCTCAATTAACTGTTTCCATTCTAATTCTTAACACTTGTTTTGTTTTTTCAAAGCCTTTTTAATTTTTTGTAATCAAAGTTGTTCATTTCATCTTCTCTGAACCTTTTCCTATCACTTAACATATTCATCTTCAAGTTCCAAAAATCTGAAAAAAAAAAACCACTTTTCTTACCTTTAGCATATTTCCCAAGCATCAATTCATTTGGAGCTTTACCTTTCCAATGCTCTTACAATTTAAAATAAGTTTTTGCTACCTTTTTGAAATTTTTATTACATCTATATTCCCTACTTTCCATATTTTGTATGCATAACCATTAAGTTTGAGTGCAAAGATCTCTCTCAGTAAAGTCACATTATCTTTTATGTGTTTAACCATTTTCTCCTACACTGTCTCCCTCATTGTTTACTCATGGTTGTTTAATCAGAATTTAAAAGAAATCAATCTATCACATTCCTATTTTCGACCTTGTCTCCTTAAGTTTTTGAAAATTACTTTTCTGAAACCTAGGGTGCATATATAACTAAGTTTACTAAGTTTACGGTTCCTTTTCTTTGCTATTAGAAACCCCAAGGCAATATATATATATATATATATATATATATATGTATTTAGATGTGTGTATGTGTGAATATATCACTTTATCATAAGGTTCTTATAATTTCCATATGCCTAATTCTTCCTTATTAGTCAGAATTAAGACTGATTTAACTAGCAGTTGCCTTCATTGTTTCCTCTATATTTGAAGAAACAAAAGTTTCACACATTTTCCCCCTAAAACCACCTTCCCCTTCTACCCCCAAATTTCCCTGTTTCTGTCAAGGACACTACCGCCGTTCCAGGCTCTCAGCTGTTATCTTTGACTCCTCACTCTTGCTCACCCCACATACCCGAAAAGTTCTCCAGGTCTCCAGTCTCCACCTTCACAACACCTCTCACATGTATCCTCTTCTGAATATTCACACAGCCACCTTGGTTGAGGCTCTCATTACCTCTCACCTGGACTATTGTAATAGCCTCCTAATTGGTCACAAATCTTGGCCCACTTGAATCCATCCTCCACACAGCTGTCAGAGTGATTTTACTTAAGGATAGGTCTGACTATGTCATTTTCATACTTCATAAATGAAAGTGGCTTCCTATTGCTTCTAGGATCAAATGCAAACTACTCTGTTTGTCTCTTCAGTTCCCTCACAAGCTACCTTACCTGCCTCACTTCAGGATAGGCCCTGCTCCTGCACACTACAGCCAAGCCAAACTGGCCTTCTTGCTTTTAGTCACACAGCACACTCTGCAACTCCTAATTCGGGGCCTCTACATTGCACTGAAGGTCCTCAGTGCCTGTAATGGGCTCCCTCTCCTCTAGCATTCCTCTTGGAGTACCTAGTTTACTTTGAGACTCAGCACAAATGCTACTTTCTACTTGAAAATTTCCTGCTGTCCTGATAAGCCCCTCACCGCTCCCTCCAAAAAAAAACCTTCCCTAGATTAAAAAGAGAGAGAATCTGTGTGTACTTGTATGTGCACATTGTCACCTAGAATGCCAGCTTCTTGCTTCAGTATCATCAGAGCCAAGTGCACTGGAGTATAATAGATACTTAATAAATACTTGTTGAATAATGATAACAAGAATTTATCTAATGGTCTATGTTGGGAAAGAGATAGCTTTCTGATAGTCATAGAATAGAAATCACTCTACCTGAAAATGCTCACCCCCTTAGGTTTTGAGATATAAATTCAAAAAAGTCAACTTCATCAGTACAAGATGAAAGAAGCATAAACAACAGTTCAGAAAAATATCTAGCAACCTGAGTGGGCTGAGAAGTCACTGAGTTAGGAGGATGATGTAACAGTCTGAAAAGTGAAGTTAATCTTGGATTACATATTTAAGGTTTAGACAGTCCCCAGGATTAGTGAGGTAGCTCTATTATACTGTCCTCTTGACAAATCCCACCTTTAACTCTGTATTCCATTCTGGGCACCACAGTTGAAAAAGAACACTGATAAGCTGGAGAGGGTTGAGAGGAGCAATTAGAATGGTAAAGGGCCTTGTAGTCCACATCACAGAAAGACTGATTGAAGGTACTGAGGCCATTTAGCCAGGAGAAAAGAAGGCTCAGGGGAAATATGAAACATTCAAACAAACAAACAAAACAAAAACATAGCTGGCTTTAATTATTTGAAGGGTTGTCATGTGAAGGAGGGAGAAAAGTCATTCTGTTTAGCCCTTTGAGTAGAATCAGGCCCAATGGATGGAAGTTGCAAAGAAGCAAATTTGGCTTCAGTGTCTGGCAAAATTTTCTAACAATTAGAGCTGCATAGTTAAGTGGCTGGAAGAGCATTTGGGAAGTATATTTATAGGTCGTCACTGCTTTCCCATATGGGTTAAACTAAGATGGCTGCTGAGTCCTTTCTAAGTCTGAAATTCTGGTCTAAGTCTGAAATTCTGGGATGCTTTGACTCTGAACTCTGAACCATTCATGTCTTATTACCACTGTCCTATCTTCCATTTTCCTAACGTCTTTACTCTTCTCATGGTCTATTCCTCAATAACACCATTTTCTTTGAGTCTATCACCCCTGTTGTGACTTGACTTCCTTCCACTCAGTTTTGACCCTAACATCAGGAATTTCAGTGACCACTCAGGAATTTCAATCTAACTTCTATCCTTGACTCCTTTTCTCAAGCCTTGCCTGATAATCTTTTGATAACTGCACCCTGCTACCTATCTGGACAGTGGACCACTCTTAGAGGATGTCACAAAACCATGCTAATTGTATCCACTACAATTTATGCTAATTTGCCTGAGCTCTAATTACTGCATGTCAATCTGACTGCTCATCTTTTGACACCTTTTCACATTCCCTAGGGTTGCTGTCCACATACTCTCTTAAATTCAACAAACCATCTCCAACTTTGTATTTCTCAGTGAAAGACCTCAGCTCCTATTTTGCCAAGAAGACTGAAGCCTTCTGACATGAACTTATTCATTTCTTCTTCCCACATCTCAAAATTTCTGTGTCTTGTTGTCCCAGACCATCTTCATTCCCTTTGGTCTCTCGGAGATGGATCCTTATTCACCCAGAATATCCCACATTTATAGCTACGTTCCAGACAAACTAGTCATTAGACTAATTCCCTCATTTTGTCCTGACCAATTTCATATCCCTACTTATTGAAATCATTTTCCTCCTCCAATGTGGTACCAACACCATCATGCCTTTCCTAATCTTGGCAATGAATGATCTTTCCCTACTTAAATCTCTTATGACACTTAGTTTGACCTTTCCTGGTCATTTAATTATAAATCAAATAAGAAAAATATTTATCATGTATATTCTTCCCACTGTATTATAAGGTCACTTAGAGTACTTACACAGTTTTCGTATTTGCACTTTATACACATCACAGTCACCTAAAAATTATTTGTTGAAATGAACTGAATGTCAGAATGCATGATACTCCCAATTAGTGGTATAGCTTGCCTCTTTGGCAGATTTCTAATTTTCATTAGAAAATGTATTTTTATTCTGTCTTCCTGGGCTATAATATGCAGTGCTATCTTTAGTTGCTCTTTCCTTTTATTCTAATCCTTTGACATTTATTACCAAGAACATGGAGCTATTTCTGCTTAAGGTATAACCATATGTTCATTCACCTAGATTTGTAACATCAGAGTCTTTCTTGATTCTGCCCTTGCCATTAACACCTCATATATAATCAGTTCCAAATCTTGTCAATTCGAACTCCACAACTACTCTCATTTAGTCCCTCTTTCCTCATTCACATAGCTCCCACCCCAGTTCAGGACATCATCATATCTTGCAGGGACTTTTAAAACAACCTGCTAAATGGTCCCTATTTTCAGCCTCATTGCTCTCCAATCTCTTCTCAAAGCTACAAAGTAATCTTGTCAGAGCTCAAGGCAATTCAAGGGTGGAGGACAATTAAATTAGTCAACAATAGGGACAAGATTATGAAGTAAAATAAGACCACAAATGGCTGAGGGAAACAGAAAAGAACAGAATATTAGGATGAGAAGGAAACTTTAGAATTCAAAATCGTGGAACTGGTAAGTTAGAGTTAATTTTGAGCTCTAAATTAAACTCATCACTATATGTATCTGAAAGAAACTGAAGTTACAGGTCATGGGAGCTTATAAGGCTTCTTACCTGGGGAATTAATGTGTTTATGGAGACTTATTTCAATGATTCAATACTTAATCTGATTTTTGATCTCATCAATGTGGGCACTCCCTTCAAAGGCAAAGATCACAACACAAATAAGGCTCTTCATCCAATGAGATTCTTTTTCATGTTGTTCTATAAATCCTCCATGGCAGATACACTCAATCCAGTGACATAGCATGAATAGCAATGGAGTAGTGGGGCTATCTATCAGTTATCCCTCATTCTTACCAAAAGACCAACTCACCTCCTTTTTCTAATTTTACATCCCTCTGAAATAGCCATGTTGTAGCCACATTGATACTAACAGCAGCCACATTCACTGTGCAATACCTCAAAAAAGTTGTATCCAGGTGCATCATGTACCTCTAAATAGTGTTTTGGGTCTTTAATTCTTTGGAAACTGTGGCATTCTAAGCATCACTAAAAGCATATTAAAGTTAAAATTATGTTTTAGGGAGACACTTGGTGTCATTAAAAGCCCTGTACAATTTTTCAAAAAGAAACCAGCCAAGTTTCCATCTTCTGTTAAATCATGGGCTTCCCTAACTATCTGTAGTGTCTAGCAAGATATATGGATTGTCTGTCTAACATTATACATAATGCAGATAGATAGATATACATATATAGATATAGAGATAATGGGCGTATACCTCTCCCCCCTCCCCAGGTCTTGATGACAGCCATTTTTCATCTATTTTTTTTCTTCTATGTATAGAAGGCTGAACTCTATTGAGTGACTACAATTAATACAACTGTCATCCATTTCTATATGATTTTCTTTTCTACATAGAAAGACCTTATCTCTCTAGGGAGTCTGTCCTGGACTCTGTCCTAGATAGCACCCATGATAGTGGCAAGTACTTGTAGCAAGCCTAATGTATTCTTCTTATGCTCCATTTGATACTAATGAAGAAACACCCAGAAGGCATGAACAAGCTGTAACTTACTACAAATGAAACATGCAGGACAAATGGTATAAAAATTGTCAAAGAAAGATGGGCTTATTATATCAAGCTGCGTGCTTCACTGATATCCATGGACACCAAGAGAATGTGAGGAAAAACCAGCATATCGGGTGGACAATCATGCAAAACTTAGGGAAGAACAGAAAAAAGAATTATATATGATAAGCTAGAAAGTATCAGTTGCCACCTGCATTGTTGGGGGGTGATATTAACATCGGTGTGACCACAGAACCAAGAGAATACTGGAAAATGTATATTAATAACCAAAGGTCAAACCAAATTATGTATGTATGTTATCTTTAAAGAAATGTGCTTACCCAAGTTTGAAAATTGGCTTTTTACCTCATACTGCCTTGATGAGGTCACTTTTCTCTCTCCCCAAGGCTGCTGGAGGTGGAGGGGTGGGGTGAGCAGGATGTGTCGAACCTGGGCAATACTTCTAGGCTTTCTGGGTTGCCCCAGGGCTCAAGGTCATTACCAGTAGGGCACACACTGTAGCTGCTGCCTCTCCCTTCTCCTTCCTGAAATGTACATCATAGTTTTGTTGTAAATATTCGAAAGGAATAGCAAGTTGTGCATAATAGACTTGCACTTTCATGTACAATCACTTTTGTATTATACTATGTTATGAAAATGCATGTTTTATTCCATAAATTAAAATAAAATGATAAAAAAAAAGAAACTTCCCACCATTTTGGTTTCCCTCCTCTGTCCACATCAGTTAATAATGCCCTTCTTAAACACTTGTACCCAGAACTGAACAAAATACTACAGTTATGGAACAATTAGACAAATATGAACAATTAGACAAATATAGAACAATTAGACAAATATGGAATTAGATGAAAAACCAAATGCAAAGAATAGTCATTAACAAGTGTCATCTTGAAAGTGTCTAGTGGATTGTGCCAGGGATTAGTGCTTGCTCTTGTGCCATATAACATCTTTTTTTTTTAAATAAATAATTTGGATAAAAGCATAGGTGACATACTTATCAAATTTGCAGACGACATAAAACTGGGAGGGAAAGCTAACACACTAGATGATGGAGTCATGATTCAAAAAGATCTTGACAGACTAGAATTGTATTGAATTGAATAAGAGGTAATTTAGAAGAGAGGAACATAAAGTTTTATGCTTAGATTAAAAAAAATCAATTTCACAAGTACAAGATAGGAGAGGCAAGAAGAAGTAATGAAGTTAATATTATGTTAGACTGCATTAAATGAGGTATGGCTTCCTGGAATAAGAAGTTCATACCTCCTCTATACTTTCCTTGATTTGACCATACCTGGAATATTGGGTTCAAATTTGAGTCACATTTTAGGAAATTCACTGATAGGCTGGAGTATTGTGAGGACAGCAAACAGGACATTAAAGGACTTCAAGTAGTCATCGTGAGGATAACATGAAGTAAATAGGCATGGTTATCCTGGAAAAGAGATTTAGGAGGCATGATAGACATCTTCAAGTACCTGAAGGGTTGATACATGGAAGAGGAAATAAATTTGTTCTGCTCAGCCCTTGTACTAAGTGACCTTTTTTCCACCACTAGTTATTTTGATGGCTATGACCCACTTCATGGTGTGAAGTCCTACTGGCATATAAATTTTACCCTATAGAGTAATGCTGTGATGGATCAAGACATTATGATTGTCTTCATCATAATCATTATTATTGCTATCACTATTGTCTACTGAAACTACAAGTACAACCTCCATTTTGGAAGACTCCTTCTATAAGCAATGGAATTTGTATATTAAATATGGCTTATTGTAATTCTTTTCACTTGCATATTAAGAATTCATAAAGCATAATCACTTGCAGCCTCAGAAATCTGTTTGCCAAAGGCTCAAGATATTTTTTTTAATTTAATTTTATTTTTTTGGCTAGGTAATGGGGTTAAGTGACTTGCCCAGATCACACAGATAGTAAGTGTTATGTGTCTGAGGCAGGATTTGAACTCAGGTCCTCTTGAATCCAGGGCTGGTGCTCTATCCACAGCACCACCTAGCTGCCCCTCAAAATAATTTTTAAAAAATAACTTCTGCAAAAGGTTTTACCTTCACCACCAACCCTTCCCCCCAATCTAAGATAACAATAGCCTATGTCAAGGTCATCAATAGGACATGTCTCAAAAAACAATTATGTGTGTGTGTATGGGGGAGATCCAATAACAAACTATTTAAGAGTTATGCCTTGGCTCATCAGAACTCAAAAAGACTAACCACTAGTGTGGACACATGCTAATGAATGCTCTTAAATCTTCAAGAACACCTGAAGCATTGGGGACCTCATGAATAACTATCAATGCCAGAAGTGAAACTTTTTCTCTCCTTTTTTATTTTAATTTTTTTATTAATTTATTTTTAGTTTTCAACATTCATTTCCATAAGCTTTTGAGTTTTAAATTTTCTTCCCCTCCCTCCCTGCCTTCCTCTCCAAGACAGTGTGCAATCTGATATAGGCTTTACATATACATTCCTATTAAAGATATTTTCACATTAGTCATGTTGTAAAGAAGAATTAGAACCAATAGGATGAACCACAAGAAAGAAGAAACAAACAAACAAACAAAAAGAATGGAAAAAAAAATTAGCAAATAGTATGCTTCAATATGCATTCAAACTCCATAGTTTTTTCTCTGGATGTGGATACCATTTTCCAACATGAAACTTTCAGAGATGTCTTAGCTCCGTGCATTGCTGAGAAGAGCTAAGTCTATCAAAGTTAGTCATCTCACAAGGTGGTTGTTATGGTGTCCAATGTTCTCCTGGTTCTGCTCATTTCACTCAGCATCAATCCATATAAGTCTTTCCATGTTTTTCTGAAGTCTTCTTGCTCATCATTTCTTATAGCACAATAGTATTCCATTACATTCATTTGTATGAATGTTCAGTCATTCCCCAACTGATAGGCATCTCCTCAATTTCCAATTCTTTGCCACGACAGAAAGAACTGCTATAAATACTTTTGTACATGTGGGTCCTTTTCCAATTTTTATGATCTCTTTAGGATATAGTCCTAGAAGTGCTATTGTTGGGTCAAAGGGTATGCACATTTTATAGCCCATAGTTCCAAATTGCTCTCCAAAATAGTTGGATCAGTTCACAACTCGAGCAACAATGCATTAATGTTCCAATTTTCCCACATCTTCTCCAATATTTATCATTTTCCTGTTTTGTCATGTTAGCCAACCTGATAGTGTGATGGGGTACCTCAAAGTTGTTTTGATTTGCATTTCTCTAATTAATACTGATTTAGGTAATTTTTTTCATATGACTATAGACAGCTTTAATTTCTTCATCTAAAAACTGCCTGGTCATATCCTTTGACCATTTATCAACTGAAGAAAGCTTTTTCTTTTTAAAAGTGAGAACAATCTAGTCCCAAAGACTTGTCTCTTGACCTTCACATGGATACTGGTGTTTACATTAATGTGAAGTCTGGCAGAAAAATAGAAACTCTATGGATCCTGAGGAGTATCCCCTCAATCTGAAAGCACCTGACAAAGGGAGCAATTAGCAGCTCTAATATCTCTTCACTTGCTACTCGATGAAGATCTGGCCAGGGGTAAATAATCTCTTGCAATAACTCAAATACTTTAAATAAATCCCAGTGTAATACACATGAGATATGCAACGTGTTTATTTTCACCTTTTAATGGCACAAGCATAATGTTTAGCACATAATTATTCATTTAGAAAATATTTGCTGCTAAATGTTGGGGAACTGGCAAGACATCCTGACCACTTTAACAACCCTAAGGCCCTAAGAATTAACACCATAAACACAGGAAAGTGCTTGAGGGCAGATCTATAGGGGCAAATAAGTAAGAAGAGGACAATTTAGGCTTCATGTCAGAAAGACCTTTCAATTAGTTATCCAAAAGTAGGATGAGGTGCCGAAGGGAGAGATATGTTCCCTTCACTGGAGAACTTAGAGGTGGGATGAGCATTGGGTGTGTTATAGCAGGAATTCTTTTTTCAGATATGAAAAATGAGTTTGACAAAATGGTCAACTGAGGTTCTTTCTGGCTCTGAAGTTCTGTGGGAAAAAAAAGTTTTGACTGTTACCTCATCAAGTCCTTTCTGATAAAAAAAAGAATCCATTTCACTTTATAAGATGTTTGTTACTGGTCTGTTCAGTGCTCCCTATTCTTTTCTCATCTCAGCTATCTGCCATGAGGTCCTCTGTGAAGTCCTTGAGCCTTTGGCCTTGACCTTGGTTTCTTATTTCTAACTTGTGTTCCTTTTCTTCTTACCATCTCCTTGTGCCCACCCATGCACTGAAGTTACCAGGCATTAACATGCTACTCTACTTTGCATGATCTTAGTGAGTTCTCTGTAGAATTTCCCTACCATTCCATCCTCTGCAATGAATGTTGGAGCATAAGCTGCAAGTATTGTGAGGTGATCTTCATATAAATATCTTTCAAGGGTATCAGTCACACAAGATGGTCAAATGACATGTTTAGGACACATGACAGACCAACTCAGCCAATTCTTTTATTCTCATTTTTAAGGAAAGCCAAAAAAAACCTTACACTTATCTACAACTCTCTTTGATCTGTTAGTTTAATTTGTACCATAAATGTCAAGATCGGTAATTTGTAGCATAAATGTCAAGATTGATGTAATTAAGTTGCTAGAGTATTATGAGTCCCTGGTCACTAAAAAATTATCTTGCATTTTGAGCACCAGTAGCTGATGTTTATAGAAGATCTGGAAATTATGATTCTTTGCATTTGCTGCTACCCTTCCACTACCACTCTGCCGACATCCCCAAAGAAGTAGAATAAGGGATACTTTTGTGTTTTTGCTTCTTGGTTTGCCATGGCCAAACAATCTATTTCCAAGTGTCCAGCCTACTGGTTATGAGTCTCTTTCTATTTAGGTAGGCTCGTCCTTAGAAGTGATACAAAGTCTGCTGCTGGGACCACACTCAACAGGGTAAAACCTGTGAGTGTTTATGCTCTGTAGAAAGAGACTTCAGGAGGAGAATGGAGAATGGGAAAGGAGGGGAATAGATACATTACTGGAGCCAGGAATACCATAAGAAAAGAGTGACATGAGGAAGCAGATCACAACAACAAGGATCATAGATTTAGAAATGGAAGCGACTTTAGAGGACATCTAGTTCACACACTTGCCCAAGGTCACACAGATAGAGGTAGAGCTAGGATTCAAACCCAGTACTCTTTCTACACCATGTTGCCTCTGAACTGAATGACACAGACAGACTTTGAACTTTAGAGGAAAAACTACTGAGTGACAGTAGCAAAGGGAGGGTTTGGAATTAGCATTAGAGAGCAAGTAGTATACTAAGTTCTCTTACTTCTCATACAATGTACTGGGGCTATGAGAGAAGGAATGGCCAATACGCAAATATACAATGTCTTCTGGAGAGAGCAAGGTTTCTTTAAGAAGGAAAGAACACAGAATGAAGAAATTGAGGCTGATAAGAAATTTGTTAGCAATCAAGTAAAGGGCATGCCATCTCGGGGAGGGGAGAAGAGAGGGAAGAGGAGAAAATTTAAAACTCAAAATCTTATGGAAGTGAATGTTAAAAACTAAAAATAAATAAATTATTTTTTTTTTTAAATCAAGTAAAGGAGTCAAGAGAGGGCCTGGGAAGTGCTAGGCTTGATTTGGACAATTTGAGACAATGGAAACAAAAACATGAGGAAGAGAAGGGCAAGGGACCTTTTATAATGGGAGATGACAATTTTCAATCACTGAAATTAAAGAGTAAAAAAGAATAAGTCTTCCTTGTACATCTTAGCTCTTCAGTAAACATTTATTAAGCACCTACTATGTTCTAGATTCTGGACTAAGCACTGGGGATACAAAAAAGAGGCAATATAATCCCTGTTCTCAAGGAGCTCACAATCTATTGGGAAAGACAAAAACAAATATGTATATAAATATATATATATATATGTATGCATAAACAAGCTATAGATAGAATGAATAGGAAATAATTTATGCAAGGAAAGAACTAGAATTAAGAGGGATCAGGAAAGGCTTACTTTAGAAGGTGGAATTTTATCTAGGACTTAAAAGGCCACTGGAGTTTATAAAGTCAGTGAGGTGGGAAGGGGTGGGTATGATATGGTCAGACAGCAGACTATTGTAATAGTACATGTGTGAGGTAATGAAGGCCTGCATGGGCTGGGAAGGGGCAGGGGGCAGAAAGCGCAATGTTACAGGAGAGGAGGGGTACTTGAGAGATGTTGCAAAGGCAAAAATCTCTAGACCTTAGCAACAACTTGGATATGAGGGGTGAGGGAGAGTGAGGAGTTGAGGAAGACATCTAAGTCATGAAGACAACATTCAACACCCTCTCAACTCCATGGATTTGTTGAAGGGGCTGTGGGAAAACAGGCAAACTGTTACTGAAGTTGGAAGTTCATCTAGCCATTCTGGAAAGCAATTTGAAATTGCCCCAAAAGTCACTAATGTAGGCAGGCCCTCTGACCCAATTATATCACTGCTAGGCCTACGCCCCAAAGAAATCAAAGAAAAAGAAAAAGGGCTTGTGTACAAAAGTATTGATAGTAGTTCTTTTTGTAGTGGCAAAGAATTGAAAACTAGGGGGACACTCACTAATTGGGAAATGGCTGAACAAATTATGGTATATGAATATAATGAAATACTGTTGCTGCAAGGGAAGATGAAAGAACAGTTTTAGAAAAACCTGGAAAGGCTTTTTTTATTTAACTGATGAAGAATGAAGAGAGCAGACCCAGAAAAACAATTTAAAGAGTAATTACAACCTTGAAAGACTAAAGAATTTTAATGGAGTGACCAACCATGATTCCAAAGGACCTATGATGAAAACGCTACCTATCTCTTGACAAGTGATATACATGTACATGTAAGTGAGGTTTTAGGGGGAGAGGAAAGTTGGCAATAGTTATGTGAAAGAAAGAAGGGTTACATTTTTAAAATGCACAGAAGAGAATTTCAGAAGGAACCATCCAACAAAAAGGACAGGTGGACACAAATTCTATGATTGGGCTCTAGTCTGTGATCCCTACTTTAGCTTCCACTCCTAATTTCACCAAACAATACCATCGTTAAGAAGTCACAAGTTGCCAAGGCAAGGCATCCTTTTTATTTCCTGTGAGATGTCCCATTCTAGCTCTAATGCCAAACTCCTTCTAGCTTTCAAATCTAAGAAGCTGGATGGAATTCAGAGAAGAAATAAGGAGGAATCCAGGCAGAAAAGACTTACTCTGTCATGTTTCACCATGTCATAAAAACAAAGTTCTGATTACAGACTGCGGTTCTCTACCAACTACCACAGCCCAACCTGACTCTATCCTGGCTAACTCTGGAGACGACGACAGTTCGGTGTCAGGTTTATTCCATCATTCTAGTTGTTCTATTGACCCTTATGGACTGTTTTAGGCTCCATCAGACCTCTGAAGAAGATTATGACCAGAAGTAAGACAAACAAGCTACTTTTATGGCTTAGAAACTCATATAGAAGTGATTTTTCCCCTTTATGCCTTATGAACCAGTGAAAGAGGGACAAATAAAAAAAATTGGGATCAACTGGTCAGAAGAAAAGACTCCAGAGAGAGTTAACAGAAATACTTCCAGAAATAATTTAGGAGGGCAAGTTGATGGCTCTTGGACTAAGTAATGTGACTAGAAAAATGATAAAAGAAGAGCTGATATAGAAAAAATCAAAAAGAAAAGAAGTTTTCCTTTTTAAAAAAGAAAAGCTGAATTGTTCTGCTCAATGTGAAGAAGCAATTTCAGAATGCAATATTGGCCACCAAGCATTTACAATTCAAAATTTTAAATAACCCCATATGATGTTAATAAGTTCTATTTGCTCAAGTTTCTCTACTTTCATTAATGCTTCCTGTTGTGCTACATGTAGCTGCTGCATTTTATCCATAGAAGATTTCTGCAAAAGTAATTTTAATGAGCTTATATTAGCCTATTTCAATATAACCAGTCACATAAAAATTTCGAAATGTGATAATTCAGCCATTTGTCCATTCTATACCCATCAGAAACAAGACATGATTGGGAGTTAGTAACAAGAGACTCTTGGTCACATATAGGTACTCTTAGGAGAAAAAAAAATGGATTGAGCACTATATAGGCTTGATAGAATCTATGAGACCTATCCTCTCAGATCCGAACCTTCATTTTGAAAAGCTATTGGGGGATATAAAAGACGTGTCTGCGCCTTTTCAGATTGTTTTGATGATTCTATTGTAGAGCAGAAACAGAAGAAAATTGAATTCATCATTCACTTTGGTATTAATTTATTCAATGACTACTCAGTGAGCATTTATTAAGAACTATTAAGTCCAATGAACATAAGGAAAATAAAAAGATAGAGGAGGTGGAGGGGACTCACCTGAGCTCTCCCCCGAATCTCTTCAAATACCTCTAGAAAGTGACTCTGAACAAATTCTAGAGCAGCAGAATCCATAAAGAGACAGAGTGAGGCAGATTTCCCACCCAAGACAACCTGGAGGGTCAACAGGAAGGGTCAGCCTAAGCAAAGCCTGAGCAGGCTTCTGGGGCTGAATCACCAGCAATAGTGGCAGGTTCCAGTCTTCTCAACCCACAGACATCAGAGCCAACTTGGAAGGTCAGCAGGAGGGATCTGTCAAAACTAGGTGAAAGAGAAGTTCAGTCCAGTGCAGGGCCACAGAGCGGACCAATATAGCCCCTGCACCAGCAAACCAGGAACAGGTCTTGGGAGTGACTGAATCAGAAGCAGTAGCGGCAGTAAACGCAGTGGCAGTGCTGCCCTTGGAGCTATTAACCCACAGATTGAAGGTTTGAAAGTCACCTATTTAGACTTCCCAGAGTCAAGAAGGTGAGGTAAGCAGTAAGTTGCTCTCACCCTCCCTTATTGACCTTGAAAAACCCAGAGAATATTACCCCAGGAAAAAATCCTGAAATAGTAGAGTCAGCATAAAGACTAGATATAGCAGTCTTTTAGGTCGTGAGGCTAGGGGGAGTAATGGGAAAGATCCCTCTTGCTGTGGCTGAAGGAAACCAGTACAGGAAGGGAGGCATCCCAGGAAGCCAGTGGCAAGCCCCACCTCAGCAAATAGTAACCAGGCCCCTAGCCCCCAGCACAAGAAGCCTGGGACAGTGCAGGACAGTGCCCTCTGTGCCCCAGAAGCAAAGATCAACTTTAAAAGCCAGGAAAAAGGCAAACATAAGCAAGAAGCAACATAGAAAAATAATGACTATAAAAAATGATCTTGGTGACAGAGAAGATCAAAACAAATTCAGTAGAGGAAAACATTGTCAATATACCTACATCTGACAGCTCAGAGGGGAATATGAACTGGTCTCAAGCCCCAAAAGCCTTCTTGGAAGAGCTCAAGAAAGATTTTAAAAGTCAAATAAGGGAGGTAGAAGAAAAATTGAACAATTAATTTAAAAATACAGTTGACAAAATGGAAAAAAAGTACACTGAAGAAAACAACTCCTTAAAAAGTAGAATTGGACAAATGGAAAAAGAGGCACAAAAACTCACTGAATAGAAGAACTCCCTAAAAAGTAAAATGGGTCAAATGGAAAAGGAGGTACACAAACTAACTGAATAAAACAATTCATTAAAAATTAGAATTGGGCAATTGTGAGCTAATGATGAGACATCATGAATCAGTCAAGCAAAATAAAAAGAATGAAAAAATAGAAGAAAATGTAAAATTCCTTATTGGAAAAACAACTGACATGGAAAATAGATCCTGGAGAGATAACTTAAGAATTATTGGTCTACTTGAAAGCCATGATAAAACAAAGAGCTTAGATAGCATCTTTCAGGAGATCATAAAGGAAAACTGCCTTGAGGCCCTAGAACCAGAGGGTAAAATATTCAGCGAAAGAATCCACTAATCACCTCCTAAAAGAGATCCCAAATTGAAAACGCCAAGAAATATTGTAGTGAAATTCCAGAATTATCAAGTCAAGGAGAAAATCATGCAAGCACCCAGAAAGAAACAATTCAAATATTGTGGAACCACAGTTAGGATTACACAGGACCTTGCAGCTTCCACATTAAAAAATCAGTAAGCTTGGAATATGATATTCCGAAAGTCAAAGGAGCTTGGACTATAACCAAAGATCAACTACCCAGCAAAACTGAGCATAATCTTTCAGGGGAGGAGATGGATATTCAATGAAATAGGGGACTTCCAGACTTTCCTGATGAAAAGACCATAACTCAATGGAAAAATTGATCTTCAAATACAAGACTTAAGAGAGGCATAAAAAGGTTAATAGGAAAAGGAAAAAAAATAAACAAACAAACATGTCATTCAATAAGGCCAAACTGTTTACATCCCTGCATGGGAAGATGATACTCATAACTCTTGAGAATTGCATCTTTATTAAGACACTTAGAAGGGATATACATAGACAGAGGGGGTGGGTTTAAGTTAACTTTGATGTGATGATAAACAAAAACTTAATGAAGTGGTGAAAAGGAACTGTAATGGAAGAAAAGGAAAGGAGGAAGCAGAAAAGGGTAAATTACATCACATGAAGAGGCACAAAGACATTAGAGTAGGGTGAAGAAGGAAGGGAGATGAGCATTGTTTAAACTTTACTCTCATCAGACTTAGCTCAAGGAGGGAATGACATACTCAGGTATGGAAATTAAACTTGCCATATAGGAAGCAGGAGGGGAAAGAGGAAAGAAAAAGGAAGGGGGGATAGAAGGGAGGGAAGAAGTAGTAAAGGAAAAGAGAAAGAAAAGGGAGGGCGCTGAAAGAAGGGAGGGCAAATTGAGGGAGGTGGTGGTCAAAAGCAAAACTCGAGTGAGGAGGGAAAAGGAGGAAAGGAGAAAGAAAATCATAAATGGGGAAGGGACGAATAGGATGGAGAGAAAGACATAGATAGTAAATCTGTCATGATCAGGATAATACAAGATTTAGCAGCTTCTACATAAATAATCAGAGGGCTTGAAATATATTCTGGAGGGCAAAGGAGCTATGATTATAACTAAGAATTATCTACTTAGCAAAACTCAGTATAATTCTTCAGGAGGAAAAAATATATATTTAGTGAAATTAAGGACTTTCAACCTTCCTGATGAAAAGATCAAAGCTGAATAGAAAATTTGACTTTCAAAACAAGACTCAAGAGAAGCATAAAAAGGTAAACCTGAAAGGGTAATCATAAGGGACTCAGTGGAGTTAAATTATTAACATGCCTATATGGGAAAATGATACAGGCAATACCTAAGAACTTTATTATTATTAGGACAGTTGGAAGGAGTCTACATAAAAAGAAGGCACAATTGTGAGTAGACTATATTGGGATGATCTCCAAAAAATGAATGTAGGAGAAAGATGGATCCACTGGGAGAGGGAGGAAGGGAGAGAGAGAATGGGGCAAATTATCTCACATAAAGGAAACATGCAAGGAACAGTCTAAGAGACATGGGAGGGGGATATTAAGGGGAAGGGCAGATTGGGGGAGACGGTGGTCAGAAGCAAGATAGATTTTTGAGGAGGGACAGGATAAAAAAAAGAGAGAGAAGGATATGTAGGAAACTGGAATGGAGTGAAAAGCACAGTTAGTGATCATAACTGTGACTGTGAATAAGATGAGCTAACCTATAGAATTGAAGTGGATAGCAGAATATATTGGAAACCAGAATCCAACATTATGTTACATACAAAAGAAACACAGGACAGGAAGACATACAAAGTTGAAATGAGAGGCTGGAGTGAAGAGGGCAGGGGTGGCAATCATGATTTCAGACAAAGCAAAAGCAAAAATAGACCTAACTGAAAGAGATAATGAGGGAAACTACATTTTGCTAAAAGGTACCCCAGACAATGAATATAAAAAAAAATTACAGTAAGTTTCTCTGATAAAGGTCTTATTTCTCAAATATATAGGGAACTGAGTCAAATATATGAGTCATTCCTCAGTTGATAAATGGTCAAAAGATATGAAGGCAGTTGTCAGAACAAGAAATCAAAGCTATCTATGGTCATATGAAAAAATGCTCTAAATCACTACTAACTAGAGAAAGGTAAATTAAAAATAATTCCTAAGTCTACCTCACACCTATCAGAAATGACAAATAAATGCCAGAGGAGATGAGGGAAAATAGGTACATTAATGAATTGTTGGTGGAGTAGTGAACTACTCCAACCATTCTGGAGAACAATCTGGAACTATACCCAAAGGGCTGGCATACCCTTTGATTTAGCAATACCATTACTAAGTCTGTACTCCAAAGAGATCAAAGAAAAAGGAAAAGGAACTACTTGTACAAAAATATTTGTAGCAGCTCTTTTTATGGTGGCAAAGAACTGGAAATTGAGGGGATGCTCATCAATTGAGAATGGCTGAAAAAGTTTTGGCATGTGATTGTGATAGAGTATGATTGTGTTATAGGAAATGATGAGGGGGGTGGTTTCAGAAAAAGAAAAAAACATGGCAAAACCTATATTAACTGATGTAAAGTGAAGTGAGATGAACTGGGAGATCATTGTGCACAGTAACAGCAGTATTGTAGTGATGATTGACTGTGAAACTCCTTTAAAAACATCAATTTTCTCCACTAAGAGAAATAGAGAATAAGGTTAATCTGACTAGGAGTCACACAGATTTATAAAACACCTCCCATCAGTATGCCAAGCATATTCTAAAAACAAAGAACATAAGAAATAGCTCCTGGATGTTGATACAAGCGGTATTATTTGGTTTCATGATTTACAAGTGAGTATCTGCCCCACTATTAAAGAAAAGATTAATCAAATAATATTAGAGTTGGGAGAAACTAGATGATCCCTAAGATGCCTTCTACCCAATGGAGGAAGCCCCTCTACAATATTAGGGGGATTTTTTTATATTATTATAATCTGCAGAAAAACATAGTGTCTCAGAAAGTTATTTTGGGAATTTCTGTTCCCTTTTCTTGTTCACTTTTGTGATAACTAAATATGCAAAGAAAAAAATGGTCATATCAAATTATTTTCTCTTAAGGAATAAGACAAGAAAAATAAAGTTCCAAGTTTCCAAAGGAAACTTTTTCTAACCCTTTCTTCTATGGGTGAAAACTGCAGGAAATAAACTCCTTCAGATTCATGATCATATATTAAATGAACCCCCTCAAACAATAACAATAGTAAAGTTCACATACTTTAAGAAGGCTCCTTTTCAGGGGCTATTTTTTGAGGCACACAACTAAATCTCCTAAATCTAATCACCAATAGGAATGGGGGAAAGTAGCCCCACTTATATTTTCAATGTCATTTTAAAATGAACTATACAGTGGAAAATATAGACAGACTACTTGTATTAAAGTGGCTATTACATACTAAACAAGAGGAGGGCATTTTCTTTGGCTGAACTTACAGCAGTTTACATTATGGCCACTTAGTTCCCAAAACATTACCACATTGCATGAACACACAGCAACATATTTAATACCTTTGGATTTTGAAAAAAATAATTTTCAGATAGGTTTTTGTCATCAGCTCCTGTCAGGATTGGATTTCAGAATTTCAGATATGCATCACAATCTTAGCTGGATTAAATGTGGGAAAATACAAGGTTTCCAATTTGGGACCCTCTTGCCAATGTGATAAAGAAAAAAAAAAACAGAACATATATTAGAAAGCAATTTTTAATTAACAACTTATCTTAACGGCATTAGTTGTCATCTGGAAGCTAAGAAGGAGTGATCAACACATAGCAGCAACTATTATGAAGTATCCATAACAAACTTGACTCTATTGTATCTATCCAATCTATGATATCTATCTACCTAAGCATACACAGACATTTCTGCCCTGGTTCATGTAATAGTGGTTATTGAAGAATGGATAGGTCTATAATTTATATTCTTCTACTCAATAAAGTAAAGAATCTGAATGAGCTTTGTGCATTGATCTCCATAGCAAAAGAAAAAGAAAGAAAAAAAAAGAGCGGGTGCTATAACATAGAAAAGTTTATCAGCAGAATCTGAATAGAGAAAAACATAAAGGAGTAATTTAAATTTTGCCACAGTCACTCACCTATTGCAAATGCACAGAACACAGCAAAACAATAAGCATGGTTTAGATTATAGTAGAAAAGCTGAGACAAAATTAATAGTTATGGGGGAAAAAAGAGGTTAGTAGGGACAAAAGATTATTATCCATCTCAGAGGTTTGTCTAAAAGGACCCTAAGTGCCCAGGATGTTCACGGTGGAAGCTAAGACAAGAGTGAACCACAGTCACCCTTGTGTCTCTGGAAAAACAAGGAAAAGCCTTCAGTGGCAATCATTTGATGAGGACCATAATGATTTTTACTCCATACACTAAATAAATTCATTTCTATCACTTGTTTAGTCATTCAGTCCTGCCCAACCCTTGGTGATCCCATGGAGCTCTGTCCACGGGGTTTTGTGGAGTTTAAAAAGCTTGAGAGAATAATTTCTGGGTAATTTAATAATTTTATTAATGCAAGCATTTTAATAAAAGGATAGTCATTTGGCTGTCTCTCTCTTAGACCAAAGACAATTATGGTGGCAGGCTTAGAGTTTATATGCCCATTGGAAGAGATCTGTTGGGTAGGAATCAATTCTTATTGGTTAATAATTAATAAGAATGAATATTACAATGAGGGGGATGAACCTAGTCAAATGAACTTTGATCATGTCATTTACTTCTAAATTATCCCTAGCCTTGGGCAATCTATTCAAAGACTTTATCCCCACCCAAATCTGGGTAGAGCACAATGGCTTCCCCAGGTGCATGGGGGCTTAGTCCAATCTCATCAGTAATGTCTTTTAAGAGACTGAACTTTCAAAATCAGGGCTTCAGAAAAAAGGGAGAACTCTGGATCTCTCCAAATCACTGGTTATTAAAAATCATTTCTTTCAGTTTTCTTGGCAAAGATTCTGGAGTGGTTTGTCATTTCCTTCTTCAGTGAATTAAGGCAAATAGAGATTAAGTGACTTACCCAAGGTCACACAGCTAGAAAGTATCTGAGGCTGGATTTGAACTCAAAGTCTTCCTGCATCCCAGTCCAGCATTCTATCCACTGAACCACCCACCTGCCTCTTCTTGTAGTACTGTCTCCTTTACTGAGCCTGTCTCAGATATTCAATGGCATAGGAGATTAAAGAATAGCAATGCTATCTATCACCATCTTATAATGACAATAGTTAATACTTACAAAACATTTTAAAGTTTGCACAGTACTCTACATATATATTATCATCTGATCTTCACATAACCCTTTATTGTAGGTGCTTCTACTAGCCCTATTTTACAAATGAGGAAAAGAGAGTAGGGGCGGCTAGGTAGCACAGTGGATAGGGCACTAGCCCTGGAGTCAGGAGGACCTGAGTTCAAATCCAGCCTCAGAAGCATAATACTCACTAGCTGTGTGACTCTAGGCAAGTCACTTAACCCCAAATGCCTCACATTATTAAAAAAAAGAGAGAGAGAATAGTGGTTTTCCCAGGGTCACACAGCTAGTTAAGTGTCTGAGATAAGATTCAAACTCAGCTTTTCCTGATTCCAAACCCAGCCCTTAATTCACTATTACATTTCACTGCCTCACCTTATTATATGTAATCATTTTATATTACATTCAGAAGGAAGGCAAATGAGGTACAATATTAAAGATCTCCAACTCCATGGTATAAAAAAATGTAAACAGAATTATCTCTGTATAATATAAAACATATTCCAATAGAATGGGATGAGGCTGTGAGAAAATTACTATCACAGATCTTTTTGTCTCATTCAAGAGTATCCATCAGATATCCCAGAGATTTCAAGATATCAGAAGGTTGAAAAATACAGCAGCTGTTCCACTGCCTAAGTTTAATAAATGGGTATCTATAGTTGGATCACTTATGCAGACTACTGGGAATTTCATTAGCATCCAACACAATGGTGTGGTCATGAGGCATTTACATCAAACAAATTAATAGGCTCGAATAAGTCAGGGTCTTTCCCACAGGTCTCCATTTATTATAACAATGATACTTTATCTTCCTTTATTAATTTTTACTTTCATTTTCCTTCATTGGTATCTCTTTTCTTTCTAAATTTTATCTTTTTTCAACTATATAATTTATTTTTATCTTTTTATCTTTTTGCCACTAATGTCATACTCTGTTGCCTCATAATGATGTGGCAACGACTCTGTGTTCTCAAAAGCTTTGTAGTAGAGTACAATAATATCTAGCAGGTCCTATCAAATTGGAAAGACTTAGAATAAGTACAGAAGAAACTGTATTTCTCTTAACTGAGGACTGGCTTAGACATGTTTGGAGAAGCTCATAAAGTAAAAGATTGGTCACTGAAATGTTGCTTTACTAGTTACAACTCATGAAAACCATTTAAGTAGGAGAAAGGTTGCAATTTACTTTGGTTGTGGATAACCAAAAAATTTTATTTGATTATATTTATTTGTTCCTACTTAATTAGTAGATATTTTACTTATTTGATGTGTTAATGCTAATATTTCTAAAAACATTTTAAAATAAGATTATAAAATAAAAACTGTAATTTTAAAAATTAAGCCCATAATAATGGAACTACTTCTTCAAACTACTTCTATTATATAAAACCATAGAATTTTTGAGTTTGAAGGGGTTTTAGAGTTTATAATCTAATTTCCCACCTGGTTCAGGAGTATAATCCACAATATTCTCACAGTCTATTTAAATGTCTCTTGTGAGATGGAAATAACCACCAGGATCAACATAATGATCTCAAAGACCGAGGAGTTCTCAGGCTTAGAGACTCTCTCAGGCTATTGTTTGAAGGAGATAACTGTTGATACTTTGGCTACAATTTACCAAAGGGCTATTTCTATTCTTTGGCCAGAAAGGAATGATAACAAGGCCTTCCAGAGAAAGCAATTCTGTTCATCTGACACTGTAGCATTGCCCTAAATAAGACGAATAGGTGGATGTTCTCTGGAGATGATATTGGAAGACAGGAGCCCTACGGTTTATTTTTTTTTTTAACATTTGTAATACTTGTAATATTTTGTAATACTTTTGTAATATTTGTAATACTTTCCATAAAGACATAGAAGGCATGCTTATCAAATAATCCAATGACACAATGCTAGGAGGGATTGTTCGCATGAATATCTTTCAAGATCCAAACAGTTCTTGACAGGCTTTAATGTTGGGGTGAGCCTAATTAAGAAGAGATTTCATAAAAACTCATGATTAAAAAAAATAAGACAACAATAAACCAATTTCATAAATATAAGTTGAGGAAAGTATAGTTTGAAAGCAGTTTGTGTGAAAATGATCTAGAGGTTTTGGTGTACTGAGGCTCAATGAGTCAGAAATCCTAAAGAGCAGCCAAAAAAAGGCTCAAGGGACCTTAGGCTATATTAATAAGGACATAGTGTCTGGGATTAGGGAGATGATTGCTGTACTGTGCTTCCATCAGGGCACATCTGGAGATCAATGCCCAGAACTGAATGTGGTATTTTAGGAAGTACACCACTTAGCTAGGAAAGCCTAGAAAAGAGGGGAACCAGGACAGGGAAGAGGCTTGAGTCTGTCATGCAAGCATTTGTTAAAGAATAAGCCTGGAGAAATGATGTTTCAGGAGGACCATCAAAAACACCGTTTTCAAGCATTTGAAGGGGCAGCTAGGTGGCACAGTGGATAGAGCACCGGCCCTGAAGTCAGGAGGACCTGAGTTCAAATCAGGCCTCAGACCAAACACCTGACACTTACTAGCTATGTGACCCTGGGCAAGTCACTTAACCCCAATTGCCTCACAAAAAAAGAAAAAAAAACCAAGCATTTGAAGGTTATCAGATGATCAGGGTTCATAGATCTAGGGCACGAAGGGACTTGAGAGATAACTAATGTGAAAATGGATATGCTAACTACCTTGATTTGCTTGAGCCCCCTCAACTATCTGGGTAACTGGGGGGAGCTACATGGTGCTGTTTGGACCAATCAGGATATAAAATGGCTTGACACGCCAACAATCCTTTGTGGTGACTTCGAGTAAATCTAGCTGGATGTGCAATCCGGAAGCTAACTTAGCTCCTACCAGCCTTGGGGGGGGGGGGTATCCCCTGAGCTATTTGCTAGTTTATGGATCCTCAGAAAACATCCTGGTGGCTTCTATTGTTATTTATGGGAAGTCAGAGACATCCTTCTATTTTTGTTGTTAATGTTTGATTCTTCAACTGTCTGGGTTCTTTCATGCTTATGACCAAGAAACCGTTTTATGTTATCCAAAGGCCACCCTCCTTGTCCCTGGAATTCCTCCCCTCCCCATGCCTGGGGCTCTCCTGCTAAGCCTTCCTGACCAGCCTGATGCCCTGCCCCCCTAAGTCCTCCACGGCCACGAGAAACCTTCCTGACTAAGATCACCTCTGATTTCACAGGCACCTTCTCCCCATACTTCCCCTCTGGGGAAAAGTGGAATTTGGATCTCACTGGGCTGACCTCTGCGGCCCCCCCGGGTATTGACCCTTTGGGGAAAGAGAGAACCAGATTCTTTCGGTGTGTGCCTCAGTTTACACTAAAAAGCAGCATGACATGGATAAAATGCCACAGAGGTCTGGGTTCAAGTCTTGCCTCTAAGGCCTACTGGCTTCCTGGCCCTTTACAAGTCACCTTTTTTGTCAGTGCCCCAGGTAAGCCTGGGGTGTGTGGGGGGGGGGGCAGGAAGAGACAGACAGTAAGACAGAGAACGCAATGTCAGACACCCTTCATAACCCGGAATCGCTTTGTTGTCGGGCACAGTTTGGCAAAGAGGATCTCCCCTGAAGGACGTGATTAAAGCGTCCGCCTCGTCAGCGGGGTTATTTAACTTGCCCGCCCTTCCCCACCCCGCCGCCTTTGGCCCATGTAGGGCCCCTCACGCAGGTTCCTCCCCTCTGACCCCCGTCCCCGGAAGAACTACCGCTCACAGCCGGAAAGAAGCCTTCACTTCCGGAGATTAGTGTGGTTGAGGGCGGAAGAAGGAGGTGGAAGGGGTGGGATTTCCGGCCTCTTGGTGGCGGCAAGTTTGAAAAGGAAATTCCGTGGAGAAGCTGGTTGGTGGTTGAGCTACTAGGGTGAGAACCGCTCTCTATGCTGCCCCAGAGGCCGCCGCAGCAGCCGCCCCCGCCGTTGCCTACGTGCGGTGTGGCCGGAGGCTTGAAGCTCGAGTGTGCGCGGAGTACGAATGGGGTGGGAGGGGAGGTTCCGAGCCCGTGCGGGCCCGCTATGTCCCTGGCCTCGGTTTCATTTACGTACTGTTTTATGTAAACAACAACAAAACAAAAAAAAGGCCTTTACAGATTCGATTCTCCCAGCAGGAGAGCGAGGGGCGGTACGATTATTATCCCCATTTTACTGACGGGGAAACCGAGGCTGACGGAAGTGATGTGATTTGCCCCAGTGTCCCCCAGCCAGCAGGTGCCCAGGGCTGGACTCGAGCGGCTCTGTCTGGTGTGCTGGCTGCCTCTAGGAAGACCCCCGGCACCAGCACGGACCCTTCTCTATAGTCTTGGTGGGTGCTTCCTCGAATCCCTGAACTCAGGTCTTACGTTGAGTTCTTAGCGCTTTGATCGAGAGTTTGTTTAAAAAAAAAAAGAAAAAATAAAAAAGAAAGAAAAAAAGAAAATCCTGGATAATTTTGGGTCTTGGTTGAGTTACTCGTTCTTTGATGGAGGGTGAGGGAGGGCTGCCGGGTACATGTTTTAAAATTGTGGACCGAGTACTTGGATAATTGGCAGATTTTAACCAAGTCTTCCCAACTGTGCTGGCCTTTGGTCACAGCAAAACTAAGGTTTTGGGGTTTGCTTTTGGTTCCTCTGACTTCAAGATTACGGGGCCTGAGTGGGGTGCCTTTTTCCAGTGACATCTTGAAACACCCAGGAATTTAAATCTCTACTTTCCTCCCTTCCTATCCAATAATTGAAATCAGTGAAAGAGGAGGCTGAGAATAGGGTTTGTGCCTTTGAGAAGGAGGTCTCCAAATTAAAGGAGAAAATCAGGTTAAGATTTAAAAGAGGCCCTGAAAGATAGTATTGAAAAACTAGCCTCTTCAGAAAGTACCCCGTGGACCAGGTCTGAGCTCTAAACCATGGGCTAAGATTTTCCTAATGCCTGGAGAATCCTGTGGATTTTGCTAGAGAGTTTGAGTCTACTGTCCACATCTACAAACCTGGCCTTTCTGACCTTTATCAGGTTGCCAGGATCTTGTGGGTGCTGCCCATTTTAAAAGGTAGGTTGGGATTATCCCCATGAGCACATTAGGTTCATTACCCAAGAAGGGCCCAATATTCACTTAAAAGAAGCCCAGAGAATTGGGAAAGCCTTGTTAGAAGCAACTCCTGAGGCTTTCCCCAGCCCATCAATTGGGGAAAAATTAAGTGCTGCACCAAAAACCTAGGAGAGTCAGTTTTTTATTTTTATAACACTCTTGTCAACCTTCTGAATTTATTTTGGCCTCTCTCCTGATAATCCAACTGTCTTAATTACCTTTAACTGTCACTATGTGGAGGGATTGAATAAGGCCCTTACCTACCTTGTCAAGTCTGACAATTTAGATTGGTATATGATTCCTACCTCTAGTCTGGTTTATTTAGCTCGTAAGTACCAACAAACCATAGAGGAAGAGGAGAAAAGAAAAAGAATGAGATCTTAAACCTGAAGCTATGACTGCTGCAGCAGAGGCTAGAGACCTCTTTCTCCTTTGCCCCCACCAGGTACAAAATCCCAAGCCCACAGGGTGACAAGATGTACTTTTATTGTATTAAAAAACAACAGCAACAAAAAACCCAGGCCATTTGAAGAAAAACTGCTACAAGCTTAAGTGCCATCTGAGGCTGCCTTCCTCTTCCTCCATTGGCTGAGGGTATAGAGGGAGTTTTTCCTGTGGTGCCTGCATCTCTAGTAGGGATTACTAACATTGTGGTGGCCTCTTATCCTCTTGAGATCCTGATAGATAGTGGTGCCACATTGTCCTAAACCCCACTGCTTTTCCCAACCCCTAGTAAGATTTCAATGGTAGAGATCCATGTGCAATCTGTCTATGTTTCCCATGCCCTGCTCTTTATTCTCAGGGATTTGTCTAGGACCCATCCCTTCCTTCTTCTCTCCAGATACTTCTCTCCACCTTCTAGGCTGTGATTTTCTCAAGACTTAAAGGGCAACAACTGAGCTCTCTCCCAATTGATATTCAGCTCTCTCTTTTCTCCTGAAGGTGGCCCTCCCACTTTCTCCCATACTTTTACCACCCCTGTCTTTGTTCCTCTCTACCCCTTAAGGAGGTTCCACTCACTCTGGGCAGCTAGTACTTCTGATATTGGAAGGGTCCTTAGCACACCCCCTATCCAAATTCAACTGGATCCCTCTAAGCCTCTCTCCCTTGTGTCCCACAGTATCCCTTCTAGAGAGAGGCAGTTGAGGGGATCAGGCTTCTCATGAATGACTGCCTATCCTCTGCCTCCTGGTCCCCTGTACTATCTCTTGTAACACCCTGATCCTTCTTGTCTTTGCACCTGAGGATAAAGGACAGATTTGGGCAGGGGGGTAGATCCTTAGTCTAGATTGGGGGTGATTTGGAAGAAAAAATATGATCAAAGTCATGGTTCTCTCTACCCCTATCATTTGAATAGGTCCATCTCTCATAATATTCATTCTCTTTCATTACTTGTTAACCAATCAGAGTCGATGGCCATTCTCAGGAACACCCGCTCTTCCAAGGGCATATAAGTGTTGAGTGGGAGAGTGTCACTGACTCCTTTTATTAATTGTATGCTAGTATGATTAATAAAATGCTTAAATACCTAGAAACTATGTCTGTCAAACTATTTGTATGTCACGTAAATTTGTATTGGTTGTGATCTGTATATTTTTCTGGAGGGTGGAGGCTCTTCCTTGAGGGCAAGCCACTCCAGTGGCCATAGCCAAGAGTTTGCTAGAAAGGATTTTCCCCACCTGGGGGATCCCCAAAGAAATCCATAGTGACAGAGGTTCACTGGTTCAGTTGTCTCCCAGCTACTGGATGCTTGGCCAGTACTTCAGCACCTACCCTGTGTGCTTACCTCTCCCAATTCTCAGCTCAGGTAGAGTGTAAAGTGTATCAATGGGATTATTAAGATTAAGTTGGCCAAATTTATAGATGATTAGAGTTTTCCTTGGCCTGGAACACTTCCCCTGGTTCTTCTGAACCTTAGGGTGACCCCTTTTGGAAAATTTTCCCTTTTACCCTTTGAGATTGTCACTGGGCACCTGATGCCTTTCATTTCCTCCTATGGAGACTCCCTCACCGCCAAGGTTTCCCTCCTGTCCTACTGCAGGGAACTCACTCAGAACCCTGGAGACCTTAACCATCTTGTTTCCAAGTCATTTTCTGGGGACCCAGCCCTGTACCAGTCTGTTTTACACCTGGAAGCTGGAAACTGAATCTGTTGGGAGACACCTGCACAAGGACACTTTGCAGCCCAGGTGGAAAGGACCCTACCAAGTCCTCCTGACCGATCCCTCTGCCACGTCATCTAAAGGGAGCCCCAAACCCCAAAATGGACAGCTCAGCCCACTACTGGAGATCTAAAGCTCCCTCTGACCAGGAAAAAGAAGAAGACAGCAGCGGTAGTAGACCACTCCCTCAAAACATTGAACGTGGGCTATGTGACTTCACTTTTCATTCAGTTTGGGGTTGGTTTGTTTGTTCGTTTTACTCCAGTAGTTTGTTGCATCTGTTCTCCAGGCTCCTTTATTACCTTGTCCATTGGATCTCCTTGTGCCTGCCAGCTATGGAGCCTGGCCCTGTTGTTAATACTTTGCTTCCTATTTATGTTCATCGCCATCTTGCTTACTGGTTTGGGTTTCTGGTCCTAGTCACCCTCTTTTGTTCCTTTTCTGTCCTGAGCCACTTGAGCCGTCCCTTCACCCCTGACCTCCAGGAGGTTGTATCCTCTGTGGGGCTTAATTCCTGCTGGATCTGTGCCTGTAACAATTCTGGCCTAGGCTCAGAATTATTCACCTATCCCCATGATCTGACCAAGTTGGTCAACCTAACAGGGACCTGTGTAGCATCTACCAGAGGCTCTCTTAACCATTCCTGTCTTCGACAGTTGCCATGTTCCTCCCAACCCCTACTAGTTGCCTCTGTCTGCATTTCAACCTCTAATTTCTCATTTTGTTTATTGTCTCCTCCCCTGAGGAGACATTTTTTTGGTTTCTCAGTACCTTACCCTCAGCGAGGTTGCCTTCAAGGTTTTGTTGTTTCACTCTTGGCTTTTACCACACCACTACTTCTCCCTGGCCCTTTAACATGTCTCCCTAACAAATGTTACCTTGGGGCAGGTCTTCAGATTGCCTGCCCATGGTCACTCAAGTGCCAGAGTCCTCCCAGTTGCTCCCATCCTCTTTAAGTGTTGTCTTGGGTTTTCCTCTGCCTTTGGGACCAAGGTGACCGATGCTATTATGATTCAGCAGTGCATAGAACTCCTCAATGACTCCCTTGGTCATCGATGGAACTTTTCTTGACCAAAAGAGGGGAATGTTGAATGCAGCCATCAGAGGGGCTACCTGACCCTCATTCCATGGTTGGAGCAGGTTCTGACCAGTTGGAACTGTCTTATGGTTTCTCTGGGAACTCCCCATTGCAGCACCTGTGGCCTGCTGGTCTGACCAGTTGTCACCAACTCCCCAGGCCTCCCTAGCCTTCTCTATGGACTTTAGACTAGTTTGCAAAACAGCTTACATAACAGCTTTGAGAGGCTGTGCCTTCCATGAGATTCCCTCCCCACTGAAGTGTATTTAAACCCTACCCTTTCTGCCCCTCCTGGGCACTTCAATACTCCAGTGTTGCATAGTCTCCTGAATTACAATTCCCTTGCCTTGTTGTTGTTACTTTGGTAGTTGTCTTTATTTCAAGTTGACACTAACTTAGGTACATACTGTGTACCGGGCCCTGTACTGAGCTCTGGAGACACAAAGAAAGGCAAAAAACCATCCCTGTCCCCAAGCAGCTCCCAGTCTTGTCAGAGAAACAATGAATGACTCATAGATGGGCTGAGTAGGAGATAAGCAGCAGAGGGAAGGCCCTAGAATTAAGGGGGATTGGGAAAAACTTTCTCTAGGAGGTGGGATTTCAGGTAGAAACCAAGAGGTAGAGATGAGTTGAGAGGGCATTCTAGGGTTGGGAGACAGCCTGTGCAAATGCCTGGAGTCTGGAAATCTGAGGAGTATCACAGAGACTGTTTTGACTGGATCTCAAGAGCTGGGGTGGAAGGAGGCTGAGAGTGTGTAAGGAGACTGGAAATGTGGGGGAGAGGCCAAGAGGGTGTAAGAAGATTGGGAAGATGGGGACCAGGTTATGAAGGGCTTTGAAAGCTAAACAGGTGATAATTGCTGGAGTTTCTGGGGAGGAGCTGGAGTGAAGGTAAGATGATGAAGACCACCTAGGCTTTTGGAAGACCACTTTGGCAGCTGACTGGAGGGGAGGATTGACTGGAGTGGAATTTGTGGTTACTTGGCTGGGCTCCAACCTTCAGGCTTTTAGAAGCTAACTGTACCTCAGAGGTCATCTAAGCCAACCAACTCTTTTTAAGTTGAGGAAACCCAGAGAAAAGTGACTTGCCCTAGAACCCACAGAGCCGGGGTTAGAACACAAGGTTCTCTGGGTTCAAATCCAGTGCTTGCACACAACAACTGAGTGACTAAATGCACCTGGGATAGATGGTGTAGATAAGGCTGACAGTCTCAATGAGACTATCTCTGCCTCCATGGAGCTAATAGCATCGTAGAATTATTAAGTAATCTGCATTTATGTCCTTAGTTAATTGTTTTCCCCACACACACATTAAATTTTACTGGTTTTTATTATTTTTTTCATAACCCTATGTGGTAGGCAGTTCAATTATTAAGTACCTATTATGTGCGAGGCACTGACTTATCATCCCCATTTTACAGATGAGGAAACCGAAGCTCAGAGAAATTAAGGACTGGCTATGAATAGCAAGTAGCTAAGCGGATTATTTGAGTTTAGGTTTTCTGACTATAATTCTAGTGGTTTTTTTTTTTTCAGGACACATGTTAATATTTGGGAGCAAGGAAAATGATGGGGCAAATAGAAAATAAAGAAAAACTTAAGTCTTCTGAACTTCAATAAACTATCTTAATGTGTTGGATTGGGGATACATGAGAATGATGAAAGAAGAAATAAAAAATTAAGAAAAACACCTCTGTCTTCAAGTAGCTTGTGGTCTAGCAGACAAGTTTACAAATTACTTTCAAAGGCCTTATGGAATTTCCCCATTTTACTTATAGGATAGGTAGGACAAATGGGGTTATCTTCTCTATACTGAGAATAAGAAAGATAATTTATGGCAGGGTTAAAATCCAAACCCAAGTCTAAAGACTCCTCGAGTTCAGCTTTCTTTCCAGTGGACTTCAGTTTTTTATTGTTAGGTCATATCCAACTCTTTGTGACCCCATTTGGGGTTTTCTTGGCATAGATACTGGAGTCGTTTGCCATTTCCTTCTCCAGCTCATTTTACAGAAGAGGAAACTGAGGCAAAGAGGGTTTAGTGACTTGCCCAGGGTCACTCAGCCAGTAAGTATCTCAGGAAGATGAATCTTCCTGACTCTAGGCCCAGCACTCTATCCACTGTGCCATCCAGCTGCCCTCAATTTACTCATTTATAAAATGACAGCATTGGATTTAGGATCTCCCAAGGTCCCTTACAGCCATCTTGAGATTGAGTGTTCAGATTACTAGGACCTTAGCTAGTTCTTTGAAGTATAAGGTGCAGAAATAGCTGTAGATTTTAACAATAAGATTGAATATGAAAAATGTTAACATATTACTTTATAATTGAGAAACACTTCTATATGTGAATATTTGTGATTTTTTTAAAAGTTCCCAATGCTGGAATCAAGCTCAAGAAATAAAAAAAAGATGAAAAAGTCAAAAGAGCTTTGTGACTTTGGGCAAGTCACTCTATCCTTCTGTGGCTCAGTTTCCTTAGCTCTAAAATGAAGGGATAAGATGTGATGACTTTATGGCAGTTTTCCAGCTATTGTTGTCTGTGAGATGCAGGTGTCAAAGGGACACCTATAAGAGATACAAGAGAGATACAAGTTTGGAAAGGAGCAATTGTGAAAAGAAGAAATAAGTAGCTCTATGCCAATAGTAAATTAACAAAAATGTATCTGAAAACTTAATAAGCTTATTGTTAAATTATAATAGTCTTTTAAATTATAATAGACTTTTAAAAAGTCTAGGGAATGCTTATTCAGAACTAGCTAACATGAATTTAGACTGACTTCTCCAAAATCCAGTTATACATGTTCTTATCTGAACTACTAAACTAAATGTTGATTAGTTTAATAGTTGGTTGGCTCTGCATGATCAGAGCTTTTTAATCTGTGTATTTCTATTTCGTAATAGTTGTTTAACAGTGGGGAGGCTGATCAAAAATACAGTGTTTTCTTGGCATGTAATAAGAGACCTGGCAACTTATTCTAGTGACAGAAGCTACTGGGATGGTAGTACTGAGATCTATGTTTCAATATATACCTAGTACTTTTTTTTTTTTAACATGGATTCCAATAACAGCCTCCCCCTCTTGCCTTCCCTATTTAAGTCTCTGTTATGTTCTTCCAGGTACTCATACTTGAGCTCAAGTATTTGAGCATCTGCTTTGTGCAACATATTTTTCTAAATGTCACAGACTGGCCCTGAAGCCACCAGTGATGAAATAAGATAGCAAGGGTTCTCAATCAGAGTCCTAACCAGAAAATCATTCAGCAGTGGTGGAAAAGAGAATCACAGGTGAAAAACACAAGGGAAAAATAGTCCAAGAATGGTTGCTGAAGCCAAGCTGTCCATAACAGAATAAGGAGGGAATATAGTTAAGAAATAAAAGGACAATGAAGCAAATGTTAACCAGTTAGCCAAGTGAGGGTCTGGAAAACAAATTTAGGATGGATTTTGTAGATGTAGCAGCACTGAAGAAATGCCTTCAATACTCACAGAATACTGAGCAGTGGGACTTTCAAATTTGTACTGCCTACGAAGAGAATCTGTCTTGCACTGACATTAGATACTATTAAACTTCAAACATTCACCTCTGATTTCTTTTTTGGCCCCGTATCCAATGACTTACAAAGTCCTACCAGGTCTTTGTGTTGTCTTTGGGATTTGCCCTTTTACTTTCCCTTATTTCTCTAATTCAGAACTTAATTTTTACCTGTACTATTTTAGTAGTTTCCAACATAGTTTTCCCGTGTCTAATCTCTTCCCTACTATTATTTAGCTAAGACAGATGGAAACAGTTCACTAGATTCTTTCCTCAGATAGAAGCTCTAGAGTTGGCTGCCATTAAAAGCCCTGATGCTACATGAGAATGAAAGTAATGTACTATCAATGTTATTTCAGTTTTAGAGTTAGCTAATTCTTTAAGAAGCTTCATTACATTCTAGGTTCTACTCACCCTGCTGCTAGTACTCAGTCCAATTTACTCCTATCCTCCTGGTTCCTCATTCCCATCTTCCAATATTTATTTTCCTATATGCAAGCTATATGTTAACATCTTTTGCACTTTATCCTATAACAAGATTAATCCTACTCCCCAGACCCATCCACTCTTAATCCACTGTTCAGTGCCTTTTTGGACTACTACACTATTCTCAGAAAATTATCCCACATCTTCAAAATTGGCCTCCTACACTGTGTGTAGACTTAATTGAGACCTAACCTACCCCAGGGACATCACATCTTTTCAAAAATTTTTCCATTGAAGGTTTTCTTTACTTTCTCCTACAGGCCAAGAAGAGTTATTAAATTGCTTGCTTTTAGCCACTTCCAGACATTTCCTATGCCACTGTTCTTCAATACTATTTCCTTAAAAGTCTGAAAAAAGATAGCCTCTGGCATTCCTCCTTGTTATCTTCTGACTACCAGGTCACTCTCTTATCTTCATCAGTGACTAATACCTGGCTCACAGTCTTTTTGTTCATTTCAGCCCTCACCATCTTCTTTGGGGATATCAGTATTTATGTTGCTGACTCAAAACCTAAACTGATTGCTTTGTTCTGAACTCCAGTGGCCTCTTTCTACACATTACTTCAACTGTCCTCAGGGTAGCCACAGCTTATGTCAAAGTGTCTGTAAAGTTTTTTTTTTTATATTTTGGTTACTTTCAATATTACTGGTTTCCTTTGTAATCCTATATTTTATGCATTTAAAAACATCATACTTAGGGTTCCATAGATGACACCAGACTGCCAAAGGTGACCATGACATGAAAAAGTTTAAGAGCTTCCCTGCCTTATGCTTTACTTTTTACTTAAAACTACACCAGGGTATTGAACTCCAAAAGGACTTTAAATCTATTCTTTGCCCTCATTAGAAATTCTGGGCATTTAAAAGGTCACACGTAGGGAACAGCACAAGAAAATGTTTTGAGACAGAAAAAGGCAAAGCACATTTAAGTAAGAATGAATAGTTTGCAAGGGCAGCTAGATGATGAAGTCTATAGAGTACTGGGCCTACAGTGAAGAAGACCTGAGTTCAAATGTGGCCTTAGACACTTACTAGCTGTGTGATCCTGTGCTTCAGTTTCCTTGTCTGTAAAATGAACTGGAGAAGGAAATAGTAAACTATTACACTGTAGCTTCAGCTCTGTTCCTGGCAGAGTGGGCTTTTTGCCTTAAAACTCCCAGCCATTTGTCATTTGCCTGTTTTACTGCTTTGGCAGTGTAAAGATCACAGGAATAGGCCTATAATTAGTCTCTCCCATTTGACAGAATAAATGATTTTTTATAAGACCTACCTTAGGCAACCCAACTCCTATTGTGTTTACTTAACATGGCATGATAGTGTGATCCTCACTTCTTAAGGGGCATGTCAGTGGACCTTGGCAAGTAAGTTTTCGCAAGCCCTACCAAGCTAGATATCTGTGCCAAGAAAACCCCAGATGGAGTCACAAAGACTTAAACATGAATGACAGTTGTACTGATAGCTGTTGTACTGATAGTACAACAACAAATAGTTTGAAGAACCACAGAGAACTTGGAGAAAAGTAATGTGGGGTACAGCATGTTAAAGACAAGTTATAGAGAATCTTAAATGTTAGTAGGGAGTTTGGACTTTATTAAAGAGGGAAAGAAGAGCTGCTGAAGTTTTCTGAAGATTGCAGCAATGTGGACAAAGTTGGGTGGAAGTGGTGGGTAGGCTAGATTAAAACATCAAAATATGGAATGCCAAAAAAAAAAAAAAATGGGTGTGTTGGAATCTGCCCCTACTGACTCATAATAGCCAATTGTTACATTTTCAGTATAAATATTTACACCTCGGAAATGAACAAATGCTACAAACCAGAGTGTTTGGTTGATTGTCTAGACTTAAGAAGGTGATGGATAAAATGTTAATAATATAGGTTAAACTTAAAAGTGAAAACAAAAAGATTGAATGCAATTAGGTGACTATGTAATGGAAGTCTAAATGTGGATGATGGCAGTAGAAGTAGAAATGAGATGGATAACATGAGAGACAGAAACGACAGTCTGTCTGATTTCATCTATTATAAATGTAAACCACGTAACAGTTGAGTTTACAGTGATCTTTGGCAATTATTTATTGATTTCTTATAGACTCTGTATCACAATCTCTAAAACAACTACTGTAAAGTTTTTATTCGCACCTCACGCCCCTAACTTAGACAATGAGAATCACCAAATCTCAGGGCTGAGAACCTCCAGGGAAGAGGTTTCCCACTATTTCCTGAGACAGCCGGCAATTAGCATTTAGACTGCTCTAAGAATTAGGTAGTTTTTCCTTAGATCGAACTTTGTCTTGATAGGGATGATTCAGGCCAATCCCTTGGTAATTCTCAAACTGCAATAGATTGAAGCACTTGTAATCCATCTAACGATTAATGAAAGGAGGCTTGCTTAACCATGGCAGCAGGTAAGGGATTACCATGTACGATAAAGGTTGATGTGGTTGCATTCCGCTTTCCTGTGTGGTTTTTTTTTTTTGCCCTGTGGTCCCGAGGTGGAGGGAGGAGCTCTCCCTCATATCTTGGTTGTTTAGTACACAGGTTACAGCTACTTCATTAGACTCAACCTTAGACCTGAGGAAATTCAGTCTCCATCACTGCTCTCTTCTCCACTGTCACTTCAGCTCTGTTCTCTTCAGAGTGGGCTTTTCCCCTTAAAACTCCCAGGCATTGCCATTTGCCTGCTTTACTGCTTGGGCAGAATAAAGAGCACAGCAATAGGCCCCCTATAATTAGTCTCTCCCATTTGATAGACTATATGATTTTTTTAAGACCTATCTTAGACAACCCAACTCCTATTGTGTTTACTTAACATGGCATGGTATTGTGATCCTCACTTCTCACAGTCCATGTCAATAGACCTTGGCAAGTAAGCTTTGACAAGCTTTACCAAGCTAGAGATATTCTGGTGTGTAAAAGGCAGTTCTGACTGGTCCATCCCCAGAAGGTTGGACACTGGATAATTAAATTTTGACTATAGAAACTTATGAAGAAAATGAAGAGGCTTGTGATTTACATGTGTTGACAAAGTACCCATACTTATGAAATCACAAGTGTTTAGAAATACTAAGACTTAATTGGGGGAAAAATTAAAAATTAATTAAAAATACTTAGACTTGCACAAATATTTAATCGTAAAATATTTGGTCCATGTAACTTTTTGAATCTATAACGAGGCTCACATAGTAGCTTCATAGTCCAAAGAAATGTAGTGATAAGTCCCTTGATCTCACTACTTGTTACCTTAAAATGAGAAGGAAAAGTTGGAGCTACCTTGTGAAAGGCCTAAATGTCAGGCCAAGGAGATTTTCAAATGGAATGTCACTTTCTCAGCATGAATTCTTTCACTGCTTTCTCAATAGCAACAGCCTCGGAAATTTCAAAGAATTTTGTAACATATGTTGTTGCAGTTTATAAGTAAGAAAGCTCTAAATCTGGAGGGAGGGGACTTGGGTTTGAATCCCAGCTCTGATAGAAAATTACTTTTCTCTCGAGGCCTTGGTTTGCTCGTTTGTAATATGAAGCAATTGACTAAAAGATATCTCCCAGGTCTCTTTCGGCTCTCCAGAATCTTATGATTCTTATAAATAAAAGTGTTCTGCAAATAGTATTATAGATTAAGAGCTAGACTGTGCCATGGGCCTGGAGAGATAAATTTACTTTCCCAAAGTCACATAGGAGCTAATTGGCAGAGGGAGAACGCAAACCCAGGTCCTCTCATACATCATTCTTTCTACGGTATCAGGCTGCAATCTTTATATCTTTTGTATCAAATTGTACATTTTGGTTGCCATTTAATATGTCTTTTCACATCCAATACACATATTTCATTTCTGTGTTTTGAGTAACTTATTTTATTGGGGAGGGTCTCAGTTTCCTCATCTGTAAAAAAAAGGTTAAACTAAAAAAAAATGGTGTCAAACTCAAGTAGCATATTGACTTAGAAAACTACATATTAACATTATGTTCTAATTGTTTTTTTTAATTTATTTTGTTGATTATGTACTTCTCAATTACATTTTTATCTGGTTCCAGCTACACTGCAGAGTACTGCCAGTACTCTGGTAGTTTGCAACAGTGTTTGACATCTCTGGTCCAAATAATTATCTAAGTACCCTTTCAACTTTAAACATAGGATCCACTGATCCTGTATTTTACCAGAAAATGTTTCTTGTAAATTATGCGTTTTGATGCCTACAGACAGAGTAGTATTTTGGTACTATTTCAGGGTATAATAGATAAATAGCACTACTTACCCTTTGTCCAAGTACAATGAAAAATGTGTTTTTAAAAATATGCCTTGGAAAGTTCCGCTTTCATCATTAACATCCTTAATCACATGACATTGCTAACATTGTTCTTCCTGTCTTTTTAAATTGTCAATCATTAAATTGTGAAATAAACTATCAAGAAACAAATCATATATTTAGTAGGCATTAATTAACTACCTAGTAAGTGTAAAACATAGGACCAGAAGGATACAAAAGAAGACAATTCTGGCTCAAATTTGAGAGGAGAAGAGGTAATAGTAAACACTCAATATTTGTTGATTAATGAATAGAAGATATATACAGATATAGATAGATACATACATAAATGTATTTTAAATAGTACACACATATGGAAAGTGTTATACAAAGTATATTCCGTGCATAAATATGGAGGAAGTGCAAAGTTCAGGGAGAGGGCGGAAGAAGGTGATTATATTGGTAGTGAGGATAGATCAGGGAAGGCTGTTTTCAGGAGATGATTCAGCCTAGTTGTTAAGAAATTTGAAAGGTGTTTATTGGCAGAGGAGAAATTGGAGATAATTGATTAATGGGGCATAGACATGAACAAGCAGAAACAGATATAAAAAACAACACTCAGGCCATCCACAAAACCATAGATTGGCCTAGCTAATGCTGAGTAGCCATGTGAAAATAGTGGAAAATACTTAGAAATGAAGCTGAATGGATTTTGAATGGGAAAACTAAAGAGAAATTATGTCTATAGGCATGATCCATTAAACTTTATATTTGTTGTATATTGTATTTATATGAGATTATAAATAAAGCAAACTTTATGCATGGATTGTTACCTTTTTAGATATTTCATACTGATCCTCTAATATTATGGTTACAAGACCCCTCATCATCCTGGTCTCTCTTCTCTGGGCCAGTTTCAGCTTGTCAATGTACTGTCAAAGATTTGTCAGTTCTTCACAGTTATTACTGCCATTATAAGATTGTTGTTGAAGAAAAAAGGTCAAAGGTAAAATATTGGGCCCAAGAACGTTAGTCACTTGTCCATTAAACCTGGTCTATGAATCTCCCAAGAGAGAGTTAAATACCAATATATGTTTGTAGTAAGTAAGTTAATTTCTTTTTGCTTCTATCAGGGAAACAGTATTATAAATAAACGATTTTTTTCCCTCAAAGGCAGATGCAACTCTAAATCAAAACTAAATATCAGTAAGAGTAATTTTCACAATGTACTCACTGGGTGGCACTGTTGTATTAAGCTTTAAACCTACAAGCTGCTATTATCATAGGTTTCCATTTTGCATCCACAAGTTCTGAGTTTATGGACATCAAAGTACTGTCCTAAAAAAGGAAAATCTGATTCCAAATATTTTTTGTAAATATGGTTGGACTCAACTTTAAAAAAAAATGAACAGAAGCAGTTTTCAGTATTCTTGACCCCCAATTTCAAACCTTTAATCTATTTCTTATATTGCATTTCACTCCTGAGATTTTTGTGTCCCTGTTTCCCATACTTTCCCATTTGTTAGCAGAAATATGAATTTATATTGAACAGTATTGCTTCTTAGTAATGAACATAAATGGTTGGATTAGACCCAATGAAGCTTTTTTTTCTTTGTTATTTATAACAGCATTTGAACCCAGGTCAGAAAAGATGAAAGGGACATTAGCCTCTCATGGCTCCAGTATGATTCTTTGAAGTATTGACATCCACATACAAAGTGCAATAAATTTTTAGGTTAAACCTATAAAAATTAAAACTAAGAATAATATGTGGGGCATCCCAGTAAAATAAGTTTTATTTAAATGTTCAATATATTTTGCTTATGGATGCCTAAATGACATCCATGTGAGAAGTGTTAAAATATCTTATATTGATTTCACATTGGTTGTCAGAGGAATTCAAAGTTTATAATAAACATTAACCTTTTAAAGAACCTTGTGAAAGGCAGTAATATTTATTATACTTGCCCAAATTACAGAAGAAATTAAGCTAAATTTACAAGAAAGAGTTACAAATAGATGAGCAACTATAGCAGGAATAGAAATTTGAACTGAAATTCTAATCTCAATATCTGGGGCCTACTCACTTTCCCTCCCCCACACCCAGGTTTGTCCACCTTAAGTTTTTATATCTTAATAAAATTTGCTGATTCAACAAATATCTCTTGAGCACCTCTATTTCACAGGTTCAAAGAGGTATTTTCTGCTAAGGATGTTTAGCTATATTCGATAAATTTTAGTGTTTTTTACATTTTTGTTTTCTTTACTATAATAATAATAATAATAACAATGTGTTCTTTTATGCACTCAATTTAGGTATCCTTATTTAGCCTTAAGTGTGCTTTTGGATCTTTTATTGTCTTTAGACAAAAACTTAACTAGCTTGGTGACACTTGGAAAGGGAAGAAAAGAACTGGTGTATAAAAAAAAAAAAGATGGTCCCTGAACTACATATATAATGCTAATCTTATTGTTAACAAATGGAAGAGTATAGGAATGAAGAGTATTTTAGGCTAACTATTTTTGAAAAAGTACGTTTACGTATCTTTCAGTTTATACTTTATTCAAACTAAAAATGCTTCTTCTTTTTAATAGGATAAATATCATTTATGTTCAGGTCATATAGTCAACTCACAATTACCTATGTAACAATCTTCATTGGCTTATGAGAGTAATTATACCACACCAATAGCAGGTTTGTCTTGGTGCCCTCTTCCTGGGGATACAATTCTTTGCTACCCAACTGAAGCAAGGCAGTGGAAAAGCTGCTACAGGGAGTAAAGCCTCAGTTTCCACTTTCTAGTACATGTACAGTTACTTTTACTGGGTTAATGAGTGAATGATTAAATTAATTAAGTTGGCAGTTGCATCAAGTTGGTGGAAGGAAATGCTGGGGTAGAGGTTTTTATTTTTTGATTTTACTTTATTTTTTGCTTCCTATTTCCTTTCAACTAGGTTTATGTTGCTTTCACAGTTATTTTGTCTGTGGTTTAACGCTTGCTATCAGAAAAAAAAAAACTATATTGAAAGATGGGCTGATTATTTACCGTTTTGTCAAGTCAGCGAGCATTTCTTAAATGCTCTATGTCCCAGGCACTGGAAATTGGCAAAAGATTTTCCTTTCCCTCAAGGAGCTTTCATTCTAATGGGGGAAGGCAGCACATAAGAGGAAGCTGAAAAGTGGAAGGAGAATGGGGAGCAGTGTAGAGAAAGTCCCAGAGGGTTAGAAGTGCAGCCTGGAGAGGATTTTATTTTTGGATTAGCTGACCAATGCTTCTCTTCACTGGTAGAGATCTAGTCAAAACCCCATATTTTATAGATGAGGAAACAAATAAAAAGAGTTGAAATGACCAAGTTCACACAAGTAGAAAAAGGCAGAACTGAGGCTTGTGTCCTATAACATTTTACTGTTCACTATAGATTTTAGGGGGATTTCTTCTAGTGGAATACTAATCAAAACTTGAGTATATTATTAGTAGCTCTATCACTCACTACATGTCCTTAGACATATCACTTTGCTTGACCTTAATTTCCTCATCTCTATATAAGATAAGTGTATGTTTACACACATGTACATTGAATTGGTGTCTGAATACTACTTGCTCAGCTCATTTGTCATCCCCTCTCCAAGGGAATTTGCCATGTATGCCTTTTGGAGAGCTGGAGGAGACCTAGGCCTCCCCTTGTCAGTCTCTTAGAGATGTGTTTTGCTAAAATTACAACTATGCACCACACCTTCAAGAATTAGTAGTCTAAGAGTATGATGCCTGGGGGGTTGGAATGCACTCCACTTAGTCTTATTGCTCTAAAGGGTAATACTTAATTTATTTTTTTTATTTTTTTTTAAGTGAGGCAATCAGGGTTAAGTGACTTGCCCAAGGTCACACAGCTAGTACATGTCAAGTGTTTGGTCTGAGGTCAGATTTGAACTCAGGTCCTCCAGACTTCAGGGCCAGTGCTCTATCCACTGTGCCACCTAGCTGCCTCTAATACTTAATTTTCTATTGACATCTTAGATTCATCCCACCAGATACTGTTTACACAAAACGCTACCACGAATAGCTAGTAAACCTCTTTAACAAGTAAATGGGAAATAATAAAATGAGAAACTTACACAGATGAGAGTAAGCAAAAGAAGATGAACTCTTAGGGGATGCGATAGCTTAGCTCCCAAGGGGAGAGAGAATGAAAATTCTTTGGGGTGATGATTGGGAAAGAGCATGTTTCTCTGGAGTTTCCAGTAGAAAAAGCACTAGAAGTTAAAGGACATGTTGGGGAAGCTGTGTTTCCCTACAAATCTGGGGCACTGAGGACTCCAGTGGCCATTATAAAGTTTAAGCCTCATCTCCCTCAACCCCATCTCTTTTGAAATCCTCCAGCCATCTAAAGAAATCCCTTCTTTACTCATGCAGATGTGAGTCTGGGAAGCACAGCATTCTCTTAGCCAATCAGGAGTCTTATCTCCCTCCACAAACATTAACAAAACGTGTTCTAGAGCTATCCTTCAAGAAAACCATCAAACCCAAGTGGGCAGAGGTACTACATGTAAAATTAGGGGGATTGAACAGATTATGTCAGATGTCCATTTAAGATCAGAATTTTTAATGACCCATGTGACTTTCTGAGTCTACATTCCTTATAGCTTCAGGCAACCCTACCACAGGCACAGGACCAATCTGAAGTCCTCGGTAAGGAAGATACAAGAATTTGTAGTAATATAACTTAGCAGTACCATACTTGTCCTACCCTGTGAGTCTGTCTCATTTCCAGGTAGCCTCTTCAAGGTTAACCCACATAGAATATGTTACTACCTATGTGGTATAAATTGAAGGACATTGGAAAAGTCCTCTTTGAATTAAAATATATATGTATATGCATATATATATATATAAAAATATGTATATGCACACACATATATATCCTTTATTGGCCTGTCGGAGCAGGGAAAGTTAACATCCATTAGAAACTCATCACTTTGAGTGAAGATTGTGTCTATAAAAGTTCCTTTTAAAAATTTGAATATCCTGAGAAGTATAACTAGTGAAGGCTGAAATTGACTTAAGGCCCTTCATTTAATTTGGTTTATCAGATTGAATTTTCACCGTTATGCTTATATGCCAGTACTTACACTAATTGGTAGACCAGAATCATTAGTTCCACTTATGCTTTTCAATGCATACAATCAAACTTTACTAATCCAGAAGTGCTAACAATACCCTCTAAGAACAAACCAGTACTCTGACATTTTATATGTTCTGATAGGATTTGTCTTACCTGAATCAAAAAGGTTTCCTCTCTGCCCAGTCAGAAGCCATATATCCCCCGGCCAATGCTCTATTGGCATTTCTCTCAAGCCAACACAGGTTGCTGAGTTTCAAGTATGGGGAATACAGGATCCAGTCATATTCACACCCTAAGAAAGGACTGAAAGCTGGGGTCTCAGGTGGGTGTTTATATTTTTTGGCTGTGAGTATTCCTAAATAGGTCACCACTTTATCTGATTCAACAATTTACTTCAAAATTACTGATATTTACTTACAATATTTTCCTATTTATGGTCTGTCTGATTGGAGGGTCTTTATGTTTATTAGTTATTCAAGGAACACACACGTGCTACTTACTATTTACTACCACACAGGTGTTTCTAGTCTTCTTCTTCTTATTGTTATTATTGAAAAACAACCTGAAACAGTTCAATCACAAAATGGAGGCATAAAACAAAATGAAGTCAGTTATGCTAAGTTGACAAACTTGTTCCTATTATGTTATTAAGGTACTAAAATTTATTCTCACTATAGTATAATAGGTAAATTTTAATGCAAGAAGGGATAGATATTGATAATTGGGTGCCTCTAGAAAGGGCAGGACTGGCTAGGTACCTGGTGAGATATTCTAGGATGTTGAGAGGCATTCAGATGCCTAAAATGGGACATGTCAAGACTCTTATGTCTCTACACTACACCACTCTGATTTGCACGTCACACTGTGTAATAGTTTAGAGATGAACTCAACCATGCAGATAGAGTGGACAGAGACTGTCATCTTAGGACTTTACAATCTACAACTTTACCAGATCTGTACTGTAGTGTGTGTAATCCTTTATCAGTGCAGATCACAGCCTTTCTACACCTCTCGCCCTCTGCCATTCTTGTCCACATCTTTCTATAGAGGATCCATCCAATTTAATAGTGCCCCCATTCCAAGGCAAAGATTCCCAAACTTTCAGCTTTAGTGATTTTTTTTTCAGTATTTTTTTTTCATGGTGCCTCCAGGACAACAGAAATATCTGATACAGAGAACATCTCAGCATTGGTTCAATTAGGTCACCCCCTCAGGCACCATTGCTCCAGTGAGGTATCACGTCTGGCTGAACTCATGCATCTTTCTCAGTTCTTGGTAGTAAAGGTCTGTCCATCCCCTGTTCCCTCACAGGAGGGAATCATCCTCCTACTGGGGGCACTTAAAGGAGACTTCTAGGACTTCCCCACTACCACCACTGCCACTGGGAATTTTCCAACTCTTTTCCACTTCCAGTCTCATTCTCCTCTCTTATGGCACCCCATCTCCGTGGGATGGGGTAGAACTGGAACCCTTCCATTGGGGACCCTACAGTGGGTTCCTCTCTGTGGCCTATCATTAACCATCCCCATGAAGTAAGATTCCTCCACCTGTATGACCACCGCTTGCATTAGCTGTTCCTCAGCTTTCAGCTCAGGCTTAGGCTAGCAGTCCAACTTTGCAGGATGGTCAGCATCGGTCAGGGAATGCTGAATTTGGAGTTTTCTTTACCCTTCTGTGTAGCCTCCTCCCTCACCTACTGAGCTCATCACTCTGTGTGAGTGGGAGCCTGCCCTCTGTCCAGCTAAGAGAACTTCCCATATAGAAGCGGAAGAGCTCTTGCTACCAGATACCATCCTGCGGTGTGTGGCCAGCTGATCAGCCCATCCTCTGGACCAGGGTCACGAGGCCATCTTCTCTCATCCCAATTACCTACTACCTCAACTCTTAGGGACAGGTCTGAAGATAGCATCTTGCTAGTACAGGACGAATGGGGGGGTGGTGAGAAACTTCTAAGTCATTTTAACAGTTAACAAAAGATTGATTAGCCCTAACATAACAAGTATATGCAACAAGAATATAGCAGGATTTGGCTACTATGGACACGGTTCCTCTAGTCTCCATATGAAAATCCATCTGGTCATCAGGGCGGGGTAGGGTGACTCATAATCTTCAAACATCCACCAAATTGGAGGGCTTCAACTCCATGGAAAGCTGTTGTCAAGAGAGGCAGAGGCCAATCAGGTCCTGGAAACTGTTTTGTTGCCTTTTAGGGAACTACCACCCCCCCCCCCAAAAAGCTACTGTCTTTCATCTGAATTATCAGATTTCCTCCAAGCAAAATTGAGATTTTTGCCTAATTTCACTTTTAAATAGTTAGAACTAGACTCTGAGGAACAAAGCAAAGGTTAAAGGCAATTCTAGGACCTGGATACCTGAGTTAAAAACCATAATTTCCCTGATTATGTGAAAAAAAAAAAACACCCAGATACTGTTACTGACTCCGAAGTTTCATTTTACCATGGGAATGGAAGCCTGACCCAAACACCATAAAGTTGTACAGTCATCCCTTGACATTCACAGAGTTTAGGAGCACAGGACTCCCACAAATGTGAAAAACCACGAAGAACTCTAGGCTTCACCTCAAACCTTTATTTTTAATGATTTTGGTCATATTTATCCAACACACAAAACAAGTAAAACAACATACTGCACCCACAAAAAGTTTGTAGCTTCTACATGAAAGACATTAGTGTATCTCACACTGTAAGAAATCTTCATGGCCACTGGTGTAGTTACAGCATCTGCTTCAGGGACTTACTTCTCTTAATAAAAGTGCAGGATACAAAGATCACTCTGATTGAAAATCAAGTGACTGAGTCTGGATGGTAAAGAGACAAAGAGAAGGCATTCCCAAAGAAAGTATGTAGTTTTAATGCACTGAAATATTTAGGAAAATTTAACTGTTTATTAGAAATTTATGTATGTATATTTATGGTAGTAAATAATAAAATGAATTAATAATATACAGTGTGCATTTGTACGACACTGCATTTGTGACTTACTATTTTTTTAGTTTTCTTTACATTCATGCATCATCCGTGATTTTCCACAATATGCCGCAGATCTCCAATAAATTCCCATTCAATTATCAATGGCCAACCTGCAAATAATCAAAATCAAGAATATGAAACCCACAAATGTCAAGGGATGATGGTATTTTTTATGTTAATTCAAGGTGCTTCACGAACATTCAGTAGAAAGGCTGAGCTATAGGGCCCTGGGCCACAAGGAATGAAGAAGAGTGTTGAACAGAATCAGGTTAGTCTGATCTCTATAAGTAGTTGTTCTTTGTTATTGTTCATCATCCTTCATTCTCGAAGAGGACCAGTGACGTCATGCGGGTGATGTCTTGACTTGGTGTGAGTTGAGTTAAATGGAGGCAGAGCTGTACAAAATCCTCTAGATAACTCCACAAAAACTTAGAATGTTAGAAATGGAAGGGATCATGGAGGTTGCTGTTCTAAGCTACTCTATGAAGGCTAGGGTTCTAGGCCCAGCTCATCTACTGCCTCACCATTTGGTCTTGGGTAAATCATCTGATTTCTCTGAACCTCAGTTTCCTTATTGTAATACAAAGGGATAGGATGACTTCATAATTTCAATCTAGGCAAACAAATCATCTAGCCCCAGCTCATTTTCAAAGTTGGGGAATTTGCTATCTCACAAAAAATCATGTTCCTTTTTTTTTTTAGTTGCATTTTTTCCTGGAATTATACATTGGTTTGTTTTAATTCTTTCCAGTTCTTCACCAGTGCTACAATACCCAAGGTGATTTCTAAACAGGAGTTTTTTTTTTTTTCCTGAGAAAAGCATTTTGTGTGATCACATATCTAAAATATCCAAAGTTCCATTAATTATCTTAAATTTCAAACATTGTGATTGTATTTGCAAATAGCAGTTCCCTACTTTGGACTTGTCCATTTTTTAAAACCACTAGCTGCCTAGGTTTATAGATGTTCTCTTTCTGTATTCCATCCCATCACCATCCCCAGATGTCTTCAAAGCAGAAATATAACATTTTCAGCTAATACAAACCCTTTATTTTCCCATGATTGCTGGAACTTTCAAACATTCCTGTACACAGTAAAACTTAGGATTTGTCTTCGTCTTATTCTCATACTTTGTATTAAGGGTCAATAAACTTTGTAAGTGCACAGCTGCGACTCAGCAGGATTCCTATAGGCTCCAAGCATATCTACGTGATTTTATCAGTCCCAGCTGACTAGCCCTTGAGTGGTTTTTCTTGAGTAAACGTATTTTTGGCAGTGTTCTTTGCTTTGTTTTTAACATCATTCTGGATTTATGTTTGAGAGACTCAAATTTGTTTCTGATTAGATAAAGGTGACCTTCCCCTTTCTCCAAGCCCGATCCCCCAGAGGAATCATGAATCCTGCTCAGTTCAGTTGCTGTTGTCATTTATTAACTGTTAGGTCCCCTTTTACCTGGTCTGAAAGAAAAATTTATCCATGAAAAACAGTATCTGTCACAACTCAGAAAATTCTGTAACATTTTAAAATAAGATAAAATATTGGAGGATTTTGCCATTGTGATATCAGTATTGCTTCTTGAGCTGAGGTTTCCCAATACTGAAGCACATTCTGCAGTTTAAATGGAAGATAATCTAGAAGGATGATTATATTGAATGTTTAAGATAGAAACAACTCTAGAGCTAAAGTGGGATAGAGTAAGCACACTACTCTGGGGACAGGGGCAAGAATAGAAGGAGAGGAGGGGGTGGAATAATGGGGTTGGAGAAGCAGGTCACAGGGAGGGAAAGAAGAGGAGAAGAAAGATATTGGTGTTTAATTATCCAATCCACAAGCAAGTATTGAATGCCAACCATTTGCCAAGTACTTCTAAGCCTGGGAGATTCGAAGATAAAAGTGTCCTCGCCCTTAAGTACACCCTACTTGGGAGATAGTAAGTATATATAAAAATCTAGCAATGATGGCAGTGTTAACATGGTGATATGCTGTGTTAAGCTGACAGGTAGGACTCTCAGTTACTTTTACTTGCCCCCACCTTTTTTGGGGAGTTAAGGGAGAAAGTAGAATGTTAAGGATCCTTTTTTTCTTTTATTTCTTTTGGTGTCAGTGGGGAGGGAACCGGAAGACCTTTAGGCTCAGGGAGAGCCCCTAATCCCCAGCTCTGCTGTTAGGTGGAAAGACAGTGTGTACCGGCCACTAGGTCACTAGTGTCACCTTCCCAGCCCTTGATGGCTATTTTCCTTAAGATGAGTTTTAGGAAGTAGATGTAACTGCTATCAAGGTTCTGATGGGTCTTAGGTAATAGCTTATGGTCTCAGGCATGCTTTTAAAAAGCAGAACTGGGGTTTAAGTTTGGATACCAGTGGGATCATGAGAGAAAGAAAGGAACACAGACAGGAAAAAAGGTTGTAAGCAAAGCACAACATTTTTTAAAGCAATATTTGCTGGTTGGTGAGTCATAGGGCCTTGGGGGTAGTGGGGTTTCTGGCCCTGGGCTCAAGCACTGACTGGCTTGGTTGCCCTTACTATATACGTGGCTTATTTGGAGTTTATTTGGGGGCCTGAAGGTGGGGTATGGTTAATTGCCCTGGGGCCTTCTTTCCTATTTGTGGTGATCTGGATGAGTGCTGAGTGTGCTAAAGGCAGAACGTGAAGATCCCTGGTCAGCTAGGCCTTTAGTTATCCATCCACTAGCACACCAAATCACCACAACATTAAAAATGGAACTAAACCAGTTTTACACTGGTTACAGCTCTCACCACATGGGGGCCTTTTAATATTAGAAAGAAACAAATCACTTCTACTTGGAAAAGTCTAAACCGATCTCCCCATTTAGCAAGGTTGAGCCATGAAAAGAGGCCTGTGGTCTCTTTTGCTGTCCGATGATTGGTTATTTGCGTAGTGATATTGTTGACTTTTTATATTGTTTATATTGACTTTTTATATTGTTAGATTTTCATGCTCTTAATATGCTCACTAACTTGGCCTGTGGTTTAATCCAAAGGTAGCAGGAGATATTTTTGTTAGTACAAACCCCTGCTAGGGCTATAAGGTCATCTAGAGTTATAGCTGTCAAGTTCCCCAGGCCTTAATAGGTTTTTCTAAATCTCTTTTAGTGCCTTCTATCTGGTCATATCTTGGAATAGGGACAGTACAGAGTTGGTTGGAGGAAGGAGGTGTGGATGTTATTTCCATAGGTAACTTAATAGCTATAAGTGTATTGCAAAGGTTTGCTATAATTGACCAGCTGGGGTATTTTAAGTAGAGTTGTATGGTTTGGGGCAAAGTACTGGAAGTCAGGTCCTACTTGGCCATTGGGACTCCTATCAAGGATCATGAGGTAGTATTGGTGATCAGTTTTAATTAGAGGGAGTTATTGGTCTTTGGGAAATCATGCCATTTGGGGTGTCACAACTACTAGATGAGACACCTGGCCCCGTGGAGTCAGGGTAGGGAACTGGCTTGGATTTCTACCAATTTATGATAGTCTTGGCACAGGGAGAGCTTTGATCTAATAACCTATTTTCTATGGCTAAAAGTGCCTACCATCCATCGAGGGTGATCGATCAAACACTTGGAGAGGTTGAGTCCCATGGCCAGTGCCTAAGCCAATTATAGTGTTGTGGCTTGGGTTGGCCACTCCCTTGGGAACTGGAAGGTATCATATGGTTGAGAATCTTGGAAGGACTATTATGTCTCTCAATAAGCCTGACTGCTTGAGGGAGGAATGTGGAAATTCCAAATGATGCCGTACTTCTGTCTTGGTGAAATGGGAGTTCTGATCTAAATCAGTAATTTGGGAGGGGAAGTGCAGCTCGGGTGTTATTTTGCAGAACCTTAGACCTTGAACAATGCTTTGAGCATTCAGATTCTGGTATATGTCAGCTAGTAATAGACTCATGGCCATTTCAATCACAGTAAGGGCGTATTTATTAGCTTTGCCACCTGAAGGATGTGGCCTAAGAAATCAATTTGCTGTCTTGTAAAGGGCTTGTATACCCTGAATGTTGATCCTAAAGTACTGTGTCTTAACTTCCAATCAGTGGTTTACAGTGTTTTGATATCTCAAGAAGTCATTAGCTTCCACTTAGCCAAATTTAATTTTCAAGGAGTTATTTTCTTCAGTAAGGTTTTGTACCTCTTTTAACCAAGGTGTTAGTTTTCTTTGAATATCTTTCTTTTTCTTTTACCTCTCATTTCTTTTCCCATCTTCCCCTCTATTGCTCTTATTTGGTTTTTAAAATCATTTTTTGCTCTTTTAAAAATTTATTTCTTTAATTCTACTAGGAATTCTTGTTGGACTTGTGTCCAATCTCCATTTTTTTTCTTTGAGGCTTTGCTCAGAGATGTTTTTGACTCATTGTTCTCTTTTGGGTTCATGTCTTGAGTGTCCCTATCATGAAAGATGTTCTTTATGGTGGGGTTCATTTTTTGTTTGCTCATTGTTCTAGACTCCTCCACTTTGAACTTTGTATAGAGCTGAGCTCTGTGCACTTTTGGGGTGGATGTCTGGGCTGAACTTCTGTCCTTTTTTTTTTTTTTTTGCTCCATTCACACCTTAGTCTGGGGGCCTGTAAGTTTTCTGTGCTCCCAAAAAGCTGTCTGAGATATCTTAGACCTTTCCTGGCACTGACCTCCTAATCTGGGTTCTACAAGTTCCCAGCCCAGGGCTGAGCTTGTTGGCTTCTGTATGGCTGAGTTTCAGTATGCTGCTGCTGGATTCAGTTACAACCTGCTAGGAGATTCTACAGGTTCAGAGCAACTGAACTGCTTGCTCCCTTTAGGTCTTATTCTTCTGTCCTGGTTATTCTACCGCAAGCTTTTGTGCTGAGCTAAAAGCTAGAACTGATTCACTGCTGCTCTGCTCCTGGGTTTTGAGCTGGACAACTATGTTTTTTCCCTAATTCAGCATGTAGATAAAGCACGCTTGCAAAAATGGTCCATTTTGCCTCTTGAGACACATCAGAGGACAGGAGGTCAAACATTTACATCCTTTTGAGCTCCTTAGTCACCAAAGACCAAATGTAGCTGAGGTGATAGCTCTTGAGGCTGGGGTTCTTCTTGCAACAGCAGCATCAACATTTCTTAAAAATAGCCCAAGTGGGGGGGGGGGCAGAGCCAAGATGGTGAAGAGAAGACAGAGACTTGCATGAGCTTTCCCAAATTACCCACTGAACAACTTTAAGTAACTCCTCAAAATGAGGTTCTGCTGGAGCAGCAGAACCCACAAAAGGATAAGATGAAATAATTTTCCGGCTGAAGACAACTTAGGTTGGCAGCAAAGGTCTGTCACTCCTGGGTGGCAGTGGAGTGCAGTCCAGTGCAGGCAGCACCCTAGCAAGACAGCAGCAGGCCTTGGGGGCAACTGAATCAGCAGCAGTGGCTTCTGGAACTCTTAGCCCACAGACAGTAAAGGGGTTGGACAACTGGTCAAAAAGGAGATTGCAGGGGACCCTTTGCTGCCATTGGCCACAGGATTTTGTATTGCCTATGCACAGTTCTGAGTCACAGTACTAGGCTGAAGAGCACTAGCATGCTAGAGTGTGCAGATGAGGAGAACAGGGACCCTGGTCACAGTTCCAGGGCGGAAAAGACTGCTTGTGGTTGCTTACAGATCAGAGCACAGGTCAGGAGAGAATTGACCATATTTTTCCTTAGATCATACTGAAGAACTGAAGACTTACAGACCCACCAGAACTAGCTCTGAAAATAGTTGCACAAAAAGCCTAAAGTTTGGGACAATGTCCTTTCTACCGTGGCAGCAGAGCCCAACTTTAATATAAAGTTAAAAGTTAAGAAATTGACTGGAAAAATAAGCAAACAACAACAAAAAGAACCTGACTTTAGAAAATTGCTATGGTGACATGGAAGAGCAAAATAGAAATTCAGAAGACAACAAAGTCAAAACTGCTACATCCAAAGCCTCAAAGAAAAATGTTAATTGCTCTCAGGTCCAAAAAAAGAATTCCAGGAAGAGTTCAAAAAGGATTTTAAAAATCAGATAAAAGAGGCAGAGGAAAACTTGGGAAAAGAAATGTGAACAATGCAAGAGACTTACGAAAAAAGAGCCAATATCTTTGTAAAGGAGGCACAAAAAAATGAAGAAAAATAAACTTAAAAAAGGGAATAGGTCAAATGGTAAAAGAGGCACTGAAGAGATGGCCCCCATAAAAAGGAGAATTGACAAATGGAAAAGCAAATACAAATATTCACTGAAGAAAAGAACATTTTTGAAAAACAGAATTGGTCAGATGGAAAAATATGTACAAAAATTCACTGAAGAAAAGAACTTAAAAATTAGAATTACACAAATGGAAACTAATGACTCCATGAGATATCAAGAAACAACAAAACAAAATCAAAAGAATGAAAAAATAGAAAAAATGTGAACTATCTTATTGTGAAAACAACTGACCTGGAAAACAAATCCAGAAGAGATAATTTCAAAAATTTTGGACTACCTGAAAGTTTTGATCAAAAAAAGAGCCTAGACATCATATTACAAGAAATTATCAAGGAAAATTGCCCTAATATTCTAGAACCAGAGAGTAAAATAGAAACTGTAAGAATTCACCAATCATCTCCTGAAAAAAGATGCTAAAATGAAAACTAACAGTCTCTTACTCATTGTCTATGAAGCCTCTGCTGCCCATATTAACAAGAAAGCTTTGGTCTGTGAATAGCTCATATACAAGCGGTCCTTCTCTAACACAGTGCCTTCACACCCACCTTTGGTCAAGACAGCCCCACATTCTCTCTCAGAGTTCCCGGGGGTTCAACCAGCTAGCTGGCCATAGAACAAATTTAATTCTTTCTTTCTCTCGCCCTCTGATGTTATCTCATCCTTCTTGCCACTTAAGTATCCTTTCCTTTGCACTTATGGGGGATGGTGGGTCCTGAGGAGCATTCGCTTCAGGACTAGTCTCTAGTCCCCAGCTCTGGTGTCAGGTAGAAAGAAAAGGTATCCTTACTGTTAGATCATGTCATCTTCCCAGCCCTTGCTTTCTTCTTTCCTTAATATGTTTTGAGAAGTAGATGTAACTTCCAAGAAGCCTCTGTCCAGCAGTTTATAGTTAAAAGTGAAAAGCTCCCAAAATTTCTTGGTTCATGGTGACTTTATTGTCTCAGTAATTTTTTCATGATGCCTCTAAGGATAAAAGAAATATTTAATAGTGCTGTTTATTAAGTCGTCAGATCCAAACAAATTGAGTACTTAGGTCCTAACAAGTCCTAACTTAGTATCTATTTCAAAAACTAATACACACAAATTTAAAAAGTAATATTTTTATTAAATATTTAAATAACCATAATTGTTTAGTAATTGGATATACTTTCCTGTTGGGCACTGCCACTCACACTTCCTTTCGAATAGAAAGTTTGAGAAGTTACTGTATTAGTACAAAGTACAACAAATAAACAAAAACATATCAAACATTTAAGAACTTCATCAAAAGGAAAAGGAATGGAGTACAATCTAATGTTGAATCTGTGAATTGCCTTGAGTTAGGCAGTTTCTACAATATTGTGTCTCTATGAGTGCAGCTAGATGATGCAGTGAATAGAGTGCCACATGTCAAGAAAACTCATATCCCTCAGTTCAAATCCAGCTTCAGATACTTACTACTACTGGGCAAGTCATTTGACCCTGTTTGCCTCAGTTTCCTCATCTGTAAAATGAGCTGGAGAAGGATAAGATGCTACTGGAGATCTAGTCTTGCATATTAAAGCATAATTAACAACGCTCTTGCAGTTAGAGGCTTTCCATTCCTAGGTTCAATGACTACACAAATGGACTTACTTAGAAGAGGCTATTATTATAATAATAATTGTAATTATAATAAAATACTTGAGAGGATACTTAAGTAATTAATTCCCAAAACAGTGAATATCAATAAGTTGTTTCTATAAAACATGTTTGTACTACAGGGCACACCATACAAACAGACAGTATTTCCACATTTGTAATAAGCTTGAATGAAATTGACATTTTCATTGATGTAACATAAAATATTCCCTAAGTTTCATTTCTCTAAAACAACTAATTGCACTAAAATTTTCTTCTGCAAACCAAACTGAACATGTTTTCTTTATTTACTTTCAGTAATTAATTGAATGTCATCTAGATCCCTCAATCAGTTATACCAATACCCAATTATTCTTATATCATTTTGAAACAGTTAAGGACCTTATTTTATCTTTACTTAATCATTCCCATATTATTCAGAAAGGATGAGTTATTTCAGGCAATTAATCTTTCACATGAGACTATGTAAACGTTAGCAGGCTGATGACAGGCTTGAGTACTAATTTACCTAGCTGTTTGGGATATGGAATGACTACACATTCAGATTGAAAACAGCAAGATCTCATATGCTTTCATTGTGCTCATATCTTCTACTGACCTCTTGCTCTGATTATAGAAATCTGCTACAAAAGGAAGAAGCAAGAACATGACTATACCAGCATCAAACTGGTCCTTCAGGCTTAAGCTTAAGGGCGCATACATGATAGGATAAAGCATCCTTAACTCTGATTTCAGCTAAGAGTCATGGTTTAACAACCAACCATGCAGTAATAATTCCACCTCATAGCCAGACTCAAGAATAGCCAGGTGTGAAACATTCCTGTTTAAAAGAACACAATGGGGGAACTGAGTCAGGAGGCTCACACCTTAGACTAATGTCAAGGTTGTCCTCTCAGCTTTTCCAAGATGCAAAACTCTACCTGTGACAGTTCAGGACCTCAAATGGCAAATTTTACTAATCACAGCTTAAAGGTACATACAGTTGTTTTTACTGTCATGGAATTGCAATAAACAATAAAAATTTACCAGGACTCACACACATAAGAGATTTCACTTAACATCTTTCACTTGATTTTCTTTTCTTCTGAAGTTTAAATTTGTCCTGGTATAAAGACCAATCATCAGAAATCATTTCTATATTATATATAAACTTGCAAATTCTCAGCAAGCCAAGTTCATTATTTAGGAACTTCATAACCCAAACAAACTCTTTTCCCAGGGCCAATGGCCTTGCTGACACAGATGGTTTCCAGAAACCTGGCAATTTGCAAAATAATGGGAATTGATATAGACCCCAGAGAAAGGGCTGAGTCTGATGCTCCTGCCTCCATGATATATTCTTCTTCTGGACTGATGTAAACCACATACTCTCTGGGTGTAAGTCCCCTATTTTCCATCTTAATTTAGTTTATTTTGCCCTGACTGATTTTCCCCCTTATCCCTCTTTGGCTACCCACTTGCCATGATGTTTTTTAGGGTTCCCATATAGCATCATGCATTCCTCACCAGTATCTATCAGACAGGACACGGATTGTTTATTTTTAGGACCGTAGTATATGGTAACCAGTACATGGGGCCTCTGGTCACCCCTTATAGCTCTACATTAGAGGTAACCTTGACTGTCAAGGTAAGGAAAGGAGTTGGGGTTATCCACCCCATCTACCCTTAGAGCTGCTGTTGGCTGTGTTCTTTGACACTCACCACAAGGTGGAATAGACCAACCCTGCTGTATACCTTCATACTCCAAGAACTGTTTTGAATAGACAGACCCAATTCGGATAAGGCTTTCACCTCATCCCTTCCTTTCCACACACACAATAATCAATCACCAGTTTTAAGTTTTAACATTAGAACAATAACCCCCAAATAACTTAGTTTACAATCTTATAACTTTCATCAGTGATAGCCAAATTGCTGGAGACTTAACTTCCTCTTAATTACAGGCAAAGATGGAAATATCCAGTTCCCTAAATGGCAGTTACAAGACACTGTAAAACAGGGTTAGCAGGGCTGATAAAATAACAAAATTGGTTTTAAACAATCTTTCCACCATCTTTTAGTTTCTTTCAGTTCATATTTTAATAACATCTAAGTTGCTTGCCATAACTGATAGAAAAGTTTGCCAATTTGAAAGAATATTATTTATTTGAAACTTGAAACAAACCCATTACCAATCAGGTGACTTCAATCCTGTTGATTTCCAAATTATCTCATAGAGAAAAATCAGACATCTCATCACCATTGGCATTGCATACCAGTCACATCTAAATAAGGAACTAATAATAACTTGCTTAAAGTCACCCAGTTAACAAATTTCAGATCCACACATTTTCCAGATCCTTGCATTTTCACGGTTTGTCTTAATGCCCAATAATATAATAAATTCTGACTTATCTTAAGCATCAAATTAGGAGTGACACATTTCACTTAAAATGTGACTAGAATGAATTCAATTACACCTGGATCTATGTTCCAAATGGTATTACACAGAATCTGGGGTTATGATTTTAAAACTGACTGTAGTATTATATTTTACACAAAAGCTATTTATTCCAATCATTTCATGTTATAGGGTCCACTATTTCCAGCCAATCCACTGCCAAAGATTGTAAAAGTAGTAATCTGATATTAGGATTTAATCTCAATTATCACACTTAAGAGCATGTTTTAATTTAGTTCAAATCTTGGTTCCACAATCTTGGAAGGATCCCATAGCTTATCAACTTACTCATACCTCTCTATGATTTCTTAAAATAAATAGGAGTCTCATGTAATTTGTAATCAAGTTTCCAATTTTAACACACACACCAATTTAAAAAGTTGTTTTAAAATTGACCAGTACTTAAGTTTAGTTTGTAAGACTCCCTAAATTCTAGCTAGATATTCCAAACAAACTCACTTACCTTTTGATTGTTTCCCAGTTCACACAAATCTTTTCTCTTTTTGTGAGCCAGGAAAAGGTTAAGTGCCAGTTTTGTTCTAAAGTGTATGCCTTATTTTTCTCTTTCCTATCTTCACCCTGCAACTTTCACTGACACAGTCCCCAAATCCATCCCTTGATAATCAGTGAAATGACCTTCTCTTATAAGTCTGTCATTCTGGGGGAAAAGATTCCCCATTCCCCCTTTTTTTTTCTCTTGTCTGTCCTTTTACACCCCAGAACCTGACCACAGTTCAGGAATGTAGAGGGACAGAAAGAATACATACATACATATACATATACACACATACACACACACACACATATGTATATAAACTTTTAGAGGTGTAATTAACAAGGCGTAGGAAGATTTGCCAGCACATATCTTGTTTCTTTAAAATTCTGATTCTACTCAAATAATCTTCACTTCACTGAGCATATTATCTATTTCTCTCTCTCTCTTTTCTGTTCACCCACCCAGGCTGCTGCAGTCAGCCAGAGATGGAAGGAAAGAAGGAGAGACTATCTCACAATTACATGCTTTATCACTTTCCTGTGTACATAGTAAACTCTCTTCAACCTGGCTAACCTGCAAACCAGCATTTCTACATGTTTCTCCTTCTTCTTTACCTTGTCAACTAATTCCCCAGCTATGAGAACAGTGGCTTTCTGCTTATTTCCTTCTAAGTGGAATTCCTCCAGCAATTTTCTATTCTCAGTCTCTGAGTCTAGGAACTTGATAGTGGCTTTTTTTTTCAATGCTGTAAGAAAGGGATCATTTCACATATGCCGCTACCTGTCTCCCTCCATTTCCCTACCTGATGGAACATATTCCCACCAGGGGGGACTCTAGTCCTTCCAGCATTTCCCCCACCATTCCCATACTTATGCGGTGGTCCTCATGTGTCCAACACAAGTCCACCCCACACACAAGGAGGCCATCTGGGGATCCCCCCCCATCCTCTACTCCCTGGGCATTCCTTTGGTATCCTGCTAACTATGCCAATTGTAATGTCTGGAATTCCCTGGCTGGGGAACCCTGTACTTCCTCCATAACCATGGGGTGTTCTTGATACCAAAGGAAGAGGCCAAGGAATTCCATATTGATTATAAGAGTTTAATCAATCATAATTACTTACAAAGCAGGGGTGTTCTGGGGCAGCTGCCAGAGAGTTCAGTGGATCCCTGCAAAAGACCCCCAAAAATCCCCATGGTAATTATAGAAATCAGATGAAAGGAGGAAGAGCCTTATGGTGTTTTGCTGTGGATTGGTGGATATTTTGGGTTTCCTTTTAGTAATGAGCTCATTTCCAAGCTTGGCCATTAAGTCAATGTTAATGGGTAAATGCCCAAACACAAGATTGTGTACAGGTCATGTGTTGGTCACAAAATGATCATCGTGTCCATGTTATGATTGTCATCTAACTTCTGACTCAGTGTCTAATTTATGATTTCAGATCTAAGTTATAATTTTTAACAGGTCACCATGTCCGGGCTTCCACCTTTCACAGATTTTTAAGCTAATGGTTTTTCACTTCTTATTATGTATTACGTCCTTTCCCCACTTGGGACCCCACAGTGGTATAAGTAATCTCTGCCCTTGGAAGTTGAAGAAGTGAATCCATAGATTTCTTTGACAGCTAAGTACTGCTAGCTAGAGACAGTGCTGTCAGAATACCATAGTTTTAGATCTATTTCTGTCTCTTCCCATGCTTCTCATTTGTTCTTTTTCACTGCATTCCAGCAATGATATATACAGATTAACAATGCAAAGTGCCAAAGCAGAGAGATGGAATATATACTTTGAGGAATAGTAAGAAATCCAGCTCAACTTTTATGTTTATAGATTTTAAGAAATAGAAGGACCCTTAATATTAAAAGTTTATAGTATAATTAACCAAAGTAGAAGGGTAACTTTGATTTAAAACCTAACAGACCTTGGCTTAAGGTCTTCAGAAGCCTAGAAAAGGAAAACTCTGACTTGTTAGGAGAGCTAAATCTTCTGGAACATCAAAACAGCTAGAGACAGAAAGGGGACTGAATTCAGGAGGATCACAATATGAAGTATTCATAAATCCATTTGAGTATCAATATAATAATATATAATTTTCCTTACTAGAGGAAGGGGAAGGAATAGTAATTTATAGGTGCCTACCTCCTAACTGTGCTAATAAGTACTCTATAAATATAATATTTGAGATACCTGATAACCACCTATACTTGAAAGCAATTGGACTTCTACGGCAGGTTGTCTCTTTATCTTTAAGATCATTAGAGACTTTAACTTCTCTAGTATCCCTTTGATGTTAATAAGAGATTCCATCATTTAATATAACTGGAATGTTAAAAGAGCAACATCTCAAAGGAGCTCAAATCAAGAGCCACTTAAAAGAAGACTTAATAGTTTCTTTTGGGCAGATGCTAGGACAATTGGAATGAAAAGGAGGAAATTTGGGGGGAGTTTAGGACATTAGATAATAAATTCAGATGAGGAAGTCCTGAATGAGATTAAAATTCTGAATGAGTCAGCTTAATACATTCAAAGAAGTAATCTTTCCAGGTAGGTATCCATCTTGGTAGAATAGAACATCTCAGTTTTTCCGAAGTTTAATGGGTTATTGCATTACTATGGTGTTTAAGTTTAGGATATTTCCATTTTTTCTAAAGTTTAATAGGCTTAGTCAACTACTTAATGCTATATCATGCCCATATTTTAGTTCCTGCTACAGACACTAACATCGTAGACTGTCATCACTAAACATCCATAACCTACATGGTAAATGAGGTTTTCCAAGGTGCTAACAGTGGAGAGATACATTGTTATACTTTCCCCCAAAGAATATTAGTCCAGGAACCTGAATCCAAGAGCCTTGGGAATGGCAGTGCATTCACCCTGATGCCCTCAGACATCATCCCTAGAAGCAAAACCTGTGAAGATGCAGCCTGGCTATTGCTTTTGCAAGTGCTACAGCCCCAACTACTGAAGACACAGAAAAGTTCTTGCCCCAATCAGAGCCCTCGGCACTGACAAATTGTTGAACATCAGATGCTAATATCATCTTATCAGTAAAAATGAAAATATGAAAGAGGTATGAACGTCTACTTTGCTCCTACACCCTAAGGACCATGGGACTTTTCCATCTGACTTGCAGATGAAACCACCTATGTGTGTTGTCACATTAGAATGTGAGCTCCCTGAGAGCAGGGACTATCTTATTTATCTATCTATATCCCCTACACTTACTACAGTGCTTTGTACACAGTAAGGGCTTATTAAAATGTTCATTCATCCAAGAGGTCACACTTTCTCCCTTGGGTATCCAGTGCCCTATGCTTTGCCTAGCAGTCCTCCGAGGCCTAGTGTATAATTGCTCCCATTAGATTCTCTGGCCACCCCTTTGACTGTACACCCTTATCTACCACAACTACACTGCCCCTTGGTCCCTTGGCCCATTGGCCCTTATAACTACCCCAAACATGGTAATTCTACTTTCACTTGCAATCTAGTTAGCTCAAAGTTTAGTTTTAATTAGTTTTTCTTCTCCTACCATATGTCCAAATGGTATATGAGAAGAATAAAAATACAGAAATCCTATAAAGTTGAAAGTCATGAATATGGCTAGTGAATAAAGCTATGGCCAGTAATAATGTAATTTATAATTTAAAATGAAAGCACATATTGAGGTAATACAGTGTGTTGTTCTATTTAAAGAATAACCATTTTTGGAAGGTAATAATATCCACATTCAACTTATAAAGTTCCAGTAATAATCATAGGGTGAAATGGTCCCCTGAATCACTGGAAATGAAACTGGGTGAAGGAAATTCTTGATACCATACACTTAGCAAGGATCAAGAAAGCACTAAATTAAAAATACCAGATTGATGCTGATTATCCAAGAGCCAGTCTAGTTTAAAGCAAATGGCCAAAAAAGTGAAATAAATGGATGCCTCCTGAATAAATAAATAAATGGAATAGCAATATAGACTAGCCAATAGCAAAGAGATCCAAAACTGGTATTTCCCATGTCAAACTATCCTACAAAACTAGTACTTCAAATGGAGTCATGCAGTTCTCGACTGCCTTCTTGAATCTTGAATAAACTTTCCAGAGTGTACTCAGCTACCTTCTAAGTCTTTTAACATTCTAGAGGTACCTATGAAACACTCAGGTTTGTCCAGCTATTCCTCATTGTTAGTCTATGATGACCAGCTTGCCTCCTTTTCTGATCATACATTTCTTGAATGATAATTTTAAAGACCAATGAAATAGTTATATTCTCTGTTATGGATTATTCTGTTTTCTATTGCCTCAGTCTAGGAGTTATAAGGTAGGTTAGGGACAGGGAGTCACACTAGGGGTAGGAACAAGTTGGGAAATAGAATGGGGAGGGGTAAAGAAGTAGGCTGTAGAAAAAAGGAGTCAGAATGCTGTTTTAATAAGTTTTAAAATATAAGGACCTTCTAGAGGAAAAGTTTATGGTTTTGTTCTGTTTTAGTCCTTTAAAATTAGCTGTAGACTAGTGCTAGTCTTCAAATTAGCAGTGGGTACACTGTCATCAATCATTCAAAAAGCATTTATTAAGCTCCTATTATATATCAGGAATAGTGTAAAACTCTGGGGGTGAAAAGACACAAAAGAAATCATCACTGATCTCAAGGTCCTTAATTGTTTAGGTAGTGCTTATATTCTAGACCTTCTCAAACATTTCAGGGCCCATGGACCCATAACCTAAGAAACATTTTACAATTGATAGTTGGCTTTGTAAGCTCCACTATCAAGAAATAACACAGTGGTATGAAATTTTTTTTTTAAATCTTTCAAAGCATTTACGCCAACTTGATCTTAATTCTTAATTGATTCTTTCAATAGTCATGAATAGTAGATGAAAGCAAGTATTATTTGCTCTGTATTACAGAGGAGTAACTAAAGGCAAGACATCTATCTAAGTTAATATAGATAGTGGCAGAGCCTAGGACTCAACTTCTAATAAAGAGTCAAGACCATTAGGCCTCAACAACTTATCAGCATGTGTCAGTTCCATTCATCTTCTCAGCATTGGAGATCTTCAAAGTTGGGGTGGGAACAATGAAGGATAGGGTCCCTGGGTTTTGGAAGGCAATGACCATGTAATTTATCGTTGTTAGTTTAATTCAGTTAGGGTAGTATAGAAGATAAGTTCATTGTAAATATTTGGTAGATAGAACAGTTGAGGGCCAGGGCCAGTAGTCATTAGCCTTTGGTTATTTTCCCAGTCCTTGCTCCTAATTGTTACATTTTTCTTTTTTAAAAATTAATTTATTTTAACCTTAAATACACAATAAGAAAAGAAAAATCAACATATTATAAATTCAAATACTAAAACTTGAATACAAAATAAGAAAAGGAAAAAAAATTGCCTTGTACACAGCAGAACTTAAGAGGATTCAAAACATATAACAATAAATTTCCATTTCAAGAAAGCCTATATAATAAATACTACACACTTTTTCCCAAGCTGTCCACCTTTTCTTTGTTTCCTTGTAAATTTTCTCTTGTTCTCTGCTGTGCACTTTTTACTTTGTTTCCCCCCCATATTTCCCCTCCCTCCCCCAAGAAGACTATAGTTAAGCATATATACATATGCACATATACATATATACAAACATACATCTATATTTATACATACATATATTTATAAACATATGTACACAAAACATATACATGCATATATACACTTATATACTCATATATATATACTTAGGTATCTGTAATCTTACTCATATATAGACTTATACATTTATATGTGTCTGTGTAAGACCATACTATACTTGTTTGTCCTCAGTTTCTCTGAGGATAAGTAGGAACCTATCATAAACCCAAGTCTTTCTATGTTTTTTCTAAGTCTACCAACTCATTGTTTCCTATACCACAGCAATATTCCAACCTTATACTGTCTGTTTATTCCAAATAGTTCAAAACAATATTTATTAACATGGCTGACTGACATACGGTGCAGCTTCTCCCCTTCTCTCTCCTGACCAAATCCATTCTAGCCCCAACTTTGTTCGAGATCATGACCACCACCCCCGCCCACTTTGTTTTTCCCCAACAAACTCTACTCCTAACTTTTATGTTTCTGTGTATCCCTATTTCCTATCCCTCCTGACTGCTTTACTTTACTTCTATCTGTTACCTTGCCCTCCTACTACTTAACCTACCCCCCAACAAAGATCCCTCCCTTCTCCTCTCCACCCACCCTGAAATCCTTCCCTAATCCTCTCCCCTTTTCCTATCCCTTTAGTCTTTTATTTCTTTCTAAATTTAGAAGACTCTTATGCCCTTCTAGTTATATATGTATTGTTCCCTCTTTAACCCATTCCTGATGAGAGTAGGGTTCCAGAACTACTAGCTCTCCTCCCCCATCTACTTCCTTTGTGTCAGTTCTTTCTCTTGCACCTCATTTGTGTAAGATAATTACTCTTTTTACCTTTTCCTAAATGGCTTACTTTTTAGTATCACATTTTACTTAGCTCTACCCCAATCTTTCTTTTGAACTACCCAATTACTAATAACAATCTTAGACACATTTTTGACTGCAACCCCAATTCTTTTGCTCTTCAATATATAGTGTTCCAAGACCTGCAGTCTTTTAGTGTTACCACTGCTAGGTCTTGTGTGATTCTAATTGTGGCTCCACCATATTTGAATTTTTGTTGTTGTTGTTGCTCATAATGTTTTTTTTTTTTTTCTTGAGCTGGGGGTTTCAGAATCTAGCTATGATATTCCTGTAGGTTTTCCTCACAGGATCTCTTTCAGGTGGTGATTGGTGGATTTTTTCTATTTCTACTTCCCTCTCTTGTTCTAACACTTAAGATAATTTGCTTTAATTATTGCTTGTATTATTGTATCAAGATTCTTTTTTTGATTGTAGCTTTCAGGTAGCCCGATTATTCTTATGTTTTCTCTTCTTGATCTGTTCTCCAGATCAGTTGCTTTTCTTATGAGATATTTCTCTTTCTCTTCTATTTTTTTCATCTTTATATTTTGTTTTATTTCTTAGTCTTTCATAGTTTTGTTTTCGAAAAGTTGTTTTCTTAAGATTCTGGATCTCCTTTTCTAATTGGTTAACTTTCTTTTCTTAATCCTCTTGTTTTTCTTGGATTGTTCTTTTTTTTTAATATTTCCTCAATCTCTCTAATTTGGTTTTTAATGTCTTTTCTAAGTTCTTCTATGAATTCTTTTTGAGCAGGTGACCATTTGACATTACTCTTTCGGGCAGGAGAGGTTTTTTTGCTTCAATATCCTTCTCTGAAGATGAACCCCAGTCTTCTGTATTCTCATAGTAACTTTCTGTGGTTGGGTTCTTTCTTCTTAGCCTGCTCATTTTTGTTTTTAATTTGTAGAAGGTTATTATTGTAATCACCTCTAATGCTGGGGTATGGGGGATGGTATCTCTGGCCTCAGATCCTCCTTCAGCTCTCCCCTCTGGCCTGGAACCAAAATCAATAGCTCCACCCTCCTGTAAGTGCTCACAGCCAGTGACATCCTCGCTCCTCTGCTTCTGCACTCATCAGGCATGAGCTGATTCCTTCTCGCTCCTATGGTGTCTTGACAGCACAGCTGGGCCTGGCGTCCCTTATCAGCAGAGGTTCGCTCCATCCTACCCTGCTCAGACACCAGACTTCCCACACTGTCCAGGAGGTGAAAATTTCTGTGACTGGGCTGAGGCTACCTTCCAACCTAGCCAGCCCCAAGGCTTGTGGCTTACATAGGGGTGTTTATTCTTCACAGGGATCAAACCTCCTTACTGGGATTTTTCTTCAGATCTTTTCCCTATTGTCCTAGGAGAACCACTGTTCTATCTTAAATCTTGTTTATTTTTACTGCTCTACATTCACCCTGAGGTACTATTTTGTCTTGTTTGTGGGGGAAATCTGGAGAGCTTGGAATTTTCTGACCTACTCCACCATCTTCCCAGAATCCTCTCTCCTAATTGTTATTTACTCCGCTTTCCTTTGAAATAATATATAGGAATTCTATTCACACTTACATGAGGATAACCAGTGCAACAAGTGATTCTCTTCTCAGACTTGTGTAAAAATTATCATGAGGGTAGCATAACCTCCATTCATTTATCCAACCAATTTTTGCTGTGCACCTATAACACAGAAAAATGAGATACAGTCCATATCCTCACAAGGCTTATTGTATATTGCCTGGTATTGTAAATTATCTTTTCCTATGTAGATGTCTGATATCTCCAGCTAGATGACAAACCCCTGAATTGGTAGGTGAAAGTGTTACATGTCTTTGTATTCCCCATAGCAGTATGCATACTGCTGAGCACATAGTGGGTGCTTAATATGTATTTGTTGAATCAACACATCTTTAATTAGCTAACTAATTAAATGCCCTGTGTACAAATCTATTTATGCATGCAATTGCAGAGAAATAATTGACTCAGCAGCATCAAGAGAACAAGGAAGAGAAGGGACCTGCTCTGTAAGGAACCAGCCAAGCATTCCCAAGCATTAAACTTTTCGGATGGTCTCCTAATGTGTACATTATACACAGTAGCCAACCCTTCTTGGTCTATAAAAACACTACCTGACTTCTACAGTTTTTTCTTACTCCTTAGTTTAATACTTTGATGAATGAATGAGTGAATGAATAAATGAAAAACAAAATTAAATGCTTACTATATGCAAAGCACTTGGTATACATGTAGAAAAGCAAGAAATGCTGTTTTCAAGGAGTTTACATTCTAATAGGAATGACAACCTGAATATGTTCCAGATAAAGGTTAAATGGAAAGGAACCATGTTCCTTAGAATGTAGTGGTAAAACAGAGAGTAATAGCTTTACTGTTATTTCTATTGATAATCAGATCCAGTTCTGATGTTGAGCCATGTGACAATGCCAAGGACTTTGGTATCAGAACTTCTGTTTTCTCTGTGATGTACTAATCAATGTAGATACTTCCCTAAGCAGTGTAGATCCCAAAGCATCTCTCTGTCTCTCTCTCTCTGTCTCTCTCTGTCTCTCTGTCTCTCTGCCTCTGTCTCTGTCTCTTTCTCTCTCTCTTTCTCTCTCTCTCTTTTTCTCTCTTCTGTATCTTATTCTGTGGGAATTTTGTGCACATGCTTCCAATTAGGTGGTACATTGCATAGAGAACTGCAGTCAGGAAAACCTGAGTTCAAATGCTTCCCCAGACACTTACTCATTGGTCAAATCACTAACCTCTCCCAGTTTTCTGACTTGGAGTCTGACTGATTTTTCACTGACTCAGTTTTCTGATCTGTAAAATGGGAGAAATCATTGCACCTACTTCCCAGGTTGTTGAAGATAAAATGTAAAGTGCTTTGCAAACCTTAAAATGCTATGTAAAATGCTAGCTATTATTATTGTGATTGTTGTTGTGGTGGTATTATTATTATTATTATTGTTATTATTATTATTATTATTGTTATTATTATTTTGATGAAGGGTGATAAGAACCTGAACTACAAGTAGTAGCTGAATGAGTAGAGAGAAAGATTGAGAAGATGATACTGGCAAGAAGAAACTAGGGTAAGTCAAGGATAGTAGAGCTTTTGAACCAAGGTTACTGCAAGGATGATAGTATTCAATAGAAATACAGAAGTCAGGAAGAGTTGTGGGTTTCAGGAGAAATATTATAAGCACTGTTGTGAATGTGTCAAATTTGAGATGTCTATGGGACATCCAGATTGTCTTTTGCAAGTACTGGAATATTATTAAGACTACTGAGCTGAGGAAGGTGCAGATAGCCTTTCATTGACTGGCACAGGAAGCCAAACGAGAAACAATATACTCACAAGCAAGTGGGGTCTTGGGTGGAGGGGATGTCTGGGCTCGTATGCTGAGGAGTCCTTGAAGGAATATTATATCTCTGATAGTGTTCAGCTCTGTGTTCTGCTAGGTCTGACCCTAGGAGATCTTATAGGACATGAAAGATATGTCTTTGAAGCTGGAGAATTTGTGACAGGAAGCCCTGATCATTTAGCCTACATCCCACTAAAGCAAAGGGCAGGCTCTGACTTATGGTGGGATGGCTGATGGAATATCTTCTGCTGAACTTTTCCTAGAAAATGGTTACATTATACAGGTAAAAATACCTAATGAGCAGTTGGTGGTGTCAAAATGGAGCTCAGAAGAGAGATGATGGCTGGCTTTATCAGTTTTAGATGCTTGCATAGAGATGATTATTAATCATGGAAATTGATTAAGTCACCTAAAAAGAGAAATGAGAGCCCAGGAAAGAACCTTGGGATACCCCAGCTGAGGCCTGGAGAGATTATGAGACTTGGCCCAAAGTCTCCTAATTTCCAGAGATTCTTGGCCTAAGGTCTCTGAACTTGTCAGACTAATACCAAATTGTCTTAAAAAAATCTGAATCTGTTCTCACCTTAGCCTTGTTTTTTTTCATTTGTGACTAACAGAGTCATGATGTATATTAATATCAGAGCTGTATACTTAGTCCCTTTCCTGGCCTTCCCAGACCTGCAATTGGATGTTCTAGTGGGTGTACAACCTGAAGGGAGGAATGTTGGCTGATAGGAGATTTTTTAGGCTGCAGCACCAAACTCGTGAATAAATGATGTGGGGAGGGAGAGATTTATTCTATACAATGTATATTTATATATGTTTACTATATATTTACATATGTATAGATATTTATATCTATGCATCAGAATATTTAGAAACATCCACAGATAAACTATGATGGAGAGTCTCTCTTCCTGTGGGACATTTAAATCTGACTTAAGTCTCATGATGATTATTTTTACTTGAGTTTCTTCTACTATATATAGGAAATGTCTATGGGAAATTTAAATCCTCCAGTCCCTGGAGGACCTGCCTTTTGAATTATCTGTAGTCCCTCAGGGTGGAACATCCAAAGAACAGATGCATGAATTCATTAAAACTGGGGCATAATTTGGATTTTGTATGTTTTTGTAAGCAAGCCTGCCAGTCAGTCAATTTATTTCCCTGACAGATAGTCTGACTTTTCAGCAATGAAATCCACTTTCTGAAACCCCACAGGCCTAATTTTCTGCAGGGCCATTACCTTCTCTGCATAGTCTGCAGCTTAAAGGAACAGAAATTGGTCTTTATCCAGGAACCCATAGTAATGTGAGAATTTGAGGAAAATTGACGTGCTGGTTTTATGTATCTGCAAAGATGTAAAAGTGGAGGTTTGTGCATTAGCATTATTTCTAGCATTTTAATTACCTGGACCTCTTCTCAAGTATGTTTGAGCTTTTCTCTTGAGCCTTTCAGATCTCAGACTTTGTATGAGCTTCTATGATGTCAAAATAATACGTTATTTTAATTAAGTCAATAAAAATAAGTTGAACCAGTTTTTAGTTGTCATGAATATGACAACTCATTAATTGTTCATATTTTTTTAACTTTTTAACCAGTTGCTCAAACAGGAAACCTTTCCCATAACTCCAATGGAAGTAATTTCTCCCTCTTGGGAATCTTAGAGCATTCATTGTCTTTAGCACTTACAGAACACTCAGCACCTGAAAACTTATATGGGCCCTATTTTTGTGCATCTTTAGTCTTACCATAAAAAATTCCTAAAGGCAAGGACTATATATAAATGGGAATAATAGTAATAATAAGCATGACATAGAGACAACCTGGCTCCTACCTCCAATACTTGCTAGCTGTGTTACTATAAGTCATTTAAACCCTCATCCTCCATTTCCTCACCTATAAAATGGGGATAATAATACCTATACCTCAGGGTTGTTGTGAGGTTTAAATGAAATAATGTGGAAAAATGTTCGAAGACCTTAAGAAGCTGTATAAATATCAGTTATCACCATCAGAATAATTCTACATAAAGAATTACTCCATACTTTATTGTGGTTTGGAGGCAAGTGGATTTTGAAAGACTATACAAGCAAAATATAAGCTCTGGGAGATTCTGCCATGTTGGATAGGATTTGAGTATGGTTCTTACAAGAAACTATTTTGCTTCCTTGAGATCCTGCCTAATTAGGTATTGAATCTCATTAGTAAATTGGCTACTTGGAGATGAATGACTTGCAGGCCTTCTCTGCTTATGCAGTGTTGATTTCAGAATTGTAGAAAAAGAGTAGAAAGCACTAAGAATAACGTGTTTATCCGATTTAGCTCTGGGTACTCTAAATGTGGGATCTTAGTCCAGCGGCCAAAGAGGGCACATACTACTGGAAGGAATGAATCATTTCCATCTTGAAATTCTCATGGCAAGTGAGACCAAAAGACAAATGGAAATTGCAATGAAATTGAAGGATGACTCATCCTCCTTAGCAAGGCAAATGAAGCAGTTGACAGAACTAACTTTCTTTTGTATATAAAGGCAATAAGAAATATAATTTTGTATTTTATGATATATTTTATATCAATTCATTTTGTATTGCAGTTCTTGTGATAAAATTTACAAAGAGACCACCATGAATGTAGTTGCAATTTATATGCCAATATCTAGTGTAGAAGATAAGACGGTAGAGAAATTCTAGAAAGATCTTGATAAAACCTCCAAGTTAAATCAACATATATTTTATTTTTAGGTCATGAGATCCTAGAGTTAGAGCCAGAAGGGACTTTAGAGATAATCTAATCCAAGCCCCTCACTATTAGTTGTTCAGTCATTTACAGTAATATCTGACTCTATGTGACTGTATTTGGGGTTTTCTTGGCAAAGATTGTTAAGTGGTTTGCCATTTCCCTCTCCAGATCATTTTACCCATGAGGAAACTGAAGCAAACAGGGTTAAGTGACTTGCCTAGGGTCACACAGCTAGGAAGTATCTGAAGTCAGATTTGAATTCAGGAAGATGAGTCTCCCTGACTCCAGGCCTGGCACTCTATCCACAAAGAATTTTATACACAAAGAAATTTGAGACTCAGAGAATTTAAATGACTTATCCAATTCCTAAAGACATACAACCATTAAGTATCATAGGTGAGAGGTGAACCACTTCTTCTTGGCTTAAAATTCAGAACTCTCTCCATTAAACCATGATATATTTCTGTGCAAAGCTGGATTTTAAAAAATGAGAAACAAGGTTCAGAAGTAGGAAATGAACGTTGCCAAATGCTTGTTGACTACACACAAACCTCACTAGTGTAAGTCATGAATACATTTTTTTCAGTAAGAGCGTTGATGCAAAACAAAATGGAAATAGATAAAAAGGTGAAGGGATGAAGGGTAATGGCACAGACTATCACCATTTCCTAAGAATGTAAATCAGTGTAAATCAATCAAGACAACAGTGAGACCAAAAGAGCCTGAAAACCATTTCAGGCAACACATAATTGTTCTTCTTTCCCAGACAACAGATACAGCATTCAAGGATAATAACAGATTATAAAATCTTGTGAAGGAGGATGATAGCAGATGAAAAACAAGTTCTCCAAAATCTTGGCAAGAAGCTCAACTGAGACCATTACAATTGAACATAAGAAAGAACTAGAAGTCAGCAAGTCAACAAGAATTTATTAAGTACTTTCTATTGTGCCCCACACTGGGCTAAGCATTATTAAACAGATGGAAAATGGGAAAGACCTTTAGAGATTTCTGTAACAAACTATTTTTTTCCAACAATAAAAGTAGAACTTCCACGGTTGGTTTCTTTAGTAGAAAAATCAAATTAGATAATATTTGTAGAACATTTAGCACAGTGCCTAGCACATAGTAGGTACTTAATAAACACTTGTTCTCTTCCCTCCCTTTAACTTGATAATCACTAATGTGCATTAAGGAACTGAAAAGGGAACTAAGGAAAACAAAGATGAGAAGATCAATGGAACTATACAAGTTTACACAGAAGAGGATGACACTGCATGTGATACAGTTTTAAGGGAACTGAAGTACTGATTCTCAAGATATTAAAAGGAAGGCTAGCAAATTCTTGAAAAAAGTCATGGTTTCTGTTATTTTTTAAAAATCAACTAAGTACATATCAATCATTACCTACCCATATATATACTTCTTAGCTCTACAAAATCCTAATGAGAATGATCTACCTACATATTCAGAGCATTCTTGAAAAGGACATAAGAAAGGAATAGACAAACTTTGGCAAGTTATATTTTACAGCAGATCATATTTTTATAATCACACAATTGACTGAAAAGTACAGAGAATATAAAATCTCACAGTCATTGTTTTTTGACTATTAAAAATTGGTGAGAAAAACATCACCTTATTATTATCACACACATATATAACTATATATAATGTGTTATGCATAATATATATATATATATATATATAAACTATACATAAAACTATATATAACTATACGGTTATATATGTGTGTATATATGTATATACATATATATGACTATAAAAATATTGGTGAGAAAAACCTTGTGTACTAGACTATGTGTTTCATGAGGTTAGAGACCTTGGCTTAGAATTCTTTGTTTCTCACAAAAGAATCTAACGTAGTGGCTTATATAGGGTAGATGCTTACCTAATATTTGTTTGATATGTGACTATTAATTAATTCAGTCCTCACTCTCTCCTTTCATTGTTGTTTGCTGGATTCTTTTGTCTTTTCCATCGAATGATAGAATCATAGGGAGGTGTAGGATAGTAGTTCTTAAAACTTTTTAGTCTCAAGGCACCTTTAAACTCTTAAAATTACTAAAGACAACAAAGAACTTTTATTTATTTGGGCCGTGTCTGTTGATATACGCCATATTAGAAATTGAGACTGATAATTTTTTAAAATTATTAATTCACTTAAAATAATAATAAACCCATAATAAGATAACATATTTTTACGAAAAACATATTTTTCAAAATAATAAATTAGTGAAAAGAAAGAGGGGAATTGCTTCACATAATTTTTCAAAACTCCTTTATCTCTCTTAAAACAGCTCAATTTTCATATCTGCTTCTGCATTCAGTCTGATACTATATATTATTTAGGTGGAAGTATATGAAGAAAATCTAGACTCCTGCAGATATGTGATTGAAAAAGGGAAGAATATTTTAATAGGCAAATAACATTTTGATATTATTACAAAAATAGTTTTGACCTTGCAGATCCCCTGAAAGGGTCTTGAGGAAATCCCAGGGTCCTCAGAGCATGCCAAGACTTTTTTATAGATAGATAAGGAAACTGAGGTCCAGAGAGAAGTGATTTGCTCAATATCTCATGCAACGAGTCACTACAGGACTGGGATTAGAATCCTGGTGCCCTGAGACCTAGTCCAATTTTCTTTCAAAGATAATACCTGACACATCTCTAGTCCTTTATACTTTTTAAAGAGTTTTCCTTTCTATGATCTCATTTAATTGTCATATGTGATACTTCTTCTTATTTCAAACTTGATTCTTCAGGGCAGCAGCAGGAGAAGTTATCCTTGCATTTCTACTACAGAGTGTCCCCATGGCTTATTCCTCTGTGCACAAATAATAAGTGTAGTTCATTCTTCCCACCTCTCCACTCTTACCACATCTGGGATATAGCTTATGTTAAAATAATCATCCATTTAGAAGTGGGGATGTTCTTTAGAGCTCCAGTTCACAGACATCTAATATCTCATTAATTCCTCATTGATATTTCTTTCCCATAATAGGAATTGAATAGTTCAAAAGTTTGACCTCAGCTGAAGTACAAAAATCTCAGAAAGAATGGTGGTACAGGTCAGGCAAGTCTTCTTAGAGTTTACTAGGAGAAGGAGAATGGGTTGGATCAGATAAGGTGTATTTATTTGTAGTAGAGTACCCTAGAGCATGCCAGTAGTTCTGTTATAGCAAATTTAATATTCATTCCCTTGACAGATTTGCCAAATATGGTAATAAAATCATGTTTCAGCACATATCCATATATGCACAGAATAAAATAGAGGAGGTGAAATTTATAATGGGCAGGTTCAACTTGGGTAATTTCAGATTTCTTTCCACTATAACACATAAAGTAAAAGTTTATTAGTTCATAAGAATAATTTAATGGAATGATTTCTATTACCAACCCACGCTGCTGCATTTCTATTTTTCCTCTGCCTAATCATGATTAGTGAAACTCAGTGTCTCAAATTGTCTTCCAGTGAAACTGCTTGTTGAATCTAGGAATTGAGTAGATTTAGAGTTGAGTCCTTTCAAATGTTATTGCTCCTGGCTGGAAGGCTCTCCTACCTTTGTCTGTTGTTATCATTTCATTGGTGTGGGGCATCTCTGGTTGTCCTAATCTGTTTCTTACCACTGGACCCATATGGCTCCAGAGGAGAAAGTAAGGCTGGTGACATTGCACAGCACTCTCTCACTTAAATCCAATTCACTTGCAAGTCATGGCATCACCTTGCTGATGTCATGGTCCTCTTCAAGAACAAAGGACAAACAACAACATCAGTTCATTGGGGCAGCTAGGTGGTGCAGGGGATAGAGTGCAGGTTTGAAGTCAGGAAGACATCTTTCTGAGTTCAAATCTAGTCTTAGATACTTACTTAGATACCTAGATACTTTGTTTGCTTCAGTTTCCTCATCTGTAAAATGAGTTCGAAAGAAAATGGCAAATCACTTGAGTATCTTTGCCAAGAAAACCCCAAATGGAGTCATGAAGAGTTGGACCTGACTAAACAACAAGTAATTTCATTAGAGTAGACTTCAGTATAACAATGCTTTATTGCTACAAAATTATTTTAGGGTAATTTTGCCCTAATATCACTTGGGTATATAATTATAGAGATTAACAATGAATAGAACAGCTACCAAAAAATAAAAGGAATAAAAACAATGCATAACATTGCACCTTAAATAAACATTTTCAAAAAGCATCTGTCAAGTACCTATTATGTGCCAAGTATTGTGCTGAGGCTATGAAGACAAATAGAAAAAAAAATAGTGTCTGCCCTCAAGGGGATTACATACAAATAGGGGAAACAACATACACATACATACATGTGCACACAGACATATGTACACTCATTCATGTATATAATACAAAATAGAGAGAGAGTTACTCACAGGGCAGTCTAATATAGAACCAATTCCAGAAAGGTACACTGCAGAGGGGATGGAGGAGTGTAATGGAGCCATGGGAGGGACTAAACTGATTCAGATGAGGATGGGGGATCCAGAGGGGTGGACAGGGAGGGCAGCATCATCAATCCGGGTAGGCACCCTACAACTTATAATTATAAGAGTTCTGAATCAATCCACAGGGAAATAGAGTATTAAGACCTTTGAAGTAGCAATTCTAATGTCGGTTTGAGATACAGTCCCTAAGCAAGAAGTGGAAATCCCATAATGACTAATAGCTGGTCCTGGCCGATCGTTAATGAGTGGGGTCTTGAGGCCTGTCTGATTATACAGATGAGTGAGGAATGTTTGAGATATCCATCCTCTCATCCTTAAGTTTCAGATCTACCTCAGAACATAACTAGCTAATTCTACTTCCTTAACCTCCTTAGCTAATATACTCTTATAATGATCAAGGGGAATGCCTTGGGAGGTTTCCTCTGTATTATACAGCAATTATACTGGCCAGAAAAGAACTGTGTCCTTTAATTACCTTCATTAGCTATAACTGGAAAACCAATGCCAGGTGTCTTTGGATTGGACCCTGACTTTATAGCACATGACTCCCTCTTATGTAGGTGGATGAACAGACTGACTAACTGTATAGGTTGTTTACTCCAACTGTTTCTGATACTGGCAGTTGTAAGTTTCCAGAGAATAACCAGTCAGTGAATAAGAATTTATTAAGTGCTTGTTATGGGCAACACAGTGCTAAGTGTTGAAGAGAGAAAGAAAAGAAAAAAAAACAACACCCCTACCCTTACGGAGCTTATATTCTATACCACCATGTAGTTACCCTCAAAATCTTAGGGTCTTAGGGGTAGTCCCATTGATAGGGAACACACTCCTCTTATTCAATATTTTCACTCTTGTGCCTCCCCAGAATTATTCCATCTACAACAAACCAACTTCTCACAAGAATGGTATTTATTAGATCTTAAATGCAACCATTTACTTAGAAATATGGCAAAATAAATAAATAAATTACAAATACTCATATGTTAAAGTTAGTGCATGAATAATAAAATATGTCATAATTCACAAAGAATACTAGGTCATACCCTCCCACCAATGCATTCAGTACTATGGGGAAGAATGGGCAAATACAAGAACCTGGAAAGGAAATATGAGGGGGAAAAAACAAACAAACAAAAACTTTTGTGTTCAGGAAAACACAACTGTGGACTGCCAACTTCAATGTCATTGGTCCATTCAGAAATATCTGTCCCAGACAAAGCTCCAACAAAGTTATTTTTGACTCCCTGCTGCCTCTTTTTTTTGGGGGGGAGGGCAGTGGGCAAGTTATTCAGTATTTTCAGCCTCAGTCTACTATCTTCTACACCTTTCAGTGGCTTAAATTCAAATCTGGATTCACCTTTCACTTAAAGGAGAATAACTCACCAAATCTTCCCTGAGAAATCAACAGGCTTTATTTAGTTGAATACATCTCCATAAATGTTTAAAACATTTTTAATTTGTTTAATTATTACCCTCTTTGGTCTTAAAATAACTATATGCAAATGAGCTGAGGGACCATAATGCCCTCGAAGTTCCTGACTGAATCTCCATCTCACTTTGTGTCCGGAAAACCATTTCTTTCTACTTATATTTTTCACAGCTTTTAATAAATAAAAATTCTTTCTTTTCCCATTTAAACTACCAAACTGTTCATATACAAACAAGATATCTTTCACATGATGATTTAAGTCTTTATATTTATGCCACAGTCATCTTATGTTCAAAACTGGTTAAATCCCGTCTGACAGCTGTGTTCATACACATTTTAGCAGTTATTAAACCAAAGTTTAAACCATTAATTTCAGACATCAAAATGTTCATCTATGACAGAAGTAGTATCTTACATCATTTGCCAGCTGATATAATTTTTTCTTTACAAAAAAAGCACTTTTCCTTCTTCAGCATTAAGCTACTCCATATGAAAAAATCAACACCTCAAAGATGCAGTTTACCTTTTGCACCTAGAATAAAGTGATACTTGTGTAAACCACACCAAGAACTCACTTTCCCAGAGCAAGGTCAGCTATATCTCCCCATCAAGGTTTTAGGGACCCCTGATCAGGGATGACTTTCTCTAATGCTTATCAAGTTGAGTGCCCCTTCTTATTTTCCCCACCATTCACTTCCAGTAATTAATGCCTCAGAATTATTTAATTAACATCAATTAACTTTTGTTTACTTTGAAGATAAAATAAGTACAAACATCCCCCCTACACACACACACAATAGGGGACACATTGTCTTCTCCACCACCTTGGTCCTTGAATATTATGGGCTCCAATTTAAATCAGTTTCTCCTAGTATTCACCTGACCAAATTGATTTCCAAAGATGAATTACTGCTTTTGGCTGCTTCTCAATCTGTGGCTGGGTCAAACAGGTTGCTTTAAGACCTTGCTCCTTATGGTCTATGCTGGCTACAAAACACGATGTGTCTCTGGCTCCCAGATTTCTGGTGTAGTGCCATTCTAACCTTTTAAAGCTCACAAGGTTGTAGCTGCCTCCAATACTCCACCTATGAGCAGGAAATAATAGACACAGTAAAGAGAATCAACAGCAAGGCCATGGATTCATGGGCCATATGGTGACAGCCAGGTTGGGAAAGATATAAGCCCAAGGACACTGAAGGGGAAAACCCCTTCAGAAGGCATTCCTTGCCTTCTCACTCAATGGCAGTCAAGTAGGAAAGAGCCAGACCTGGAGATTTACTTTGGCTGGTTAATGCTTTTTTGAATGTATCTCAAATCTTGCTTCACAGCTAATAAAAAAAGGTTTTCTTTATCACATGATTAGAGGACAGGAGCCAGTTACACAATGTCTTCACTGCTCCAAAATTTATAGAGAAATCATATAAGCCAAGAACTTGGCTATAATTGTCCAATCCCTCTCATCTCCCCACCTCCATCTTATCCCTGTACTTGTAATGGTTATGTTATTGTCAAGTAATCCCAAGAGGAAGACTATTTCAGTTGATGCTACACAGGCCCATTTGTCAACAGAATTCTGTCATAAACTCTATGGCCTTATTTTAGTGGTAGTATACTTTAGTCCAGTTCCATAATTGCTAGCACAGTCAAGATCTCATGGTAAAAATGATCAAGATGTAGGCACGAAGGTTGGGGGTAGGCATGGAATCAAGATGGTGAAGTAAAGGCAGGTACTTGCCTGAGCACTCCCAAATTACCCTTTTAACAACATTAAAATAATGCCTCAAAATGAAAATCTGGAGCAGCAGATCCAATAGGGGGAAAGGGGGGAAAATTCCCAGCCAATGATTCAATAAGGTTAAACTATGGGCATTTCTTTGTGGGAAGATAGTACTTGTAACTCCTAAGAACTTTATCATTACTAGGGCAGTTAGGAGTCTGCATAGACAGAGGGCATGAGTGTGAGTCGATTATGTTGGGATGATCTCCAGAAAAAGTATGTAGGAGAAAGAGGGATGCACTAGGAGAAGGGGGAAAGGAAAGGTAGAATGGGATAAATTATCTCACATAAAAGAGGTGCAAAAAAACTTTTACAGTGGAGTAGAAGATGGGGGTGGTGGTGGCAGGCAACACTTGAACCTTACTTTTGTCAGAATTGACTCAAAGAGGGAATAACATCCATACCAAGTTGGGTATAGAAATCTATCTTATCCTACAGGGAAGTAGGAAGAGAGGGAGACGAGAGAAGAAGAGGGCAGCTTGGAGGAGGTGGTGGTCAGAAACAAAGCACTTTTAAGGATGGACAAGGTAAGAGGGGAAAGAGAGAGAGAAGAAGAAACAGAGAAAAAGCAGGATGAAGGGAAATACACAGTTATTAATCATAACTGTAATTGTGAATGGAATGAACTCACCCATAAAACAGAAGCAAATAGCAGAGTAGATTAAAAAACAGAATGCAACAGTATATTGCTTACAAGAAACACATTTGAAACAGAGAGAGAGACACAGAGTAAAGGTAAGGGGATGGAACAGAATCTATTATGCTTCAGCCAAAGTAAAAAAAAAAAGGGGGGGTGGCAACTTAATCACAGACAAAGCAAAAGCAAAAATAGATCTAAATAAAAGAGATAAGGAAAGAAACTACTTTGCAAGAAGATACCATAGACAATTAAGTAATATTCATACTAAACATATATGCATCAAATGGTATAGCATCCAAATTCTTAAAGGAAAATTTAAATGAGTTGCAGGAGGAAATATATAGTAACTTTCCCCTCTTAAAACCAGATAAATCTAACAAAAAAATAAACAAGAAAGAAGTTAAGGAGATTAAATAGAATTTTTAAAATGTTAGACATGTTAGACCTCTGGATAAAACTAAATGGGAATAGAAAGAGATACACCTTTCTCTCAGTGATATTGGCGCTTACATAAAAATTGACTATATATTAGGGCTTAAATATCTCACAAACAAATGAAGAAAAGCAGAAACATAAAATGTATCTTTTTCAGATCATAATGCAATGAAAATCAAGTTCAATAAAAGGCCATGTAAATATAGATTAAAAATTAATTGGAAACTAAATCACCTAATACTAAAAAATGAATGGGTCAAAGAACAAATCATAGAAACAATAAATAATTTCTTTAAAGGGAATGACAACAATGAAACAGCATATGAAAATCTATGGGATGCAACCAAAGAAGTACTTAGGGGAAAATTTAAATCTCTGAACACTTACACCAGTAAAATACAGAAAGAGCAGATCAATAAAATGAACAAGCAACTAAAAAAAAAACCTAGAAAAAGAACGAATTAAAAATACACAATTAAATACCAACTTAGAAATTCTGAAAATCAAAAGAAAGATTAATGAAATTGAAAGTAAAAAAAAATTGAACTAATAAAACTAAGAGCTGGTTTGCTGTAAAATAAAAACAAAAAAATAAACCATCGGTTAACTTGATTTAAAAAGGAAAGAAGAAAACCAATTTACCAGTATCAAAAATGAAAAAGATGAATTCACCACCAATGAAGATGAAATTAAAGCAATTATTAGGAGCTATTTTGCCTAATTGTATGCCAATACATCTAACAATCTAAATGAGATGGTTGAATATTTACAAAAATATATAATCCCCAGATTAACAGAAGCAATAGATTATTTTTTTTAAAAAAAGGCTATCTTAGAAAAATAAATTGAGCATGTCATCAATGAACTTCCTAAGAAAAATCCCCAAGACCAGATGGATTCACAAATGAATTTAAAAAAAAAAGCAATTACTTCCAATACTATATAAACCATCTGAAAAAAACAGGCAAAGAAGTGGTCTTAACAACTTCCTTTTATGACACAAATATGGTGTTGGTAATTAAATCAGGAAGAGGAAAAACAGAGAGAGAAAAGTATAAACCAATTTCCCTAATGAATATTTAATGCACAAATTTAAGTAAATACTAGCAAGGAGATTATAGCAATATATGGCAAAGATCATACATTATGAGTAGGTGGGATTTATACCAGGAATGCAGGGCTGATTCTATATTAGGAAAACTATCAGCAGAATTGACCATATCAATAACAAAACCAACAAAAAGCATATTATTATCATAACAGATGCAGAAAAAAGCTTTTGAAAATACAACACTCATTCCTATTAAAAACAATAGAGAGCATATGAATAAATGGAATGCTCTTAAAATGATAAGTAATATCTCTCTAAAACCATTAGCAAACATTATCTATAATGGGGATAAGCTAGAAGCCTTTTCAATAAGATCATGGGTAAAGCAAGGATGCCCATTATCACCACTATTATTGAATATTGTACTAGAAAAGTTAGCTATAGCAATAAGAAAAGAAAAAAAAAGAAATTGAAGGAATTAAAATAGGCAATAAGGAAACAAAACAATCACTCTTTTTGCAGATGATATGATGATATACTTAGAAAATCCTAAAGAATCAACTAAAAAGCTACTTGAAACAATTAACAACTTTAGCAAAGTTACAGGATACAAAATAAACCCACATAAATCATCAGCATTTCCATATATTGTAAACAAAGTCTAGCATCAAGAGCTATAAAGAGAAATTTCATTTAAAATAACAGTAGACAATATAAAATACTTGGGAGTCTACCTGCCAAGACAAACCCAAGGATTATGTGAACACAATTATAAAACAGTTTTCACTCAAATAAAGTCACATCTAAACAATTGGACAAATATTAATTGCTGGTGGATAGGCTGAGCCAATATAATAAAAATGACAATTCTAATTAAGTTAATTTACTTACTCAATGCCATACCAATCAAACTACCAAAAATAACTTTGTAGAGCTAGGAAAAATAATAAAAATTCATCCGAAAGAACAAAATGTCAAGAATATCAAGAGAATCAATAAAAAAAAGTGTGAATGAAGGTGGTCTAGTATTACCAGATATAAAGCTGTATTACAAAGTGGTAATCATCAAAATAATATGGCACTAGCTAAGAAATAGAGTGATGGATCAGTGGAATGAATTAGATA
>NW_020954567.1:1989664-2016046 GCF_900497805.2 Vombatus ursinus | reverse complement strand
ATAATTTAGACATAAAGGGAATTACCATAAACAAATTGGGGGAGAATAGAGTAGTTTACCTGTTAGATTTATGGAAAAAGAAAGAATTTATGACCAAAAAAGAGATAGAGAGCATTATGGGGTGTTAAATGCATAATTTTGATTACATTAAGTTAAAAATGGTTTATGTACAAGAAACCAATACAGTCAATAGTGGAAGGAAAGTAGAAAACTAGGGGAAAATTTTACAGCAAGTTTTTCTGATAAAGGCATCATTTCTTAAATATAAAGACAATCAAATTTATAAGAATACAAGCCATTCCCCAATTGATAAATGGTCAAAGAATATGAACCTGCAGTTTTCAGAAAAAGAAATCACAATTATGCATAGTCATAAGAAAGATATGACCTCACACCTATCAGATTGGCTGATACAACAAAAAGGAAAGTCATAAATGGTGGAGAGGATGTGGGAAAAATGGTGCACTAAAGTGCTATTTGGTGGAGTTGTGAACTGATTCAACTATTCTGGAGAACAATTTGGAACTATGGGCAAATGACTATAAAACAGTGCATACCCTTTGACCCAGCAACAGCACTACTAGGTCTATATCCCAAAGACATAACAAAACAAAAATGAAAAATATCTATTTGTACAAAACTATTTATAGCAACTTTTTTTGTGGTGGCAAAGAATTGGAAATTGAGGGGATACCCATTAATTGAGGAACGGCTGAACAACTCATGGTATATGATTGTGATGAAATACTATAGTGCTATAAAAAATGATGAACAGTATTCTCTCAGGAAAACCTGGAAAGACTTTCATGAACAGATTCAAAGTGAATTGAGCAGAGCTAGGAGAACATTGTACATAGTAACAGCAATCTTTTTGTGATGATCAACTGTGAATGACTTACTGATGCTCAGCAATGCAGTGATCTAAGACAATTCTGAAGGACTCATGATGAAAAAATATTACCCACGTCCAGAGAAAGAACTGATTTGAGTCTAAATGCAGATCAAAGCACACTTTTTTTTAAACTTTATTTTTATTGGCTTTCTAAAATCTTTTTTCTTTCACAACATGACTAATATGAAAATGTGTTTTGCATGACTGCACAAGTATAACCTATATCTATTTGATTGCCTTCTCACTGAGAAGTCAGGGGAGGGAGGGAGAGAATTTGGAACTGAAAGTTTCAAAAAATGAATGTTAAAAATTATTTTACATGTAATTGAAAAAATATTCAAGGTGAAAAAAGTAGGTACAGATAGAGTAATATATAAATTGCATTTTTTATGTGAGCCCACAACTAACCCTAGATGGAGATTATCTATTGAAAATAAACTTGGGATATAACAATAATGAGTTAATTCAACAATACTGGCTCATTGAATATGTTAAGTGATGAGAAACATTGGATATATTTGAGAGCCAATGTTTTCCAACCATCCACTTGAGGAAAGCCTTATCTTTGCAGTCTGTCCATTTGTCTTGGGGTAACCATGTTTACTGATGACAATATGCATAAAGTTCCAGTCTGCAAATTGCTTAAACCAAACTGAGGTAAATATAGAATTATTATCAGAAATTAGGTCTCTGGAAATTAATGCATTGCAAGTAGCTGATATGAAACTATAATTTTGTAGCTAACATTTAGGTAGAACTAGAAACATTTCAAGTAAGTCATTTTAATAAAGATTCTTTCAAGAATTATTCTTCTACAAAATCAATACAAATTGGTTTTTGATTAAGGTTTTCTTGGTCACTTCTCATAAATAATCAAGTTATTTTGGCATATTATGTGTTACTCTTCTTTGTAGAATTTTGAATATTAGGATTAATTCCAGAGACTTAATTCCTAGCCAGGGTTTTCATAAAATAGTTCTAGGGCTTATCACATGTAGTGTGCCCTGCCTAGTTAGCATAATTGCTTTCTGTAATAAAAATGGTATTTCCCCGTAAAAGGGCATCCTATTATAGGCATAGAACTTACATTTCTGGCTTATAAACAGTTTTAGTAATTCAAAACAAAGACCAACCTCATATTTCACAATTAATGCTGTACTTTGATAAGCCTGAAGATGTGGTTCAGAAATCTCATCTAACATTAAAAAACATACAATGGAAAGTTGCAAAATAGTGTCTGGGATCTATAGTTAAAGAGAATTAAGAACAATTAGTAATTTATTTTGTTCTTCCAAACCTGTAAATAAATGTATGCATTCACACACAAGTGTTGAACAAAAGACTTGAGGCTAAGTCATGTTGATGTAATTAAAGGTGTAGGTTTATCCTCAAGGAAAAAGATTCATAAAAGGAGTACATCCTTTCAAGTTGCAAAGACACAAAGCAACTGGCTAGTTGTGAAACTTTTTGACTCCCACAGTGAGAACAAGGGCTTCTTTGTCAAAGTGTTTCATTCCAAAGGTGACATTAGTTTGGAATAGGAAATGATTGGTACCCCAGGTCCATCTTGCACTTTGTGGCTAAGCACAGTTCCAAGACCATAAAGTGAAACATCAGTGATAAGAAACAGTGGTAGAATACAAGTCCTTTGAGGACAGAAACTATTTTCTCCCCCTTTGCATTCCCTGTTCTTTGTACCACACCTTATATTTAATGGGCCCTTAAAACTTATTGAATTGATTTATTATCAGAGATTCAGAAGTTAATAATTACACGATATTCTAGCAAGTGTCTTTGGTCTGATGATCCACAGCAATAATGACTTTTTCCAATGGTTTCCAGTGTCTCAGCAATGGTGGATTTTTTAACTTAATGTTTTCAGTCAATAAAAATGCCTCCCACATTGAAAAAGAAAGAAAAACAAATCCCTTGTAACAAATATGTGAGTGTGTATGTGTGTGTGTATGTGTGTATGTGTAGTCAAACAAAACAAATTCCCACATTGGCCATGTCCAAAAAATTATGTGTCTTAATCTGCATCTTGAGTCTACCTCTGTCAGAAAAAGGGTAGCATGTTTCATTTCGGGTCCTCTCAATTGTGGTTACTCATTGTATTGATTAGATTTCCTAAATGTTTTAAAGTGCTTATTGTAAAATATTATTGAGATAAACAATAATATAAACAACTATTTATTGAGATAAACTATTTATTGAGATAAACTATTTATTGAGATAAACAACTTTGAAAGACATGAGAACTCTGATTTTTTAATGAAAGGATGAAAAGTTAAATCTAGAGCTGGGAAGAGACTTTAGTGACATCTAGTCTGAGAGTTCTTTGATTTTTTTTTTCAGTCATAGACTGCATTTCCCAATCTCGTGAAACCCATGGACTCCTTCCCAGAATAATGTTTTTAAGTGCACAAAATAAAATACACAAGATTACAAAGGCAAACAATTATATAGAAATGGCAGTGTAATTTTTTTTGTCATTGAAGTTCACAGACCTTCTGAAATTTATTACAGCTTAAGAGCCTCTGATGTAGTCCAGCTTCATTGTTTTATAGTTGAAAAAACTGAGTCCCAGTAGGACAACCAATTTGCCCAAGTCACATAGTAAGCATCATTGTGAAGATTTGAATCCAAGTTCTCAGATACCAGAGCCAATCCTTTTTTGGGGGGAGGGAGGAAGAAGCTGATAACCCTGTTTGCCTCAGTTTCCTCATCTGTAAAATTTTCCTTTGGCAAATATCCCCTAATGCTTTACTTTTTGACTCACAGATGAAAATATCAGTTCATTAAACCTTATTTCCATTTAGCTAAAAGAGTTCTATAACTATAGTTCTATAACTCAAAGTTGTGGCTATTGATTCATATAACTAATAGGAAAAATGAGGACCCCAACACTGAAAAAAGCTTCATTTCTTTTTTTCTTCTGGGTAACTACACATACACCATTGCTTACAGTTCAAAGAAATTGACTTCCCTTTATATATATGTGTGTGTATGTGTATATATATATATATATATATATGTGTGTGTGTGTGTGTGTGTGTGTGTGTGTGTATATATTTCATAGGTGGAACTAGGATGCCTTGGGGTAAAGTCAAAAGAGGTCAGTTTGCTGATGGAGCTGCCTACAACTCCTAGCTATACCCTTTCCCATGGGGAAGAATCAAATTTATCTTGTTATCTTGTTGCTCTATCTTCTAGGAAAGTGCTGATAAAACTATTTTAAGCTAAGGTACTCAAAGTTCACTCCATGAACCCACCAAGATGTGTTTATATTAAATGGGTGTAGGGAGGGGTAATGTTTAACCCAAAGAAAAAGATGGTTGCTGTTGAATCATTTTTTCAGTCATATCTAACTCTTCATGATACCATTGGGGTTTTCTTAGCAAACATGCTGGAGTGGCTTGCCATTTCCTTCTCCATCTCATTTTACAGATGAGGAAACTGAAACAAACAGGGTTAATTCACTTACCCAGGGTCACACAGCTAGTAAGCATTTGAGGCTGGATTTGAACTCATGAAAATGAGTTTTCCTGACTCCAGGCCTAGTAGTCTATCTACTGTGCTACCTAAGGAACTGAGTACTAATGGCTGAATTTCAGATATCAACAACAGGCCAGTGTCAAAAATTTTTCATGAAATTGAAAAGGTTTACCAGCACCCCAAAGATTATAAAATGTAGGTGACTATCTGTCTACTCTGCCTTTACGTAAGGCCAACCTTGACCTGAAAAGTATTGGGAAAGTGTGGAATGGGGAAGCAAAGGTTCTAAAAAATTAGAGAAAGCATGGGATACTGGCTGCCTAGGAAGGGACCCTGAAAAAATATGTGGTAGCAAGAGCTTGAGGACAAACACTATTTAACAAAACATTTGTGTAGGGCCTTTATTCTAAGTTCCTGGGCTTTATTCCAAAAGTGGGAAAGGTTCTCACGATGTCCTGCCTATTCCCCAACATTTAGCAGCTAATGTTCTTTAAATGAAAAGTTATATTATAAAAATTACCCTTGTGTCATCAAAAGGTAAAAGTAAAAACCAACATATAGCTCACATATTCTAGTGGGATTTACTAAAGAATGCTAGATTTATGAGTCAGTCAGCAAGCATTGATTGTCTACTATATGCTAGGTACTTAGTTCTGGGGATCCAAAGAAAAGCAAAAGATAGTCCCTGGCCAGAGGACAGAGCCAAGATGGCAGAGTAAAAGCAGTGACTTGCTTGAGTTCTCCCTCAAACCTCTCCAAATACCCGTAAAAAATTGCTCTAAACAAATTCTAAAGCAGCAAAACCCACAAAAAGACAGAGTGAAACAAATTTCCAGCCCAAGACAGCCTAGATGGTTGATGGGAAAGACCTATTGCACTGGGCAGGGAAAGGAGCACAGTTCGGTGTGGGTGCGCAGGCAAGACAGGCCTCAACAAACCTGGAGCAGACCTCTGAAGACTGAATTGCCAGCACCTGTGGAGGTTTCCAGACCTCTCAACCCACGAACGCCAAGGACAACTTAGAAGGTCAGGGTAAAAGTCTGTGATTGGGGTGAGAGAGAGAAGCTTGGTCCCAGCCTCAGTCCCCGAGTGCAGCTCCAGGGTGGCAGTTGCCTCTTGAGCATCTGGCCCACAGACTGAGGGGGAATTGAGTGCCTGATCAGAAGGGGATTGCAGGGATCTCTTTGCCAGTGCTGAGGCAGGAATCTCTTGTTTTCCCCATGCTTGGATCTGGGTCACAGTTCTAGGTGGTAGTCCTGGGGCAAGAAGGAGGACTGGCATTGTAGAGCTTGTGGTGGCAGTGAAGAGGGAATCCTCCTCACAGTTCCAAGACAGTAAAGAGTGCTTGTGATCACTTATAGACCAGAGGACAGGCCAGGAAAGGAGTAAACACCTTGCCCCTTATCATACCACCTTGGAAGACCTGAAAATTTACAGGTCCCTAGAAGTAGCTCTGAAAACAGCTGCACAAGACCTCCAAAGCTTGAGACAGTACATTATTCACACTGGAAGCAGACCCCTACCTTAACAAAGAGTTTAAAACTCAAGTAATTGGTTGGAATCTTGACCAAGTCTCTAAAAAAAGAAAGGTCAGACCATAGAATCTTTCTTTGGTAACAAAGAAGATCAAAGCATACAACCAGAAGAAGACAACAAAGCTCCTACATCCAAAGCCTCCAAGAAAAATGTGAATTGGTCCCAGTCCATGGAAGAGCTCAGAAAGGATTTTGAGAAACAAGTAAGAGAAGTAGAGGAAAAACTGGGAAGAGAAATGAGAGTGATGCAAGAAAATAATGAAAAATGAGTCAACAGCTTGCTAAAGGAGACTCAAAAAAAAATAGCACCTTAAAAAATAACCTAACCCAAATGGCAAAAGTGGTACAAAAAGCCAATGAGGAGAAGAACGCCTTAAAAAGCAAAATTGGCCAAATGGAAAGGGAAGTCCAAAAGCTTACTGAAGAAAATACTTCCTTAAAAATTAGAATAGAGCAACTGGAAGCTAGTGATTTTATGAGAAATCAAGACATTGTAAAACAAATCCAAAAGAATGAAAAAATAGAAAACAATGTGAAATATCTCATTGGAAAAACAACTGACCTGGAAAATAGATCCAGGAGAGAGAATTTAAAAATTATTGGACTATCTGAAAGCCACGATCAACAAAAGAGCCTAGACATCATCTTTCAAGAAATTTCAAGGAAAACTACCCTGATATTTTAGAACCAGAGGGCAAAATAGAAATTGAAAGAATCCACAAATCACTTCCTGAAAGAGATCCCCAAAGGAAAACTCCTAGGAATATTGTAGCCAAATTCCAGAGCTCCCAGGCCAAGGAGAAAATACTGCAAGCAGCCAGAAAGAAACAATTCAAGTATTGTGGAAACACAATCAAGATAGCACAAGATTTAGCAACTTCTACATTAAGGGACTGGAGGGCATGGAATATAATATTCCAGAGGGCAAAGGAGATAGGATTACAACCAAGAATCACCTACCCAGCAAAACTGAGCATAATCCTTCAGGGGAAAAAATGGTCATTCAGCGAAATAGGGGACTTTTGAGCATTCTTGATGAAAAGACCATAGATGAATAGAAAATTTGACCTTCAAATATAAGACTCAAGTGAAATATGAAGAGGTAAACAGGAAAGAGGAATCATAAGAGACTTATTTAGGTTGAACTGTTACATTCCTGCATGGAAAGATGATATTTGTAACTCATAAGACCTTTGTCAGTAATAGGGTAGTTGGGGGGTAAAAATTATTATGTGTGTATATATAAAGATAGATAGATAGAGGGCACAGGGTGAGTTGAAGATGAAGGGGTGATATCAGGAGAATAAAATTAAAGGGTGAAAAAAATTAAGGGGTGAGAGAGGATTATACTGGGAGAAGGAGAAAGGGAGAGGTAGAATGGGGTAAATTATCTCACATTAAACAGACAAGAAAAGGCTTTTACAGTGGAGGGGAAGTGGGGGAAGGTGAGAGGGAATGAGTAAATCTTATTTGCGTAGGATTTGGCTTAAGTAGGGAATAACATACACACTCAATTGGGTATGGAAATCTATCTTACCCTACAGGAAAATGGGGGGGGGAAGGGGACAAGAGAGCAGGGGGATGATAGAGAGGAGGGCAGATTGGGGGAGGGGGTAATCAGAAACAAACACTTCTAAGGAAGGACAGGGTCAAAAGAGAGAATAGAATAAATGGGGGATGGCATAAGATTATGGGAAATATACTTAGTTTTTCACAACATGACTATTATGGAAGTGTTTTGTATGATTACACAAGTGTAACCTGTATCGAGTTGCTTGCCTTTTCAATGAGGGTGGCTGCGGAGGGAGGAAGGGAGAAAATTTGGAAACCAAAGTTTTAAAAACACATGTTAAAAAAGTTGTTTTCATATGCAATGGGGAAATAAGAAATACAGGAAATGGGGTATAGAAATCTATACTGCACTACAGGAAAATAGAAGGGAAGGGGATAAGAAAAGGGGGAGAAGAGATAGAAGGGAGGGCAGAATAGGGTAAGGGGTATTCAGAATGTATGCCATCTTGGGGTGAGGAAGGGGTGAGATGGGAAGAAAATTTGGAACTCAAAATCTTATGGAGGTGAATGTTGAAAACTAAAAATAAATAAGTTTTTTAAAAAAGGCAATTTAAAAAAAAGATAATCCCTGGCCTCGAGAAGCTTACAGTCTAATGAAGGAAGACAACACACAAAAGGAAGCTGAAAAGCAGGGAAAGGGGGAGAAGAAAGATACTTGGCATCAGGGCACAATGGAGTAGTTCAGATGAGGGCAGCCAGGTTGGAAATTAAGAGATGATTGGCCTGAAAGTTAGCTTCATGGGTCACAGAGGACCATTGGTTTTGTGTGTTTTAAAAATTGATTTATTAATGCCTTTTGGCACTAATTTGACATTTATTTCTGATTATATGCTTCCTTACCCAGGGAGTTTTCCATGATAACAAAGATTTTAAAACCAGTTGAGCAAAACCAGCTAACATCACTGTATGACAGCCTTTTCAACACTGTCAGAGTATTTGTGAATAGTTGCTTAATAACGACTATAGTGAAACTGAAAGAAAAGCAGTCCTTCCAGGAATGTTCATTTCTAGACTATTTAAGAACTGAGTCCCATTAACTCTTCAGTGACTCTAGTATAAGGACCTCAGACGGGTAGTGCCTAAGCATCCCCAACATGCTACTAGAGAAGTATGGGGAAATTTGGAATCTGAACTTTGCCAGAATAGTACCCTAAGTTGATTTTATACTAGAGAGATCAAATGTTGGACTAGCTGGGCAGTGTAAAGGGAGGATTCACTGCCTTTCTCACAGACACACGTAGTCACTTATACGTACATATATACATAGAGTGGATGTAGTAACAAAACAACGAATGATCAACCCAAACAATCAGCAACCATTTTTTGAGCACTTAATGTATGCCTGCCATTGTACTAAGTTCTGGGGATATAAAAAAAGGCAAACACAGAAACAAGCAATGTTCTCAAGAAGCCCACATACTAATGGGGGAGATAATGTAAGTAGACACATACAGAGTAGATTAGGAAGGTAATCTTTGAGGTTAATAAGGGGGTAAAGGCAGTTTTTCTGCCTCCTCTCATCTCCGTTGGTCATATTATCTTATTTTTCCTTTAAATTTAATTTCTTTAATTAGCAAAATTCTATTTTTTATGTCTAAATTTATTTTTTTCATTTAACAAAAATATTTTCTCCATATCACTTTGAAGTGGATCCATCCAGTTAGGAGACATTGCATCTAGCAGGAAGTAGAGACATACACTCCAGACATATATGAATACAGAGAGGTAGTCACTCTCAGGACAAAATAGTTCCAAGAACTGGCAGCAAGAAGAGAGCCAACATTGCCCCCTCAATCCAAGCCATATAGGCAGCCACAGTGTCCACCTATGTCTAAGACTTTGCCTACATGCTTCAGAGTAAGAGCTATTATGACCTCATGATGACATAGAAAAAAGTGGAAATAATACTGGCTTTGGAGTCTGAGGACCCAGGTTCAGATCCTAACTTGGTCATATATCATCTGTGTGACCAGGAGCAAATTATTTAACCTCTCTAGGTTTCAGTTCACTCATCAGTAAAATGAGAAGGTTGGATGGAATGGCTTTTATTTCACGTTAGCTCTAACCCTCGATTCTATGACTGCATCACTGGCAAAGTCCATAATTTCAGCAAGTGAAGTTATTTTTCCGGTCATTTGTCTGAAAGTCACATCTTGAATAAACTAGATATAAGCTAGAATAAACAGAAAGAAGCTAGTTGAATGTGATGCATTCCTTTCTTTTCCAACTAACATTTTGTGTCATCATTTAATCTGTTTTTGAATAATTTCAAGTCCCCAAATCCATAACTGGACTCAGAAGATGATGGTCTGACTAGCAGGCTTCTTTCAGAATGACTTTGTTTGCTGGAAACTGACTCTTATTATGTGATCTAAAAGCTGGCAGAGACTTGCCAGGAGGTTATGGAAAAGCCAAATCAACCAAGAAATAGCCCTGGGGAAAGCTGGCTCTCAAGTTAATACTAGGATCCATTCTAGGACTTTCTTTGGAGATTTATGTTGGACTTGAAAGAGGAACCAACAAAATCTGCATGAGGAATTTGTAAAAAATAGAACAAACAAATAACCTCTAGGGTCCTGGGAAGGTTAGACGTCTAATCTAAAAAAATAACAAAATGAAACACAAGTTGGTAAAGTATAAATTGGCACCAAACAGACAATTTAACAAATGTAGTTTTCATTGAGAAGTGGAACACACTTGAGGAGTAAAAATGATAGAAGAGAACAAAACTATAGGTAATTTTGAAGGGATTTGTATGCACATTTTTTGTGTCAATAAAACACTAGAAATAAAGAGGGTACCCATCCTTGGGGCACAAATGAGCAAATTGCAGTATATGAATATAAAGGAATATTATTGTGCTGCAAAATAGAAGGAAGATGAAGGATTCTGAGAAACATGGAAAGACCTGTATGAACTGATGTAGGATGAAATATAAAATAGATGTCAGACTTCAGGACTTGTATTCAGAGAAACTCAGTTGAAATCCTGGCTCTGTCACTTACAGAACATGGTTCTTGGGTAAGGTAAGGCAAGTAATACTAGAGGGCATCTATTTCAACCATTTTACAGATTAAGGAAACTGACACCCAGAGAGGTTAACTGTCCCAAGGTTGCACAGTGAAGAGTCTTGAGATGCAAGCTCATTTTCTGTAGTGCTAAGTCCAGCTCTTTCCATTGCACCATATTGCATCTGGTTAATATCCATTTGGCATATAACATGTAGCATGTAATTATGGAACAATGTGGGTCCTCAGAATTTCCTCACTTGTAAAATGAGGGGGTCAGACTAGAGGCCCTGAAATCTCTTCTACCTCAAAATCAACTATCCTGCAGCATTATGGTGAGCAGAAGCAGAAGAACAATGTTCACAATGACTACAACAGTGTAAACAAAAACAACACTAAAAAGCTAACTAGACTTATATTATAGTCATTTATTCATATTGAGCCCAGAGAATGTCTGATGAAGTACACATCCTTCCTCTTGGTAAAACTGTGGGGGACTTTGGGTGTCCAGATGTTGTTGGAGCAGTCATTGTACCAGTTGGTTTTGCTTACCTAGTTTTCTTTGTGACAAAAAATGGGGTACTTCCTAGGGATGACTATATTGGGAAAATACCTGTGGTGTAAAAAATAACATTACGGTACGTCAATAAACAATAAGAAGTGCGAGTCTGGAAGACCAGATGTGTTTTTTTCATGGATATCTCCATTGGTAAGTTCATGTCCAAAAGTCTAACTTTGGTTCAATATCTCAGCCTAGTTATCTAGGTCAGAGGTGTCAAGCGTGTGCCCACAGTACTCCCAGAGTACTACCTGAACCATATTCAAATGTAATTGGGAAATTCTTAACAAAATAAATAAAAAATACAACATAGATAATGTTGATTTGTGGTTTTCTAAGGCAATAATATATGGCCAGCTACATTGATTTAGGTGATAAAATTGTCAAGATAACTACTAATCTCTATTTTTTTGTCTTTGAAAAATGCGTGCATAGCCTTCTCATCACTCCTCCACTTTCCTCAAAAACATTGCAATTCTATTCTAGGACCTCTCATATCAGGACCTCAGAATTCTGGGGCTATTGAAAATGATTTTCATCTTACTCTTCCCTCCATAACCATAGAATTTTTTTCTTTTTTTATTCTCAGGTTCTGAGAATGATAGTTTGGGACACAAACATCATTTGAAACTGGTTGCCAAGGTCCCTGGAAGGCCCACTTATCTTTGTCAAGGCCTTTTTCAGCATGAATGTCTTTGCAATTAATTTTGGAGTAGTCTTAATGACATGCTTATTATGGATAAATCTATGCATGTGTATCAGTCTTTCTTTGTGCTAATAGATCATCTAAATCCTCCTTCCTATTCCTCCTACTTTAATCCAATTCACCTGTCTTCTAGTTCTGCTTCGCATTTCTTCTTTAGAGATTAAAGAGATGAAAACATTAGAACAGTCACATTAATGCTTTTCTAAGGATCTGGTGACAATGAAGATGACAGAGTTAATACAGATAATTGGGAACAGACCTTTAAGACTGATGCTAGGAAAAGCAAGGCAGGATCTGTTCAAGACCCTTTTTTCTGTTCAGCATTGTCATTATCAATGAATTAGTGGAAGGTTTAGATGGAATGTTTATCAAATTTGTGGATAATAGGAAACAGAGATAATACGGTGCAATGGATAAAGAGATGGCGTCTGAGCCAAGAGGACCTGGGTTAAAGTGCCATTTCTGATACATACTGCTCTATGGTCCCAAGCTCTCAACACCCCAAGTAACTCTAAGGCTACCACAATCTGTGAAATAATTGCCACACTGAACTGACAGAGGTTGTTTCTTCATAAAAAGTCCAATGCCAGTGAAATCAATGGTCTGGTACAGTCCAGTTTGAAACAAGATATTATAGCCATGTTAGATGGCTGAATTGGGATCCAAAAAGATTTTGCCAGGCTAAAATGAGCAGTGAATCTTATCAGACTGAATTAACTTTGAATACATCTTTTAAAAATCTCAATTTCATCCATGTGGTTTCTCTCTCTACTGTTAGAGTTTACAATTTCTCTGATCCTTAATATATAACCATCTATGTGAGTTTCTGTAGCCAAAAAAAAAATATGGGTAGTCAACCTTCTAGTGATACACCTCTCTAAATTTAGTTAGGTTTGTCCTTGGAGCACAAACCTGTACAAGACTATAGTCTTCAAAGTACTTCCAAGTACACTTGGAAGACTTTCAAGTTTGGTAGGACCTTTTATAGTCTGTATTCATCTGATGTAGCCTTTGAAAAATATATAGAAAGAAGCAGCATAGTGTTTTTCAGTGGTGTCAAACTCACAGAAATAGATCTCTATGGAATAGCATATTGACTTAGAAAATCACAAAATAGCATCATTTAAGTTGTACTGTATTTTTTATTTATTTTGTTAAATATTTCCCAATTATATTTGAATCCAGTTCCAGAATTTCAGGCTGCATGAGGCCCTGGGACCCACATGTTTGACACTTCTGGGTCAATGAGCTGAGGCCTAAGCTTAAGAGTCTAGAACTAGAATGTCAATCATACTGTATGAAAACTGATTGAAGGAAATGGGGGGATTTAACGTGAAGAAGATAACTTTTAAAGGAGGAAATGGTAAGTGATTAAAAGATTTTTTTGCCAGTCAACAAGCATTTATTAAGTGCTTACTATGTTCTGGGCCCTATGTTAATGCTGAGGATACAAAGAAAAACAGAGTTCTTGTTCTTAAGAGGTTCACATTCTAGCATGAAAGACAATATGTAAATAACTAGGTATATATAAAATATGCAGGTTGTCATGTGGAAGAATAATTAGACCTGTTTTATTTGGCCTAAGAGGACTGAATTAGGAACAGTGAGTGGAGGTTGCAGAGCTAAATGTTCATACTATAAGGAAAAAAATTCCTAATAATTAATAATATCCATAAGTAGGAATGGCATGTTTCAGGAGGCAGTGGGTTCAACCTCATTGGAGTTCTTCAAAAAAAGGCAACCAAACTATTTCTTTGGTATGTTGTAAAGGTGATTGTATATGTTGTTGCTAAATGATCTCTAAGAGACTGTGATTCAATGAGTACCTGAAATTATCTGGAAGCTACCAGAAGTCACTGGAATGGGACATTAATAAAAGATGATGAAATTTAACAAGGGTAAAAGTATAATCCTATCCTTGGGTTTACAAAGATCAATTATGAAGACAGGGAGAATCAAGTATTTTAATAAACTATGTGCTTAATATGAGTCAATGGAACGACATTGTGACCGAAAATTGTGATCTTAGTCTACCATAATAGAATTATGGTGTTCAGAATGAGGGAGGTTATTGCCTTGCTCTACTGTTTCCTAGTCAGAGCAAATCCTTAGGTTAGTTCTACGTGCCAGATTTTAAGGCAGGCATTAACAAGTTGGAAGTATGTCTAAACTAGGGTGTGATTGTTGTCCTTTGTACTTGAAGAGGACTAAAATGATATCATGGTGTCAGGGTCCAAGTACAGCATGTCTGACTGTGGCTGATCATGCCAAGATGAGCTCAGAAGGCTCTACCACAGGTTGGGAACAAATTGTCCATTTGAACTATGGTGAAAAGGTGAAAGGACAGAGGACGTGACACATCAGGACCAGGTAAAAGAAATGAGTGGGAATTTTTAGACTAAAGTAGACTTTTTTTGGGGGGGGGCGGTTGGAAGGTATCATAACTGTCTTCTAAATCTTTAAAAGGCTTTCATATTAAAGATGGATCAGTCTTGCTTTGCCTGGTTCCACAAGAGAGAATTAGGAGAGCAGTGGATAGGAATATCACATAAATAGAAAAACAAACTTCTTAACACTTAAAACTACCCCAGAATGAAATGGGATATTCTAATGAGTTTTTAGCTACATAGCCATTTGTTGCCAATACTGTAAAGGATGGGGTTGGAGGTGGGGTTTCCTTTTCAGGTACAAGCTTATTTTTTTTTTGTAAGGCGGTTGGGGTTAAGTGACTAGCCCAAGGTCACACAGCTAGTACATGTCAAGGGCTTGGTCTGAGGCAGGACTTGAACCCAGGTCCTCCTGACTTCAGGGCTGGCGCTCTATCCACTGCGCCACCTAGCTCCCCCCGGGTACAAGCTTATGAGCTCTGATCTTCCTTCTAACTTGGATATTCTGTGATTCTAGGGACATGTGATCTATATGTTGCGGGGGAAGTATGTAATACCTGACTTACCTGCCTCAGGATATACAACTCAGTCACAGAAAAAGTCTTCTGTGAAATGGAATGGACAGAACATTGAACTGGAAGTCATGAGATCTGGTTCAAGTTTAGGCTTTCATATTAACCAGCTATTTGACCTTGGGAAAGATGGTTTGCTGTTCTGGGCTTAAGTTTCTCCATCTGTAAAATGAAGAGAGAAGACTAGATGGTCTCAGATGTATGTTTTAGGCCTGAGACCAGTGATTCCATATTTCCAGCAGAGCAACCATATTGCTAAACAGCAACACCCACCTAGCTGCCCTTTTATAGATTTGTATTCTTAAAACTATATGACTTTAAGCTTAGTTGACCCTTTGATAAAACATCCTTTTGAAAATTTCTCTTCAGTCCTCCAAATACTTCAAAAGAATGTAAGTGACCACAAAAGGAGGGCTTATGTCTGAAACACTAACTTAGGTTTGTAAAGAAAAAAACAAGAACCTGAAATAAGCAGTCTATAATCTTGAGCTATTGAAAAATTTCCTTGCTCATGACTAAGCTGTAGGTGTCACTTTTTGATAATGGTCACAGGCCAAAATCCCTTTCCTCAGTCTTTGGAAAGAGTTGGATAGTTGAAGAGTTACGAATTCAGCAGAGCTTGAGTTGATTTCCTTGAAATCAGCAGTTTTCTAACACAAAGAATAATACCTTATACTTTTCTAGCACCTTTTTTCCAAGAACTTCAAAGCTCTTTACAAAGGCAATCTCATTAATCTTTCCCAAAGGTGAGGTAAGCAAGGAAAGAGCATTCCTTTCCCAGGGCTAAGTAAGTCTTGACATAATTTACCTTTGCTTCAGGCACACTATGCTTTACCTTGTCTTTGGATCCAACTGAGGTGGCTTGGCCGCTTCAAAATAAACTCATTGAATTATTAGAGCAAGAAAGGAATCTAGAAATCATCTAGTTTGACTCCTTCACTTCACAAAAGAGGAAATAAGCTCAGAGACAGGAACAAGTTTGGATCAGGGCTATTCACCTAGTAAGTGGCATTCTTGGGGTTGGATCTAGGTTTCCTGACTCAGTACCCTTTCCACCATACCCATGCCTCTCACTCTCCTGTGGTTTTGCTGGGATTATTTCATGTACAAGTAGTGTACTAATTAAGGGGTGACTAGGTGGTGCAGTGGATAGAGCACCAGACAAGGAGTTAAGAAGATTGGAATTCAAATCCATCCTCAGACACTTGCTAGCTACATGACCCTAGGAAAGTCACTTAACCTTGTTTTCCTCAGTGTCTTCATCTATAAGATGAACTGGGAAGGAAATGGCAAACCACTCCAGACTCTTTGCCAAGAAAACCCCAAATGGGGTCACAAAGAGTCGGACGCAACTAAAGGACTAAACAGCAACAAAAGTAAGTGAATTGTGATAAGCAATAATTTTGACATGGCTTCATTTTGTGACATTAATGGACATGTGTGCTTCTACAGGTTCTAGGCTGATCTAGAACATCTGACCTTGACCACGAGAAATCAGGTCACACTTCCCAAGCATTTATTAGCTCTTTATCAGTTGAATACTGCATTTCATGCCATAAACACTTGTTTCATTGATCTCTTTAGTTACGACTTTAAGTCTATGATTTTTTTAATTGTTGCAATTATGTCTTTGGATAGTTTATTGAACAAAGGGACATTTTCAGAAATACAACAGTAATTACATGTTGAAGAAAGATTAAGCAATTTAGAATTATATTCACTAGTAATTTAGGAATGAAATTTTTCGAGTGTACATGGAGTAGTTTGGGGAAGAAGTGCCTGTCAGATATATAGTATAAGTATACAAGTCCAGACATTGTGTGACTATAAATTAATGAACATCCTACCTACTTAATAGAGATTACATTCCTTATGTTGTTAGAAATACCTTGTATGATATCCATATTTAAATAAACATTCAATTTACTACAGTTGTGTACATAACACAACTGTTACATCTAACAGAGAATTAAGACATCATTCAAGACATTTTTGTGCACTTTATTCAATTAAATGCTTTCCTCTCTTTCTATGTGTAACCAGGAAATTTTAGCCTTCATAGAAATATAAGAATTGAACTATCACAGAAAGCCATATCTAAATCCCATAGAAAGAGAAACATTTTTAGGTAAAAATATTTATTTAAAATTATTTGTGTTTGGGCGTGTAATTTGTGTACCTATAATGGTTAAACAAATGATGGTACATGAATGTAATGGAATATTACTGTGTTATAAAGAGTGAAGAAGGATTCAGAATAACATATGATGTAAGTCTATGATTTTTAAGAATGGTTGTTACCTGTAAGAAAATATGTAAACAAATGTGGCTCTTGAAGAGCACACTTCAATGTTTGTTGGAGATACTGCTGTGGCCAGCTACTGATGTGGGGAAATAGAGAATTTCCCAATTTTTTTCAAGTCCTCCACTTCACATTGAAGATCAAGAAATAATAGGCTATTGCTGTAAAAACAATTACTTCTCTTAAGACAAGCAAAGATCTTCATAGGAACTTGATGGTGGGAAGGGTTTCTTTTGATCTCTCAACAGTATGGAGTAGGCTTTTTCAACATGGAACGACAGTAAAATAATTGAAAGAGTGACTGATAACCATTGCTGTGAAGAAAAGTGTTTGTCATGACAAATGTCAGTGTACTGAAGATTGGCAAAAGATAATTTTTTGAACTGATAAAACTGGGTTTTTCATTTAAGGCTATACTAAAAATATTGTCAGAAGTTAAGGCTGTAAGATCTGGACATCTTCATCAGACTCTGAAACAACCACCCCCAAAACAGAGAGAGAGAAAGACAGAAAGAGAGAAAGAGTATTTAACTTCTAGAGGGTCAGGAAAACTTTTCTCCATTGAGAAAATGATAAACTCTTCAGTGAAAAAATGGTACCTGTATTATATACTGAGAGACAGAATTTCCTAGAATTATAAAAATTCCCAAGTGGAAATTATATACAGTAACATACCTAGTGTCATGCCACACAACATAAAGGTTAAGAAATTCATCCAAGAGATGGATATAAGCATGTTTCAGTGGCCTGGAAACTCACCTGATTTAAGTGGCAATGAAAACCTTTGGGCTATAACCAAGGCCAGACTTGGAAAAAATAGACTGTTCATCAAAGGTACATTTAAGATCCAATGTGATAAAAGTGTGATTTCATGACAAAGAATTAAAGATATGTCAAAATTCTGCAAATTCAATGTCAAATCATGTAAACCATGTGACTGTAGCAGAAGGAGGATAATATTAACTCATATTTGTATAGCACTTTGAGGTTTAGAAAGCACTTTGCCCAAAACAAATGGGGGCAGAGGGGTGGGTAGCACAAATATTATTAACCCAATTTTATAGCAGGGGAAACAGAGGCTTAGAGAGGTTATAATATTCACAGACAGCAAATATCAGGACCCAGGATTTATATCAAAGTCTTCTTCCAAATGCAGAATTCTTTCTAAATGCGTGCCTTCGTTAGACAGTGGGCTTCTTAAGAGCAAAGTGTGGTTTTGCTTTTCTTTATATTCCCACAGTGCCTAGTAGACCTTTAATAAAGGCTAGTTGAAACTCTGAGGTACTGCCTCAAACCTATTTGATTGGCTAATATGACCAAAAAAGAAAAGAAAAATGATATGTGTTAGAGAAGATGTGGGAAAATTGGAACACTAATGCATTGTTGGTAGAGTTGTGAACTGATCCAACCATTCTGGAGAGCAATTTGGAGCTTTGCCCAAAGATCTATAAAACTGTGCATACCATTTGATCTAGTAATACCACTACTAGGTGTGTATTCCAAAGAAATCATACAAAAGGGAAAAGGACCCATATGTACAAAAATATTTATAACAGTTCTTTTTGTGGTGGCAAAGAAATGGAAATTTTGGGGATGCCCATCAATTGGGGAATGGCTAAACAAGTTGTGATATATGAATGTAATGGAGTACTACTGTGCTATAAGAAATGATGAGCAGGCAGATTTCAGGAAAACCTGGAAAGACTTACGTAAACTGATGCTGAGTAAAATGAACGGAACTAGGACAACATTGTACACAGTAAAAGCAACATTGTGCGATGATCATCTTTGATAGACTTAAGCAATACAATGATCTAAAACACTTCCAAAAGACTCAAGATGGAACATGGTATCCACATCCAAAGAAAGGACTATAGAGTCTGAATGTACATCAAATTATACTATTCTCTCTCTCTCTCTCTCTCTCTCTCTCTCTCTCTCTCTCTCTCTCTCTGTCTCTCTCTCTCCCTCTCTCTCTCCCTCCCTCCCTCTTTTTTTCTCATGGTTTTTCCATTTTTTCTGATTTTTCTTTCACAACACAACTAATGTGGAAATATTTTAATTTGATTGTATATATATAGCCTATATCAAATTATTTGCTGCCTTGGGGCAGGAGGAAGGGAGGGAAGAAGGAAGAAAAAAAATTGGAACTCAAAATCATATAAAAGTGAATGTTGAAAACTGTCTCTATATGTAATTGTAAAAAATAAAATGCTTCCATGTAAATGGAAAAAAAATTTAAAAATGGAAAAAAATAGTGGGAGGGGGGAGGAAAAAAAAGGCTGGTTGACTAACTGACATTTTCCTCTACACCATAGCTGCCTCACAAGCTACCTGAAAAGGTTTTTGTTAGAATCAAAACAAGTAACATATATGTATAACTTTGGGGGAGTTTAAAGCATCATATGAATATAAGGTATTCATATCAGGTGGAGGAAACCTAATGTTACAGAAAAAACAAAAACTACAAGACTTTGCTGACATAGCAAAACATCTGCTCAGACCAGGTTTTCCGAGTTGTTTGATTTTGGGCAAAATCAAACAACACGGAAAGCAATTTTGACGGTGCCCAGGTTCTGGGCGCTGTGTGTATATGCGTTTTGTTAGCAATAATAGGAAATCCAGCAGTTCTGGTTAATTTCCCGTTCTTTACTTGAGAAGAGCTCTGAACCTGCTTTGGGCCTTCAGGACCCCAAAGAATTGTCAACAGTTATTAAAGGAAAGAGAATAACGACATTCAGAGCTCCCTTATCCCATGGCTGGAACCTATCAGTTTAAAAATAGAGAACAGGTCCAGCAGCCAATCCTTAACCAAGTTAGAGCAGAGGCCCTAACTGCCTTACTGTCTGTATCAGGGGCCTTCTGACTTCCCCCAGATCTAATAAGGGAGATTGTTTTATCTCTGTTTTTTGTCTGCTTACCCAGACCTTCATTTCCCAATTGAAGTTAATGATAACAATCATAGTGTCACTCTATTTGCTCAGGGAGATAATGTGGGCTGTAAGATTTAGATGGCAAAGACAGAAAACTGGACCCCTTCTCATCTTGGGTATGCCTTATGGATGACATTCCTCTCTTTTTCTCTTTTGTCCCTCAGTTTCTTAATTTTTATAGTCATAGAATATTGGATCTTGTTGCTTCACCCCCTCATTTCATGAATGAAAAAACTGGGTCCTAGAGAGTGGTGAGCTGGCTTGCCCAAGGCTATTCAGCTAAATGGAAGCTCTCGGATGCATTGGATTTGAGAGGGGAAAGGAATATTATGAAATCATGTAATCCAACCCTCTCATTTTATAAATGAGAAAAGGTCAAGACACAGAGGTCAGTGGACTTGAAAGAAGACAGTAAGTGTGCAATAATATTGATTGTGAAGATGTAGCTTCTCAGGAGAATGTAATATAATAGAAAGTCATCTGGACCAGAAGTCAGGAGAGTTCTAGATTTAAATTCCACTTGTGTGAGTAAATCTTTTAATAGGGAATAAGCATTTTTACATTTATATAGCACCTACTATGTGCCAGTCACTGTGCTAAGTGCTTTACACATATTATTGCATTTGGCCCTCACAACAATCTGGAGAGATGGGGTAGCTGGATGAATATCTGAACTGCGTACCCATTTTCCAAACTTGTGAGGGTTGAATGAGATCACATCCATACAGTACTATAGAGGAATCGTTGTTACTGTTCAGGGTCACACAGTAAGATGGAAGCAGAGATGGGATTAGAACCCAGGTCATTTGACTGCTGGTCCAGTGCCAGTGGAATATTCTTTCTTCTCTATAATGCTTCAGAGAATCATAGAATTTCAATCTTGGACAAGTCTTCAGTGGCCATCTACTCTAACTCATTGAGTCATTTCAGTTGCATCTGACTCTTTGTGACCTCATTTGGGTCATTTTGTTTTAAATGATCATTTGGTCCCACCTTTACTCTTGTCTCAAGGTGCTCTTGTTTTGGGGAGTTATCAGTAGACCTTCATTATAACCTTGACATTCCAGACTCTTAAGATAGTCTTGTAGGTAGGCAGAGTGGATAGAGTGGGGGACCTGGAGTCAGAAAGACATAAATTCAAATCCAACCCAAGACATGTGCTAGCTATGTGACCCTAAGCAAGTCACTTACCCATTGCCTCACCAAACTACCTCAGGGTTTTGCTGAGGACAAAAAGATTTATAAAGTTATTTAAAATTTTAAAGCACTTGATAAATGCTATTATTATTATTTTTGTAGTGAATCAAATATAATAAACAACTTTCCCTTTCCATAATCTGATCTCAGTCATGTTTTCAATAACCACAGTGGATAACTGCAATAAATCATAAATAAGTACATTAGTAATTGAGTTCTGATGGAGTTAAATGTATACTCATCTATCTTACCAAGCCAGACTGGATTACTATATAGCCAAAGCTATTGGCTACTTCATTGTTCTTTGGTCAAAAGGCAATAGAGTTCAAGTACCAATTCTGCTGCTCGTTAGTTGAATAACCTCGAGCTAATTATCCTTGCCCAGAGTAGATGGGAAGACCAAAATGGGATTGCATAGGCGAAACATACTTGATAAGCACATCTTTCATCATGAAGTTTAGCTTGTCTCTTAATATTGATTAGCTGGGATGAACCTTGAAAATGCCATGAGGTAATGCTAATAACTAACATTTACACTATGCAGACAGAGCTAGGCCTTTTACCCCTATTTTAGTCCTTTGATCAGGGTTGTATTCCCAGCTACATTCTTCCTCCATGTTGACAGAGAAGAAAGAGGAGAGTGGCTATAACTCTCTTCAAATACACCACAATGTTTTTGGTACTGTAGTACCCAGAGATGCTACCAGATAGCTTTAGCTCTTACGTGCCAATCTGCCTTTACAGCCTTACTTCACATCATCTTCCTTCATCTTTCCTTTTAAGAAGCAGAATGGGGTAGCGCTTTGAGTGCAGGTGTTAATTTTGGGACTCATAGATTCAAATCCCACCTCAGGTAATTATCATTTGTGTGAAAATGAGCAAGCCATTTAAATCCCCAAAGGTTCAGTTTACTCCATTTATAAAATGGGGCTTGTATCATACTGTTATTTATCTCTTAGGGTTGATAAACTGAAAGCCCTTTGCAAACTTTCAAGTGCTATAAAACTGTTGGTTATTATGATGCCCCATGACTGGAGATGCATGAGTGGGACTCTTGAGGGAGATGTTGAAGGAGAGGTTTTATGTGCAGGCCTCCAAGACCCCTTCCAGCTCAAAATTCTATAATTCACTGCCAATAATGGCAGTCAAATCACAGAATCACAGGATTGGAAGTTGTAGTGGGGATTGGGCCAACACCTCTGAAAGGAATCCCTACTGAAAGACACTTAAAATAATGGTCTTCCAAGCTGTACTTAAAGGCCTCTAATGTGGTATCAAAGATTAATAGATGTGGGAGTAGAGGACCTGGGATCTACTTAGCACCTTAGATCACCTTGGACAAGTCACTTAAATTTTCTAGGCCTCAGTTTCCTCATCTGTAAAATGAGGTCCTCTGAGGTCCCTTCCAATAGATCTATGACCCTATGATATCCTGAGGCCGCTTTTTCCATGTGAGGAACAGCTCTAATTGTTAGGAAGTTTTTCCTGACATCAAGCCTAGTTTTGCTTCTTGGCAACTCCCACTCTTTGTTCCTGGTTTTATTCTTAAAAAGAATAGAGCTAATCCCTCTTCTGTATTACCTTCAGTTATTTGAACATAGCTACCAGTTCTAGCTCGTGTTTTCTCTTCTCCAGGCTGACTATACTCAGTTACTTTTAACAACGTGATGTGAAGTCATTATCTTTCACTATCTTGGTTGATGTCTACTGGCTGTACTCCAGTTTCTCAGTGACCTTTTTCTTAAACTGAACCCAGTATTTCAGGAGTGGGCTTCCTAAAACAGAGGCACTATCACTTCCTTCCTTTTGGAAATTATGCTTCTCACATTGAAGCCCAGAATTGCTTGAGCTTTTTTTTTGATTGCCAAATCGCAGGCTGAAACTGCCATCTCAAGTTGAGTTGGGCATTCTTCAAGTTGGAATTGTGGTAAATACATGTAATTATCAACATCAGCATCTTCAGAGAAATTTATCTAAAGGCATAATATAAAGCATTTGCTTGGGAAAAAAACAGTGGTTCTTTAAATGAAGTAGAATTCTAGATTTTCATACCAGGCTTCTTTTAATAATTAATTTGGAAGAAATTTTAAAGCTATAAAACTATTCTTGTAATCTTCCAGTGTTTTCTAGTAGATATAGATATCAATTGTTTTTTTAAAAGAAACCCTAAGTCACAGATTCAATTCTTTTTTTAACAGACCTATTCACATAACCTCATTGTGCCTCAGTTTCCTCATCTGTAAAATAAGGATATCACTTGTCCTGCCAATGTAAGGCAAGGCAATATTACTAAGAACTTTTTTCTCTTTTTTAATAGTATTTTATTTTTCCCAATTACATGTCAAGACAATTTTTAACATTCATTTTTACAAGATTGCAAGTTCTAAGTTTTTCTCCCTCCCTCCTTTCTTCCTCTCCCCTTTTCTGAAAGTGGTAGGCAATTTGATATAGGCTATACATATGCTATCATGTAAAACACATTTCTGTATTAGTCATAGTTGTGAGAGATGAAACAGATCAAAAGGAAAAAGAAATATGAAAAAGAATAAAGTAAGTAAAAAGTATACCTCGATCTGCATTCAGAGTCCATCAGTTCTTTATCTGGATGTGCATAGTACTTTCCTCCGTGAGTACTTTATACTTTTCTTGGATCATTGTGTTGCTGAAAAGAGTAGTCATTCATAGTTAGTCATCACACAATATTGTTGATACTGTGTAAAATCTTATCTTAGTTCTTTTCATTTCAGTTCGCATCAGTTCATGCAAGTCTTTCCAGGTTTTTGTGAAATCTGCCTGTTCATCTTTTCTTATTGCACAAGAGTATTCCATTAGATTCATACAACACAACTTGTTCAACTATTCCCCAACTGGTGAGCATCTCCTCAGTTTCCAATATTTTGCCACCACAAAAAGGGCTGTTATAAATATTTTTGTACATCTAGGTCCTTTTCCTTTTTTTTATTATTTCTTTGGAATACCTAGTAGTAGTATTGCTGGATCAAAGGATATGCACAGTTTGGTTGCACAGTTTGGCATGTACAATTGGGCATAGTTCCAAATTGCTCTCTAGAATGGTTGGATCAGTTCACAACTCAACCAACAGTACATTAGTGTCCAATTTTCCCACAATCTCTCCAACATTTCTTATTTTCCTTTTTTTTTTTTGTCATATTAGCCAATCTGGTAGGTACCTCAGCATTGTTTAAATGTGCATTTCTTTAATCAAAAGGGATTTAGAGCACTTCTTTATATGCCTATTGATAGCTTTTTCATCTGCCTGTTCTTATCCTTTGACCATTTATCAATTGGGGAATGGCTTGTATTCTTACAAATTTGACACAGTTTTCTATGTATTTGAAAAATGAGGCCTTTATCAGAGACGCTCCCTGCAAAGATTGTTTCCCAGGTTTCTGCTTTCCTTCTGATCTTCATTGCATTGGTTTTGTTTGTATAAAAAAAAGGTTTTTATTTTAATATATTCAAAATTATTTATTTTACATTTCATAATGCCTATAACTCATTTAACTTTTCCTTTAAGAATTTAGATGCTATACCACTTGGTGCATATATGTTTAGTATTGATATTGCTTCATTGTCTATGATACCTTTTAGCAAGATGTAGTTTCCTTCCTTATCTCTTTTAATTAGGTCTGTTTTTGCTTTTACTTGATCTGAGACCAGGATTGCTACCCCTGCTTTTTTTTTACCTGAAGCGTAATAGATTCTGCTCCAGCCCCTTACCTTTATTCTGTGTGTGTTTGTCTGCTTTAAATGTGTTTGTTGTAAACAACATATTGTAGGATTCTGATTTTTGATGCAATCTTCTATCCGCTTCCATTTTATGGAAGAGTTCATCTCATTCACTTTCACAGTTACAATTACTGTGTGTTTTCCTCTCTTTGCCTATTTTTCCTCCTGATTTTCCTCTCTCTCCTTTCACCCTTTCCCTCCTCACCAGTGTTTTGCTTCTGTCTACCACCTCCCCTGATCTGTCTTCCCTTTTGTCAGTCCCCAACCCCCTTTACTTGGTATCCTCACCTCCTACTTCCCTGTCAGGTAAGATAGATTTCTATATTCTACTGATTGTGTACATTATTCCCCTTTGCACCAATACTGATGAGAATAAGGTTCAAGCAATGCCCTTTACCCACCCTCCCATCTTCCCCTCCACTGCAATAGGTCTTTTGAGCCCCCTCATGTGAAATCATTTACCCCATTCTACCTCTCCCTTCCTTCTGCACCCAGGCACTCCTCTTTCTCAGTCCCTAATTATTTTTTTTTATGTTATTCCCTCAAATTCACCTTATACCCACACCTTCTGTCTACATATATTCCTTCTATTAGTGATACAATTTTTAAGAATTACAAGTATCATCTTCCCATGTAGGGATGTAAACAGTTTAGCTCTATTGAATCTCTTATGTTTTCTTTTCCCTTTTTAACACTTTATGCTTCTCTTGGGTCTTGATTTGGAGATCAAATTGTTGGTTTAGTTCTGCTCTTCTCCTTATGACAGCTCGAAATCCTTCTATTTCATTGAATGACCATTTTTTCTATTGCTTTTAGAGATAAATATTTAGGTTTATATATCTGTCTCACTCTTCTCCTTAGTACAAGTTAGTACCACATCCTTTGGGTGCCTTAAAACCACACTGAATATAAGTCTGGGTGAAGATCACCTAGAGACCTTTTAATATATTGTTGAGTTCCTTTCATTTCTCACTTATAAGTATCATTTCTTCCCTAACAACTCCTCTGACGGCCTCTTCCCTTTGCCAAAAAAATATCATTTCTAATCCTTGTAGCTTTATTTTTCCACAAATCATGGAAAGTGCTATTGAATAGACCCCAAAGGAGTTGGAAATAACCCAGTTGACAAATTTCCCTATGCTAAATGCTTTGAAGGTTTCTAGTGTCTAAAAGGAACTTAATGGATTAGGATGAAAAAGATGAAACTGCGTGTGAGATTGGAATGTGTACAGATTGAAGTTGTTTCTGGGAAAGGCAGCTGGAACAGACTGGCGGTTCTGGGTTCTGTCTCTGTCACTTTCTTCAGTTAAGAAAAGTACAAAGTCATGGACATATGGATTCTGGGCCCCACTAAACTGTTATTGTTTTATTCAACAATTTCTTGAGTACAAGAAGCTCATCTTTAAAAAGAAAGAAAGAAAGAAAGGGAGAAAGAAAGAAAGAAAGAAAGAAAGAAAGAAAGAAAGAAAGAAAG
>NW_020954567.1:1922998-1989654 GCF_900497805.2 Vombatus ursinus | reverse complement strand
AAAGAAAGAAAGAAAGAAAGAAAGAAAGAAAGAGAAAGAAAGAAAGAGAAGGAAGAAAGAAAGAAAGAAAGGAAGGAAGGAAGAAAGAAAGAAAGAAAGAAAGAAAGAAAGAAAGAAAGAAAGAAAGAAAGAAAGAAAGAAAGAAAGAAAGAAAGAAAGAGAAGGAAGGAAGGACTATGGAATTAAAATGGAACAAAATTGATTATGTATCATGTGAATCCCCCAAAGTAGGAATTGTTATTGTGCTATCACACTCAAAATGCCAAGAAAATAGAAATATCAAGAGAGAAGAGGGAAAAACTACATTATCCTTACAGGAACTATAGATAAAGGAACCAATATCAAATGTGCACTAAACAGTACACATCTAAATCATAAAGAAAAAAATAATTTAATTGCAAGTTTGTCAAAGCTGGAGAAATCTAATAGAAACATTGACAAAACAGAAAATATAGACCTGAACAAGCTTGGAGAATTTTGAACTGAAAGATTCATTGTATCCTCTGAATGAGAACATTATAGAATGCACGTATTTCTCAGTACCAATATTTTATACAAACAGACCATCACAGATATATGTGAGACATTACAAATACATGTGAAAAAGCAGAGTTCTAAATTTATACATAATAATGCAATAAAAACATCCTTCACACAACATAGCACAATAAAAATAGAAATAATACAGAGAACAAAGGGAAAAGAAACAGACCTAAAGAGAGTGACATTGATGAGATGGCATACTGAAATTCCTAGGATGCAACAAAAACAGTTCTCAAAGGAAAAAAAATATTAAAATTAAAAATACCAAAAAGCCTAAATTAACAAAGAAATTATTAATGAACTGAATGAAAATTTTAAAAAATGAGAAAATCAGCAAATAAATTCAAAATAAGCACTAAAAATGAAATCTTGAAATTTAGAGGAGGTACAGATAAATTGGTCTGAAATAAGCAATATAGCTACTAAGAAATAGGCCTGAAAGCACAACTATTTTAAGGTGTGTTCTTCCAGACCTGTTGGAACACAAATCTTCAAGGTCCCAATAACACGAGATTGGGACTATTTTTCCTTCCTTATGTAAAAGAAGGCATCTCCCTTACTCAGTATACTATGAGGTTTCTCTTCATTTTCCCTAATTTCATTCATCCAGTAACCAAACATTTACTAAATGTCATGCATGGTGCTAGGTATTGAGGATGCCAAAATGAAGACTATATCTGAAAGGCCATGATCTCAAGGATCTCACATTCATGGGAGAAAATAAGGCATGTATAGAAAAAAATACAATTAAAATATACAAAGCAGATAATTATTAATATTAAGGTTTACAAAGCAATTTACACATTCTCTCATTTGAGTCTCATAACGACCCTGTTAGACAAATGGTATTATAGACCTGAATTCTAATCTGGCCTCAGACACTAGCTGTGTGATGCTAGTGTGGGCAAGTCACTTAACCTTGTTTGCCTCAGTTTCTTCATCTGTCAAATGAACTGGAAAAGGAAATGGCAAACCACTTCAATATTTTTGCCAAGAAAACCCTAAATGGGGTCTCCAAAAGTAGGACACAACTGAAATGACTGAACAATGAAGTTATTAACCCCATTTTGTAGGTGAAAAAACTGAGGATAAAAGGAGGTTGTGTCTTGCTCAGTCATACATCCAGTCTAGATCATGACATAGAATGAAATAGAATGAGCAACCTATTGAGTTAATCAATTAATACATGTATTTTTTATAATGTAAGCCTTTGCATGATAATCCAAATTTATTGAACTAGTGATGCTGAGTTATACAAAATTGTACCACTTTAATTAAGGGTTTTAGTTTACATCTGGCTACCTCCAAGTAGTTGTAAACTATACTTGTCAATTTAAATGCTGTGGTTTTCTTTTGGACACACACAATCTTTATACCCAAACATTAAATGCATACAAAGCAATAGGATATTGTTAAATAAATCTGCAAAAAGTTAATTACTACAACTTGGGCCCTGTGACCAATTACACATAAATATAATTATCCCCCACATTCATATCCACAGTACTCTTCCACCATTTGACATCTCAGCCAAAACAAAAGGGAAACATACAATATAAGATTGAAAAGTCTGGACATTTCCTTCCCAATGGATATTAAAGGTAATGTCTTTTATCTAAGACATTATACTGAGAAGAATATCTAATTTTTTTAAAAACAAGATTGCTGTCTCTACAGGTTTTTCAAAACTTAAAAAAACTATATAGCTGTATTAATCAAAGTCCTTAGATAAAATAACGATGACCTTATATTTCTTTTTTTTTAATTACAATAAGCTACAAATATGAAGAAGCAAAGTTATCTGGAGTAGTCTATATAGGAACTCTTTGGACTTTCTTCTATAATGCTAAAATAGTGGTGCTTTTAGGATTCACATTATTGTACTCTCCAGTAGAAGCATGGGACATGTTAAAGTATACCATACACTGTTTTCATACATGTACAACATTGGCGGCTGAACAACGTCTCTCAGCAATAATATTGATTATTAAAAGCCTCTGGTTTTACTAAATGTATACTCAGCCTATTATAAGTAAAAATATCTTGGGACACTGCAAAGTGACTAGAATGTGCAAACTGATATAGTAGTTTTCATCCACTTCTTAAAGGGTACTGCCACATGAAAGTCCACTGAAGATGTTGGGTAATTTTGATTAACTTGGAATTCTGCTGGCCCTGTTGAATCGGGCAACAGTTCTTCAGACCTGGCTAGAGCTATAATGCATCCGTATATTAAAGCAATGGACATGATGATTTATTTGCCTTCTCAGGTAATGAAGTTTTTCTGTTAATTTGCCTGACTAGGTCACAAAGAGCTTACTAACATTTATCTTTGATATAGCAGAAAATTCTGAGAATGCACAGTTGTTCCATTGTCTTGCTAGGTTCTGTCCTTGCCTTTTCCTATAACTCTTTCAAATCTTTTCCAAATCATTGGCACCTCGTCAATGTCTTTAACTTGAAGTACCTCTTCTGGAAGATCTTGTAAATTATTAAATATTTTCTGTGCTGTGATGGAGTAGACTAATGCGAAGCCTTGTCCATTTTTCATATACAAGTCTCTCATTGCTATAAATTGTTCCATTCTGCAGTGTCCAAGATTTCAAGTATGCATTGTTGAACATCTATTTCAACTTGCTTTCTATGTGAAACTTCTATCATAGGATCATATTTTTCAACAAATATTCCTTGAACAAACTGTACAGTCAGGGCAGATTTTCCAGCACCTCCTGAGCTAAGAACAACTAGCTTTTATCCACGCATAGTGAAAGATTGTAGTCAACACTTCAGTATTCAGGGTGCCACCATCTAGTCTCCCTGAAGACCCCATCTCCAGAGCCAGGCTTTCTCTTCCCATATCTCTGGCTCCACTTTCTGACTGCCAAGGCTGCCACCTCCCTTCTCCTCTTCCTCCTCCTCTTCCTCTTTGCCACCACTACTCGGGCTAGTTCCACGCCTAACTCTCAATGCATATATTTTAGAAAAAGACTACAAATAGAAAATGACATGAACCCAGGGTTGAATAAAAAGGACAAGTAGACTGGATTTCATTAGGGGAATTCTCCAAGGCTTTTTTTTTTAATGATCTCTAGCACAAAAGTTTGTCTTTCAACTCTGATGCCATATGGTAGTGAATCATTGAATGAAACAATCTACAAAGAATCAAAATTGTAGGTAATTCAAATGAATATGGATTGATACATAGTAGATGAACATAGATTATAGCATGTTGACAATAATTGAAGCAGAAAAAGCAGAAAAAAACATTATCAAGTATATGTATCATGAGGAAAGGATAGGGAGGTCTGACTTCAGACCAAGAGCAAGGATGCAAGGTGGCCAGTGCAATTGTATAGGCAAAGATCTAGAACATCTAGGATATTTAGGTTGGTCATTCATGGAGGATTTATTGTTGTATGCCTGCAAAACCTGGACAGTATGCCAGCGCCATGCAAGGAAACAGAATCACTTCCACTTGAATTGCCTTAGGAAGCTTTGGAAGATCACCTGGCAAGATGAGGCATTGGACACTAAGGTCCTTTCCTGAACTAAACTGCCAAACATTCAAACTCTGCTTCAGAGAGCACAACTCCGATGGGCTGGCCACATTGTTCAAATGCAACATGTACACTTGCCAAAAAGACTATTTTATGGAGAACTCACACAGGGCAAGCATTCACATGGTGGTCAGAAGAAGTGATACAAGGACACTTTTAAGGTCTCTATTAAGAACTTTGGAATTGATTGTGTGACATGGGAGACACTGGCACAGGACCATCCAGCATGGCATGCCCACATCATAGAAGGTGCTGTGCTCTCTGAGCAAAGCAGAATTGAAACAACTCAAAGGAAATGCAGGATGCACAGATTTAGAGAACCCACTCCAAATGTTCACATGGACTATTTGTGCCTGACCTGTGGAAGAGCATTCTGAGCTCATATTGGTTTGATCAGCCACAGTCAGACATACTGAAACTTGACTCTAACATAGTGGTGTCATTTTGGTCCTCTTTGAGAATGGAGGACAATAACCAACCAACCAACCAACCAACCATGGAAAGATGTGAACCAGGATCAGGGAGGATGAGAAAATTTAAATGGTTGCAAATGCCAACAGAAGAGGAAGTATTCATTGCATTGAAATCATGGCCATTGTTACATTTGAAAATTAAGGTAAACTGAGAGACAAAATGATCTGAGCATAATCAATTTATTAGTCAAGCTAGTAGCAGTAATCTATAAAGTGGGTCTATGGCGTCTTAATAACCAAAGACCACAAGGTATGGCACACTAGCCTTCATATAGTTTTGGTGAGTACAATAGAACAAAGAACAGAGTTAGGTAGATGGGGAAAACAGCATAATTGGTTACATCAAGGAAAGCAGGCTAGCACCCACACAGGCTAGTAACCACTCCTCTCTGTCATTAAGGAATGCTTGACTGATGCATGGGACCCAATCTTTACTAAGGGCTCTAAACTACCAGACTTGCTGTCTCCTCGAAAGAGATTAAAAACTCCCCTGAATTAAACAAAGACAGTCAAGGATGGACTCCATATCTTTTGAGGATGGTAAGAAGTTAACTTGTTGGGCTTAACAAACAGATATCCCAGGGGATACCAGCATGAGAGATAACAACTTTTCTTTTAAGCTAACTCAGAGGGAAATCCAAATTCCTAAGCACAACTCAAGGACATAGAAAGGTGGCTTTAGGCAGATGCAGACTGAATTATAAAAATCAATACAACAATAAAATATATTACATTGTAGAATCAATACAGCAGAAATTAATATAGTAGAAACTAGAGGTAATATTAATTTTTATCTTTTTCACTACTGGTATGATAAATATTTAATATAATGAATATTTGTTGAATTAAGCTAAGTACAGTTAATTACTTAATGTATTGGAATCCTCAATTTTCAATCAAAATAATTTGAAGTTTTTCCCTTTGAAATTATTTCTAACTGTTACATTAAAATAGCATGAGTAACTCCATTTTCTCTTTATCCGTCATTTTGTGGAGTATCAACTTCATGAAAGTCACCTGATTTTGGAGAAGTCACAAGATTACTCTCCTCCCCAACTGCCACTCAACTTAAGGAATGTCACTAAACCACCCATCTCCTTCTCACCTCAGTGTCTCCCAATCCCCTTCACCAATAAGAAACCAGGTGTCTCAGTCACTTCATCCTGTTTTTTTTACTCCTATGGGCTGTATATTAACTATGTAGAAACCAAGGTTCCAGGTTCTTATGCTACTGAGAGACTTGGACCTGATTTGTTTCTGCAACTTCATGCCTCACTAAATAAGTTATTTTTCTGGATGATACTTGTTTCTTTATTCCATTGTAACATGTAGACATGGTCGTATGACTATGTTAGGGTTGCCTTTATTAGGTGTGTCTATATGAATGACATGATCAGAATTTAGTGTATTCAGTCTGGCCATTTTGATCATCAAACAACCGACTCAGAATGACAAGCAATCAGTCTGGTAAATGGTGCAAAACTGATTTTGTACAATATCAATTAGTCCTTATTGGTTACCCATTCAGAAAAAAAAGATGTAACAGACAATTTAGTTATTACCTCTCTTGGCCCCCCAGATAGTTAACCCTGATAAATAAACTTAATCCTTATGTGACCTTGGACAAGTGACTTAACCTCACTGGGTCTTAATTTCCTCATCTGTAAAAGGAAGAGGTTGAAGTACATGACCTGAGGTGCTTTCTGGCTCTAAACATATGATCCTAATTCAAATCATTGAACAGTGAGTTGACTGGCTGACTCTTATAGGCAATATATTTCTACAAAGCAGGAATTTTATCTGTTCGGCTTATAGCAGTGGAGTAGCCATTTCAGGACTCAAGGCTGCCCCTGGGAACCTTCTCTCCCTGACCACTTCTCTTCCCCTTGATGCCCCTTTCTTTAACAACCAACATCTTCATACTTTCTCACCATGTCAGTATTCCCTGTTACAAAGCCCTGTCCCACATTCAGGTCCAAGTTCTTTCCTCCTACTTGTTTCCTGTCCCTTTGCCTCAACAACTTGCTAAATGACCAATTAGCTAATTTCTCAACTAATTCAAGGATTCCTGGTGCCATTTTAAAGGACACAACTCATAGAAACTAAAGCCTTGACTCAAATGACTAATTATGGGAATTGCAGGCACCTGGCAAACAGGTGGGGAAGATATTTTAGGGCACAGCATTTTTAGCTGTTAACTACCAACTTTATCAGTAAAGCAGTGAGGCCATCCTTGACAGTAACAGATACAAGCCATTCATTAGGAAATGCTTTGGATGTTGAAGATCCACTCTTCTCCTTTATTGTCTAGGTTATAGACACTAAGCAACATTTTATAAAGTCTAGTTCTTATTCCTAAGGAAAGGTGCATGGGGTACAAGGAAACCCACCTGCAGGAATTGTTGTACATGGAACAGTATTTCCCAACTTCAAGTTGGGATTTTATAAGTTTTTTAAAAGTCTAGCTTATGTCTTAGCTGTGAAAAACCATAGTATTCACTGTTATTTTGGGAAAGAGAACGGAAAGGTTGTAAAGGAATACCCTAGGCAGGAAGGAGGCCAGCACTCAAAATTGAATCTCAAATCACTCCCCTCCTCCTTTCCTCATTTTCTAAAAAGCCCATATCCCAGAGCTATTGAAGACTCAGTCTCTCTCCTTCTACCTCTGCCACTCAGCATGCCTTGGCCTTTAGCACATTTTTTCCCAACCCAAACTGTGCTTCAACCAATAAAATATCCAAATTTTCCACTTTCTATAACCTCAGTAGCTGCTCTCCATTCTTTGGAGCTCAAGGAGAACAGTAATGCAGAATATAAGAAAACAAGTGCCAATGAAGAGTTTGCTTTTAAGTCAACAGGTTTAACTAGTAAGGATTTTTGATAGCAAAATTTGTGGATAAGTAACATTGTAATATCTTTTTATAGTGTACCAGGCCATGGAGGTGAGGTTGGAAAATATTACTCTATACGTACTACAGTTCCTGCAGGTAGATTTTTTAGTACCCCAAGCACCTTTCCCTATGAACAGAAAACTAGAAGCAAATAGAGTCTGGGAATGCAAACAAATTTGATAGACAATTCAGCACTGAATGTGACAGCAAGCTATCCTTTCTTGTCTCCCCAGCTGTGTGTAATTTGGGGGTTACTAGAAGGTTGTAGCATAAACCACAAACCTAAATCAACTCAGATACCCATGAATAATTTCCCCATGCCATAAAAATGACACAAGACAGAAAACACAAGCCAAACACCAAGGCATGGGCTTTCCCTTCTTCTAATCTTTGCTCATCTGTCCCTAGAAAGCATTCCACTACTTATTCTGTATCATGTGTCAGGTCTTGACAAATAATGCATTCACTCTTTAGCAAAAAATGACTAGGCTTTTTTGCATTTGCAAGAAGAGCCTATCTAGTATTTGGCACTGGGAAATACCTGGGCCGGAAGGCTCAAACAACTACTACACTCCCTATGTTCTCTAATCTCAATGTGGAGAGAATTCTCCAACTACAGTCTATAGGGCCACAACCACACCCACTTATACTTCCCCGTATATCATAGTTCCACATCCCCACACCTACCTCCAATCTCCTTATGATTGCTGTATAGGCTGGAGTAACAACTAGCCCAAAATGAACCTGGGGCAAATTCAATGGTTGGGGGTGGGAGGAGAAAGGGTGGGTAGGGTTGTAGCGCTGAAGACAGTCTCTCTGCAGGTGTAGCAGCTCTACCACACTTGGGTTTGTGTCTTCTGTGTTTTTTGGCATTTAAAAATTATAACATCTTAGCCCAGGGTCTATATCTCCTCAGTTCATTTCACTCTGATTTGGAATAGGTTGCAATAGAAGATTAAATTAAATGGTGATTACTCATCATATAGCTTAATCTGAGAGGGTGTTGCTTTGTGTTATTCAGTCTTGCTGGAAGTTTTATGACTTTTTTGACTAGTAGTTATAGGCAGTAAATAGTGAAATCATTGTTATTTTAAGAATTTTATTAATAGAAAAAACATAATTAGCAGGATCATATGCACTAGTCTCTTACCTCCCAGGGCTAGCAACATGACATAGAATTTAGGAAACCTAGGTTCTAGTCTTGCCTATGCTACTAACTGGCTCTGCAAACTTGGATCATTCATTTAAGTTCTATGCCTCAGTTTCCTCATTTACTTATTTAAAAATCCTTTTCTTAATTTCTGAATTTAAACACAAAAAAGCAGTATTTTTGCATTCAAAGCGGGAAACAAAAAGATCATGACAACAAGAAAATCCTTTTCATACTCTTTGCTTTTTAAAAATTAAATTATAAATTTTGTGCATTATTTACAAAACTGTCCTTTTAGTCTATACTAATTTTGGTACTCATCTGTGCATTTAAAAAAAAATTTGATGGCCCTCTTTTTTGGCATTACTATTACTAAACCTTTCAATCCCCATCCCCAGCCATATACCAATTAACCAAGAAAGAAGAGGCATGGAGGTGAGAACCTTATAACCACTAAGACAAGGGTGGGGAACCTGCAGCCTCCAGGCCACATGTGGCTTTCTAGGTCCTCAAGTGCGGCCCTTTGACTGAATCCAGAACGTTAATCCAGAACTTAATCTCTGCACTGAGAGTTTCAAGAAAATGAATATACAATAGCCATGTCCAAAAATATATCTCTTTTTGCACCTACCTTGTCACCCTTTTGTCTTGCATCACCCTTTTATCAGGAGGTGAGTAATATGTTTCTTCATGGGACCTCTAGAGACATGTTTGGTCATGTCACTGATGAGAACTTATACTCTCCAGGATTCCCTGAAATCAACCCCCTTTGTCATCTTTACAGCACAATAATATTGAATTCCATTCTTAAACCTAAATTTGCTCAACAAGTCCTCTAATAATCAATCTGACATCCTTTTAGATTCTAGTTTTTTTTTCTTTTCCCTCTCTTAGTCCTCCTTAAGAAATAAGAAATGTGTTATACTCGTAGCTACTTCCTCCCCAATATTGTCTCTCTTTTAAACTCCTTTCCTTGCCCTATCTCTGCTTTTTTCTTTATTGAGTTAGATATATTTCTACAGGAGCAGCTAGGTGGTGCAGTGGATAGAGCTCCAGCCTTGGAGTCAGGAGAACCTGAGTTCAAATGTGACCTCAGACACTTGACACTTGCTAGTTGTGTGACCATGGGCAAGTCACTTAACCCCGATTGCCTCACACACACACACAAAAATGATGTATTTCTACACCAAATTGTGTGTGTGTGTGTGTGTGTGTGTGTGTGTGTGTGTGTGTGTATTCAACCCTTCTGGGTTCATTCAGGTAAAAATGAGGCTCATCTAATGTCTCCTCATTCCTCCATCATACTTTCCTTTATGTTTGTCAGTCAATAAGCATTCATTAAGTTCCTACTATATGCCAGGCACTCTGCTAAGTAAGGGAGGTAAATGACATAAAGAAAGACAGTACCTTCCCTTAAATAACTAACATTCTAATTGGCAAAAATAACATAAAGGGGAGCTGAAAAGGAAGAAGGGGACAGTGGTGAGGTCTGGAGTATCAGAAGCAGAGCTGAAAAGGGGATGAAGAATGGCTGTCTTGGGCTTTTCCTCAAAATGGAGGTCCTAGGGAAGATTACCAATAAAAGAAAGGAGTTGGAGAGTTGGAGGGATGATCCAGGGTAAGAAGGCAGCTATTTGGGTACATAATATACAGAAGCAAATTAATGTTGTAATCTAGTGTTCAGTAAATACGAAGACCCCAGTTCCCAGGATATGGGATCATTTGATTAAAAAAAAACTGCAAAGACACCCCATACCTTATGCCAAATAAGCTCCAAATAGATGCATGAACCAGATGTAAAAAGTCACATCATAAACAAATTAGGGAAATGAAAAAAAATTATGTATAAGATAGATTGGGAAAAACGGCAAAAAGAAAATGACAAATGTTAGTGAGGTTAAGGAAAAATAGTACATTGATACACTATGGGTAGAGTACACTGTATACAATTCCTTTCAATTTCTCAAATAAACTTCCTTTTCTAGATTTCTCTGGACTCTTATGTTATTATTTCATAGTTTCTATTCAGCTCTGGCTTTCTTATCAGAATTGCTTGAAAATCCTCTATTCCAAAAAGGTCTATTTAATCCCCTTAGTTTGGTTGAACTGAGATGTTTTATGTCTTCCTAATGAAACAGCACCTTTGCTCTTATATATTCTTTGGTCTATTCTAATCTCTGTAACTTCCCTGACTTCTATTTTCTGTTTCGCTTCCAAAAATGTGTTTCCTCACTATTCCCTATTCATGATATTCTTCTATGTAACTAATGTTTGCTGAAAGGTAGCTAATTTGGCAATATTAAGCCATTACCCTCCCCTCAAAAGTAATTGGGGAAATGGCATATATCCTGAGGCTCAACTCAAAGGGTTATATACTTAAATATGCAGCTATTTGATATATGGTGAATTGATACAATTCTAGACTAATATCCCTCTTGGAAAGAGGTAAGGGGAAAGACAGAAGTGCCTTACTAGAGCCCTCCTCCTTCTCAAAAATTGTTATTTTAGTATCCCTTGGAGAGATATGAGCTAAATTGCAGATCAAATATCTATCAATGCCATGTTCTAGCCAGTCATTTTTTAAAAAATTTTTTTAGATAGCAACCACAAAGCTATTTTACATTTGTTTTATTTACTTATTTATTGCGAGGCAATTGGGGTTGAGTGATTTGCCCAGAGTCAGACCACTAGTGAGTGTTAAGGGTCTTGAGGTCACATTTGAACTCAGGTCCTTCTGACTCCAGGGCTGGTTCTCTATTCACTGCACCATCTAGCTGTCCCCAAACTATCGTACATTTATGAAAGGAAGGACATGAACTAGATGATGGCTATACTGTCTTCTAATTCCAAAATTCCATGAGTCTACACCCTTTCTAGCAAAAAGTACCCTTAATGTACAGAAATGGGACAAAAGCAGGTGTATCTAAGAACATTCAGTGTTTATACTCTGTGTTCTGGCTTTGATTATATACTTCTCCAATGAAATAATGCAAGTGAAGTGTTATATAAAGGTCAGCAATCATCATCATCACTATCATCATCATTACCATCATCATCATCATCATAATCTGTTTTATATTTAACACATGTCAGCAGGGTAGGAAGCTTCTTGCATCTATCCCTTATATTTTCCATAGTGTCCATCATGTGTGCATAGTGGAAACTCAATCAATATTTGTTAAATTAATAGTGCGCACACTTGAGAGGCAGTAGAGAATAAAACACAGGATTTGACATCAGACAATTTTAGTTTGAATACCAGTTCAGGTATTTGTCTTATTATGTATTTGAATTTGAGCAAGTTGCTTCATATTTCTAGATACATGTGTTTCTTTTTTTCTTACTCCATAAAACAAAATGTCTGGATTGTGTTGTCCAGCTTAATCTGTGCATACTTGTTGGATATCATTTCTTCAAGTTTCTGAGATCTGTATTTCTCCCTCTGATTATTAATTTTACTTAAATGATTTATTTTAGATCTTCTGAGGGGCAGAGCCAAAATGGTGGAGTAAAAGCAGAGCCTTGCTTGAGCTCTCCCCCAAACCCCTCCAAATATCTATAAAAATGGCTCTAAACAAATTCTAAAGCAGCAGAACCCACAAAAAGACAGAGTGAAACAAATTTCCAGCCCAAGACAACCTGGATGGTTGATTGGAAAGGTATATTGTGCTGGGCTGGGAGAAGAGCACAGTTCTGCATGAGCGCACAGGCTGCAGCAAACCTGGAGCAGGCCTCAGGGGACTGAATTATGGGCAGTTGTGGCAGTTTCCAGACTTCTCAATTCATGAATGCCAAAGACAATTTAGAAGGTCAGTGGGATAAGTCTGTTTCTGCGGTGAGAAAGAAGCACAGGGTCCCAGCCCCATTCCCCTAGGTTGGCCCCAGGGCAGTGTCTGCCTCCTGAACTTCCAGCCCACAGACTGAGGAGGAATCCAGTGGCTGATCAGAGGAGGATTGCAGGGATCTCTCTGCTGGTGCAGGATTCTCTTGCTTTGCCTGTGCTTGGATCTGGGTCACAGTTTTGGGTTGCAGTCCTGAGGCGAGGAGGAGCGCTGGCGTGGTGAAGCTTGTAGTGGAGATGGAATGGAAATCTTCCTCTCATTTCCAAGACAGAAAAAAGTACTTGTGGTCACTCATAGAGCAGAGCACAGACCAGGATAGGAGTAAACACCTTGTCCTTGATCATAGCACCTTGGAAGAACTGAAAATTTACAGGTCCCTAGAAGTATCTCTGAAAACAGCCACACAAAACCCCTGAAGCTTGGGACAGTACATTCTCCACACTGGAAACAGATCCCTACCTTAACAAAGAGTTTAAAACTCAAGTAATTGGCTGAGATCATGACCAAGCAGTGCAAAAAGAGTCAGACTGTATTATCTTACTTTGGTGACAAAGAAGATCAAAACATACAACCAGAAGAATACAATGAAGCCAAAGCTCCTACATCCAAAGCCTCTAAGAAAAATATGAATTGGTCCCAGGCCATGGAAGAGCTCAAAAAGGATTTTGAGAAGCAAGGAAGAGAAGTAGAGGAAAAACTGAGAGTGATGCTAAAGGAGTCCCAAAAAAATGCTGAAGAAAATAACAACTTAAAAAATAGCCTAACCCAAATGGCAAAAGAGGTCCAAAAAGCCAATGAGGAGAAGAACGCCCTTAAAAGCAAAATTGGCCAAATGGAAAAGGAAGTCCAAAAGCTTACTGAAGAAAATACTTCCTTAAAAATTAGAATGGAGCAATTGGAAGCTAGTGATTTTATGTGAAATCAAGATACTGTAAAACAAATCCAAAAGAATGAAAAAATAGAAAACAACGTGAAATATTTCATTGGAAAAACAACTGATCTGGAAAATAGATCCAGGAGAGAGAATTTAGAAATTATTGGACTATCTGAAAGCCATGATCAAAAAGAGAGTCTAGACATCATCTTTCAAGAAATTATCAAGGAAAACTGCCTTGATATTTTAGAACCAGAGGGCAAAATAGAAATGGAAGGGACTGGAAGGCATGGAATATAATATTCCAGAGGGCAAAGGAGATAGGATTACAACCAAGAATCACCTACCTAGCAAAACTGAGCATAATCCTTCAGGGGAAAAAGTGATCATTCAGTGAAATAGGGGACTTTCAAGCATTCCTGAGAAAAAGACCAGAGCTGAAAATAAAATTTGACTTTAAAATATAAGACTCAAGTGAAACATGGAACAGGTAAACAGGAAAGAGAAATCATAAGAGACTTATTAAGGTTGAACTGTTTACATTCCTGCATGGAAAGATGATATTTATAACTCATGAGACCTTTGTCAGTATTAGGGTAGTTGGAAGGTAAAAATTATATGTATGTATATATAAAGATAGAGGGCACAGGGTGAGTTGAAGATGAAGGGGTGATATCTGGAGAATAAAATTGAGGGGTGTGAGAGGATTATACTGGGAGAAGGAGAAAGGGAGAAGTAGAATGGCGTAAATTATCTCACATAAAACAGACAAGAAAAGGCTTTTACAGTGGAGGGGAAATGGGGGAAGGTGAAAGGGAATGAGTGAATCTTATTCTCATCAGATTTGGCTTAAGGAGGGAATAACATACACACTCAATTGGGTATGGAACTCTATCTTACCCTATATGAAAATGGGGGGGAAGGGGACAAGGGAGCAGGGTGATGACAGAGGAGAGGACAGATTGAGGGAGGGGATAATCAGAAGCAAACACTTCTGAGGAGGGACAGGGTCAAAAGAGAGAGTAAAATAAATGGGAGATAGGATAGGATGAAGGGAAATACACTTAGTTTTTCACAACATGACTACTATGGAAGTGTTTTGCATGACTACACAAGTGTAACTTGTATTGAGTTGCTTGCCTTTTCAATGAGGGTGGGTGGGGAGGGAGGAAGGGAGAAAATTTTGAACCTAAAGTTTTAAAAACAAATGTTTAAAAAATTGTTTTCACATGCAACTGCGAAATAAGAAATACAGGAAATGGGGTATAGAAATCTATCCTGCCCTACAGGAAAATAGAATGGGAAGGGGATAAGAGAAGGTGGGGTGAGATAGAAGGGAGGGCAGATTAGGGGAAAGGGTATACAGAATGCATGCCATCTTGGGGTGGGGGGAGGCAAGAGATGGGGAGAAAATTTGGAACTCAAAATATTGTGGAAGTTAATGTTGAAAACTAAAAATAAATTTAAAAAGTAAAAAAAAGTAACAAAATAAAGAATATGAAAAAGAAAATAAAACAAAATCAAAATATCTGTAATTAATAGATGCATTAATGTATGCAATGATGTTCAAAGCACATGATAAGTGGGTAAATATTAGCATTATCATCTGGTCACATAGACCTACCTCTCTTGTGACCTGCTGATCAATCTGACCCTATTCATGAGCTTGTTAATAGAAACTTAAAATAGTAGAACATTAAAAATTAACATTTTAAAAGCCCAGAATGAAACTTCAAAATACAAGTATTTTCAATACTTGTAGTAGCAATGGAGAAATATTTTGCATTAGGTAAACTTGAAGGAAAAATTAAAGCAATATTCAACCTCCCAATAAGAGAAAAGATAATTTTAAATTCAAAGAAATTAATGATGATGATGATGATGATGATGATGATGATCTCATCTGAGGGTCCATATATAATATAGTTACTCTTCATTAAACAGAATAATTACTTAGCTAAAGCTCCTCATTTCCAGCCATGCAAAGAGAGAGAGACAGAGACAGAGAGAGAGAGAGAGAGAGAGAGAGAGAGAGAGAGAGAGAGAGAGAAATTTACTCAGGTGCATCCTTGACTTTTTATTCATTTAAATTAAATCTTTTTTTTTAGATGCTAGTTATAATTTTATTTTATTTTTTCAAATTTTTCAAAATATTTTTAATTTTTAACATGTGTTTTTAAAACTTTGGGTTACAAATTCTCTCCCTTTCTCCCTCCCCACCCACCCTCATTGAAAAGGCAAGCATCTCAATACAGGTTATACATGTGTAGTCACGCAAAACACTTCCATAGTAGTCATGTTGTGAAAAACTAAGTGTATTTCCCTTCATCCTATCCTATCTCCCATTTATTCTACTCTCTCTTTTGACCCTGTCCTTCCTCAGAAGTGTTTGCTTCTGATTATCCCCTCCCCCAATATGCCCTCCCCTCTATCAACCCCCTGCTCTCTTGTCCCCTTCCCCCCTTATTTTCCTGTAGGGTAAAATATATTTCCATATCCAATTGTGTATGTAATTCCCTCCTTAAGCCAAATCCTATAAGAATAAGATTCACTCATTCCCTCTCACCTTCCCCCATTTCCCCTCCACTGTAAAAGCCTTTTCTTGTCTGTTTTATGTGAGATAATTTACCCCATTCTACTTCTCCTTTTCTCCTTCTCCCAGTATAATCCTCTCTCACCCCTTAATTTTATTCTCCAGATATCACCCCTTCATCTTCATCTCACCCTGTACCTTCTATCTATCTATCTATCTATCTATCTGTCTGTCTGTCTGTCTGTCTGTCTGTCTGTCTATCTATACATACATACGTATAATTTTTTCCCTCCCACTACCCTAATACTGACGAAGGACTCATGAGTTACAAATATCATCTTTCCATGCAGGAATGTAAACAGTTCATTCTTAATAAGTCTCTTAAGATTTCTCTTTCCTGTTTACTTCTTCCATGTTTCACTTGAGTCTTGTATTTGAAAGTCAAATTTTATATTCAACTCTGGTCTTTTCCTCAGGAACGCTTGAAAGTCCCCTATTTCACTGAATGACCAATTTTTTCCCCTGATGGATTATACTCAGTTTTACTGGGTAGGTGATTCTTGGTTGTAATCCTACCTCCTTTGCCCTTTGGAATATCATACTCCATGCCCTCTAGTCCCGTAATGTAGAAGCTGCTAAATCTTGTGTTATCCTGATTGTATTTCCACAATACTTGAATTGTTTCTTTCAGGATGCTCGCAATATTTTCTCTTTGACCTGGGAATTCTGGAATTTGCTACAATATTCCTAGGAGTTTTCCTTTGGGGATCTCTTTCAGGAGGTGATCAGTAGATTCTTTCCATTTCTATTTTGTCCTCTGGTTCTAGTATATCAGGGCAGTTTTCCTTGATAATTTCTTGAAAGATGATGTCTGGGCTCTCTTTTTGATCATGGCTTTCAGATAGTCCAATAATTTGTAATTTCTCTCTCCTGGATTTATTTTCCAGGTCAGTTGTTTTTCCAATGAGATATTTCACATTCTCTTCTATTTTTTTTTCATTCTTTTGGATTAATTTTACAGTGCCTTGATTTCTCAAATCATCACTAGCTTACAATTGCTCCATTCTAATATTTAAGGAAGTATTTTCTTCAGTAAGCTTTTGGACTTCCTTTTCCATTTGGCCAATTTTGCTTTTTAGGGAATTCTTCTCCTCATTGGTTTTTTGGACCTCTTTTGCCATTTGGGTTAGGCTATTTTTTAAGTTGTTATTTTCTTCAGTATTTTTTTGGGACTCCTTTAGCATCACTCTCAGTTTTTCCTCTACTTCTCTTCCTTGCTTCTCAAAATCCTTTTTGAGCTCTTCCATGGCCTGGGACCAATTCATATTTTTCTTAGAGGCTTTGGATGTAGGAGCTTTGGCTTCATTATATTCTTCTGGTTGTATGTTTTGATCTTCTTTGTCACCAAAGTAAGATAATACAGTCTGACTCTTTTTGCACTGCTTGGTCATGATCCCAGCCAATTACTTGAGTTTTAAACTCTTTGTTAAGATAGGGGTCTGCTTCCAGGGTGGAGAATGTACTGTCCTAAGCTTTGGGGGTTTTGTGCAGCTGTGTTCAGAGATACTTCTAGGGACCTGTAAATTTTCAGTTCTTCCAAGGTGCTGCGATTAAGGGCGAGGTGTCTACTACTTTTCTGGCCTGTGCTCTGGTCTATGAGTGACCACAAGCACTCTTTTCTGTCTTGGAACTGTGAAGAGAATTTCCTCTCCACCTCCAGTACAAGCTCCACCACACCAATCCTCCTCCTCATCCCAGGACTGCCATCCAGAACTGTGACCCAGATCTAAGCACAGGCAAAGCAAGAGAATCCTGCACCAGCAAAGAGATCCCTGCAATCCCCTCTGATCAGCCATTTGATTCCCCCTTAGTCTGTGGGCTGGAAGCTCCAGAAGCAGCCACTGTCCCAGGGCCAAGCTTGGGGGCTAGAGCTGGGACCACCTGCTTCTCTCTCTCACTGCAGACACAGACTTTTCCCACTGACCTTCTAAGTTGTCTTTGGCATTCATGAATTGAGAAGTCTGGAAATTGACACAGCTACCTGCAATTCAGTCCTCTGAGGCCCACTCCAGGTTCAAAGAGGCCTGATCTGTCTCCATGCCCACATTGAATTGCTCTCCTCTCCTCACTCAGGGCGATATACCTTTCAGATCAACCATCCAGACTGTCTTGGGCTGTAAATTTGTTTCACTCTGTCTTTTTGTGGGTTCTGCTGCTTTAGAATTTGTTTAGAGTCATTTTTTATAGGTATTTGGAGGGGTTTTGGGGAGAGTTCAAGCAAGTCACTGCTTTTACTCCACCATCTTGGCTCCACCCTTTTTTTTCATGTTTATTTGCTTTTGTGTTAGTTGGGTATTGTAGCTATCAGCTATTCATATTTACTTGCTAGTTTTTTTGCATATACACTGATATTTTGCATATTTTGTCATTCTGCAGGTTATTGTTACCTTACTTTTGCTTTGCTGTTAAACATATTTGCTTGGTCTTCATATCTGCATGTACTTCTGTGCCATGTGCATATATTCATATCTGCTGCATGGAAATTAGGCCTGTAATCCCTGAAGAAACCTGTCAGGACAGAGAAAAAACAAAGGAGATAGAAATAAAAAGAGACAGAAACAGAGAGACAAACAGAGGATGAGAAGGAGAGGGAAGGAGGGTAGATGGGAAAACTGTCTGCTACACAACACCATAGCTACTACCATTGCTTTTGCCACTGCTATGGTAATGAACTTATGAGATAATTGGAAGAATCAATATGAACTGAGTCAGTATGAGCTGACTGCAGGGCTCGCCTGCCTCTATATCAGTTGTTGGTTTAAGAAATCTCTCCCTAGGCATAGTTGTAAAATTATCTGTTCTAATTCTAGTCTAATAAGTTTCTGACATCATCTTTAATATTTAGATCACATATACATTTTGAGCTTATTGTGGGGTGTTGTGTAAACTGTGGGTTAAAGCCCAATTTGTGCCAAAATGCTCTGCAGTTTTCCCAAATGTTCTTATCAAATGAAGAGTTTTAACTAAAGTAATTTATGTTCTTGGGTTTGTTGAATAGTAGGCTACTGAAGTCACTTATTTCTGATCCTTTCTTTTCAACTCATTTACTTTTGTATTTCTTTAACCAATCCTAAATATTTTTCACCAAATAGTAACAGCATAAGTTGAGATTATCATTCCTACTTTTCTTTTAATTATAATTCTCAAATTTCTAGACCCTTATTTCCTCCAGAGGAATTTTGATGTTATTTTGTCTAGCTCTATAAAATAACTTCCTTGGTAGTTTAATTGGTTACAGTAAAACTTTACATTAACTTTAATAATATTGCCATTTTTATTGTTCAACCATGAGCAACTAGCATCCTTACAATTATTTGTCATTCTTTATTCTTTGAAAGGATAATATTGTGGGCTTATTTTTATGTCTTAAAAGTGAATTGGTTGTTGTTCATTCTTTGTTTTGAAAGAAAACCAATGACATCATGAGTGACCAATAACATGACTCGTGCATGAGTCGGATTTAAATGAGGCAGTGTTACATAAAGTCATCAACCTCACTCTCTCTTCCAGAGTCATCGAAATCTAGTGGCAGCACAAAAGTTAAGACAACTGACAATGGCCCAGGATGCAGTGGATGACCTTGGCATCTTCAATGCTTGACCAAACTCTAAGCACTCCACAGTGCCTGCTTCAGTCACCCTCACGGTCCTTGGAACAAATTGTTCTAATCAGTCCTTTCCACCTGGAAAAGACTTCACATGCTTGGGGTAGATATGCCACTCACTCACTGACAGATTTGAGGCCTGTCAGTTACCCTCAATCTGGTTTAGCCTGTCTGCTGAGATACTTTGCTGGGGTGTAACCACTGCACATGCTACAGCTTGTTGGAGCCACAAATGAGAGTTGGGTGAAGATGGACACCAAAAGTGGATGGATGAGCAGCCCTGGAAAGGGCTCAGCAAGCCCTCATACCAGAGGTTCTAGCCCTCCTTGAACACACCAAGTGAGTAATTTGGTAGATTTAATCCAAGATATTTTATACATTTTGTAGTTATTTTAAATGGAATCTCTCTTTTTTTTATTATTTCCTCCTGGGTTTTGTTTTTTCCATGAACAATTATGATTGACTTTTGTGGCTTTATTTTCTATCCTGAAGCTATTGTCTCAATTAGTCTATTTGCTAATTCTTTTGAATTTTCTAAGTAAATCGTCCTATCAAAAAAAGGGTAATTTCATTTCTTCTTTGATGATATTTATGTCTTTTATTTATTTTTCTTGTCATTTGTATCACTTGAATCTCTGGAATATTGATAAATAAAAATGGGGAGGGCCAAGAAAATGAGGAAAGAACCCTTGCCTTACTCATACTTACTGAGAAAGGTTCTAGTATTTCCCCAATACAAATAATGCTATGTTTGAGTTGTATATATATATATCTATATATCTATATATCTATATCTACATATAGATATGTATGTATTATCATGATAAAATAAACCATTTATAACTATGTTTTGAGCATCAATGAGTATTACATTTTTCAAATTTTTTCCTGCAATTATTGATACAAATCTATGATCTGAGATATTTTGCTTTTAATAATTATGGTAGATATTTTCCTATTATTTATTCTTCCCTCTGATATAAATTCAACTTGGTTATAATGAATAATTATTTGGAAAAAATGTTTTATTTCTTATGCTAAGATTTTATTTAAAACTGTTATGCTATTATTCATGACTGTTTTTCTTCTCAAATTCTGTACCTTTTTGTCCTCCTCTGGTTTATATATTAAGACTAAATTTGTCTCATAAAAGGACTTTGGTAAGTAGTCTTTCTCAATAACATAGAATAATTTGTGTAGTGTAGATGTTAATTGATCTTTAAATGTTCGATAGATTCACCTATAAATCCATATGACAATATTTTTCCCCTTTGGTAATTTTTCTACAGATAATTCAGTTTAATTTTCTAAAATTTGATTATTTGAGGTATCCACCTGATGTTCTGATAATTTGAGTTCAATAATTTTATAAGTAATTTTCCATTTCTTTTTAATTCTTCTAAATTTTGCTGGCATATAAATTGCATATAGTAGATTCCAATCATTCTTTTTATTTCATCTCTGTTGTGACTTTTGCCTTGTTCATTTTTTTTATTTAGACATTTATTAATTTTGTTAGTCTTTTCAAAGAACCAACTTTTAGGTTTTTTTAAATTTTTCAATTTTATCTATTTCTTTCATTTAATTTTTTTTTCTCTTTAGTGTCCTTGCTGTTTCCTAATTGGTTGATTTTCTAGGTTCTTAAAGTACATATTCAGTTCATTCATCCTTTCCTTTACTACTTTATGGAGGTATGTTTTAAGAACTATAATTTTGCTTATGAGAATTGCTTTCTTTGCAATCCAGAAATTATGGATCATTGTCTCACAAATTTTAAATAAAATTCTCTTTTATATAGTCACTAATTGTTCCTATGATTTGTTTTTGGATCCACTCATTAATATTGATATCAGTATTAAAATATTTAGATTCATATCTTTTGTTTATGTTCCTTTATTAATGATCATTTTATTCCATTATATTCTATCATGAATATATTTAGTAGTTATGCTTTTTGATATCTTTAGTGCTCTAAAATGTGTTCTATTTTTAAAGGCATGATGTGGTGATGAGAAATACATAGTTTTTAATGTTTCTATTCAGAGGACACCTTAGATATCTCTCCTCTTCTGTAATATTTTATTTATTTCAAGAGTTCTTAATCTGGGGTCTGTGGACTTTTTTTTAATATTCTGATAACTTTTTTTATAACTGCTTACAATTTCCCTGTTTTTTATCTATGTTGTAATCTTTTTAGTGTTATCTTTGGTGTGTCTAACAGCATAGCACATTACAACTAATACTTTTTTGGATTCATCTGTTGCATAGTTAATTTTGTTTCACCCTTTCATTTTCATTCTGTATGTTTCTTTATTTTTTAGATATTTCTTGTATACAAAAAAAGGAAGTTAAGGTGGGAAGAACAAAGTCAGTTCTGACACTGTTTTGAAGTTTAGTATAATAACTGTCAAGAAATAAGCCTTCATGTCAGAAACAGACAAAGTAATGAAAGTACTGAAGAGAAAACATAGTTTTGATTTTTTTTCTTTATTTAAAAGTTTACTCCAAATTTGTGGTTAATGTTAAGAACCTGCCAAAGAAACAAAGTAATAGCTGATATTAACTTTTTTTTTACAGTTTATCAAGTACATTTCTCACAACAACTCTGAAGAATACATGGTGCTCAGTTGTTTTGTTTTGTTTTGCTTTGTTTTTTAACTTGTCTTGCCAAAGTTATTCTTAGGAAAACATAAGAAATGCTATTGATTTAAAATAAAATAATTTTACTTTTAAAATTACAGTATTTTAGATTAAATTGGCTATTTTTCTTTTAAAGTAAGTCTTATTGTTTTTATTTTTATATCACAATTTCCTCTAGTATCCTCTTCTTTACCCCCATCCCATGCTAAACAAGAAATACTATTTTAAAAGACAAATAAAAAGATTAATATAATATAAATAGTATATAAATCATCAGTCTATCAAATAGTATATCAATGATCAATATCAATGTAATAATATATTTATATAAATGATCAATACATCAAAAAAAGACTGCAAATATGTATAATATACCACACTTATAGACCTCATACCTCTGCTAAGGGGTACCTCATATCTCTTCTTTGGAGTTTTAATTGTTCTTTGTAAATATGACAACATTCAGTTTTGATGTTTTGTGGTTGTTCTTTCTGTTTACATTTCTTATTTAGTTTCCAATTCTTTGCTATCATAAAAAATGCTGCTATAAATATTTTGGACTATATGAGAACTTTCTTCTTCCTATCAATGGCTTATTTAATGGTATAAACCTAGTAGAATCCATGGATCAAAAAGTATGGAAATTATAGTCATTTGTTTCACATAATACCATATAGCTCTCCAAAATGGTTGTACTGATTCACAACTTCACCAACAATGCTCCAGTGTGACTACCTTCCCAAAAATCCCTCTGGTATTGACTTTTCCCATCTTTTGTCATCTTTACCAATTTGCAGGGTATGAGGTAAAACCTCAGGGTTGATTTGATTTATATTTATCTTATTGATAGTGATTTGGAGTGTTCTTTCATGAGATTGGTAATAGTTCACAATTCTTCTTATGTATATTATGAGGGTATAGTGACCATTGAAAGGAATTTAAAGGGATTTTCTAAACTCAAGTTAAATGGTCCACTGCCATCTGGGTGTGGGAGCTGAGGCAGAAAGGGAGTCCAAATTATTTTGGTGTATTCAGGGGTGAGTGGAGGAGTGTAGTGCGAAACCTTCAGTTCAAAGTCAACTCTCTCCCTGGAATTTCTCATAGCACTATATCTCTCCATTTTCATTATACCTCATAACATGCTTAAAATGTTCTTTCTTCTCCCATTATACTGTAAGATCTATAAGGGTAGGAATCATTTCATTTTTTCACATAATATGCCCTTAATAATAGTTCACATAGTAGACTCAAAAATATTTATTAAATGAAAAAGTATTCAATTAAATTGTGATATAAGATGCAATCAAAGAAAATATGGCAAAGAACGTCAGTTGCCTAAGAAAGTATAATCCTAAGTGATTTGAGTACTGTCTTCCCTTTATTAGCATTCCTATAAACCTGTGGACTACTTATGTTCAAATTCTGGGTGCCATCTTAGTCCAGCTTCAGTCTCACTCTATCCCATATGCTGCCATATAACTTGTATGAAGCCTGAGCATAGTCCATACTAAGTATTCTTTGTAGTGAATACCAATGTGGTTTTTTATTTGTTTCTCTGTTTTTCAAAGCAACATCATATGTAATGGGGAAGTACTGGATTTGGAGTCAAAGGACTTGAATTTGAATACCAGCTCTGCTACCATATAAAGCCACTTTGTTTCTCAAGGCCTCAGTTTTTGCATTTTAAAAATGAAGCATGGACAAACAGATGATCTTGGACGCCTCTTCCATCTCTCAATCCAGCAGCGTCAAACACATGACCCTCGGGCCACATGTGGCCCACAACACACCACAGTGCAGCCTGAACCAGATTAAAATATAGTTCCTACTTAATTTAAATGTGTTGATATATTAACACATATACATATATATATACATACACGTATATGTATATATGTGTGTGTCTATGTATGCATATATGTATATATGCCTATGTGTGGAGAAGGAAATGGCAAACCACTCCAGTATCTTTGCCAATAAAATCCCCAATGGGTCACAAAAAGTCAGACACAACTGAACAACAAAAATGTGCCAGGCACAGTGTGCTAAGCTCTTCTAATAGTACAGACAAGAGCTAACAAGAGCCAGAACTAGGGTGATGGCTGTGTCAATGGAGAGAAGAGAATGGATGCTGCAGGAATAAGCCATCAGGGTCAGGAAGAACAATCTGACTGAATTCTTTCTCCTGGACTTGGAGAATAACCCAGAAACCTCGTTTGGTTTTGTTTTTTAATTTAAATTTTTTTTTCACTTAGCAAATATTTCTTTTCTCTCCCTCTCACATGCTTCCCTCTCAATAAAAAAAAAAGAAAGAAAACTCTTGTAACAAATATGCATGGTTGATCAAATTGAATCCAGTTACTGGCCATGTCCAGAAATCTAGGCCTTGTTCTGCATTTTGAATCTCTGTTAAGAGATGAAGAGCTTGTGTCGTCTTCAGTCTTCTGGAAGTGTGGATTGTCATTGTATTGATTGGCACTCTAAATAAAAACCCTGCTTTCAAGCAGAAGGTCCAGAAGATGCTCTGATCCCCATGGGTTGTACAAGCCAGGATTCAATAGGAGCAATGAGATCTCCGCCCTACAGTAATATGCTCCATCAGCAACCAATATCAAAACTCAACAAGAAACAGGAGAAATCTCAGTTTCCACAGTATCCAGAAGGATGAGTCATGCATAGACATTGTCATGTAGGATCCACTCCCTTATTTTTGTTCACCCAAAGTTCTTTTCGACAGCTCCACCATCACATGCTTATTCATCCAAAGTTCACAAACCCAGGGAAGCAGTGACAAGTGAAGCTATGTGTAAGGTAAAAGTGCTGACAGTATCTTAGCAGTGTCTTATAAAAGCAGCCCCCGGACACTTAAAAGCCCCATCCAAATAGCTTACATATATGTAGTTGTTGAGTTGTATTTCAGTCATATCCAATGCTTAGTGACCCTATTTGGAATTTTCTTGGCAAAGATACTGGAATGGTTTGCCATTTTCTTTTCCAGCTCATTTTACAGATGAGGAAATGAAGGCAAATTGAATTAAGTGACTTGCTCAGAGTCACACAGCTAGTGTCTGTGACTAGATTTGAACTCAGAAAGATGAGCCTTCCTGACTCTAGACCCAGCACTCTATCCATTATGCCAACTGGCTGGCCGACATAAGTGTAGTTGACTGCCCGAGGCATACACATACCTTCTGTCTTTTTTCTACCCTCTATCTGCTCATGACCAGTCCCCAGTGGACATCTGGTCTCTCTGTTTTATGCATGCATAATTAACCATTAACCTATTCACATTCCTTTGGGCCTAGAAATTCTTCTCACATGTGGAAGTCCTAAAACTTTTTTTCTCTATAAATGTCCCTTGGTATTGGTTTCATGTCTTCTCTCTCTTGTTCCCTGTGTCTCACTTAGAATCTGGTCAAATCTGCATCCCCTATTTGTGACCTTCAGGTCCAGCTCTGTTGCAAAAGTGGAGTTTTTATCCAATCATGAAATTTTCATCCAATCAGGCAACACTACCTATCTATATAAACCTTAAAATTAAGCTTAAAGCAAGCCCTTCTCAGACAATCAGCACGTAAGGCAGCTACCTGCTCTGTGGTCTTTGTTCAATCTGTTTCACATGAAAGATCTCCAGTTCCCTCCCTTGCAAGCCTGTTATCCTATTCCTTCTAAAAAAAAAGAAAGAAAGAAAAGAAAAGAAAAAAAACACATATATACTCATGTCCTTAGCTCAGTTTTACATTATATACTTAACATAAGCCATCCGGGTAGCACAGTGAATGGAGTGCTAGACCTGGAGTCAGGAAGACTTGACTTCAAATGTGACTTCAGACACTTGCTAGTTGCCTGACCCTGTGCAAAATTCTTACCCTCTGTCTGCCTCAGTTTCTTCAACAATAAAGTGAGCATAATAATAGCACCTACGGTCCCAAGGTGGCCGTGAGGATCAAATGAGACACTTGTAAAGCATTTAGCACAATGCCTGGCACTTTGTAGGTGCTTAACAAATGCTTCTTGCCTTGTTTCCTTCTCTTCCTCTTCAAACCTGGACTTTTTACCAGATTCCAATCTATTTTTCCCAGTGCCTTTTGATTTTGCTTTTCAATAGCTCTGTCAAGCTATTATGCCAATTCAACACATATGTATTGCACATCTACTGTGGAACACTACTAACACAGCACTGTACTGGAAGGTAGAGGAATATATAAAGATGAATGAGGCATTGTCCGTACCAACAGGAATCTTACAGTCCTTGACTTTTCTTCTTCAGAATGTTGATTGTAAACCTAATCAGTTCTTACTAAGACAGAACGGGGCCTGGGCTCTGTCTATCCCCATATTGCAGAAGAATAGTTTGTCTGGTACCTTTTTCCAGACTCCAGATTTGAATCAAACTCATTCTTTTAATCATTCTATATGGTGGCTGCCTCACCAGCAATCAAGAAATACCTTCGTTGACTATCCTGGCATGCAGAAAGAAGAGTACCTGATTGCACAAGTGAAAATTAAATGAATTGGGTTTTGGCTATGTTCTGCCTGGCACCTAAAGTAACAGCCATTTGTCAGACTTTGTAAAGGAAGGGGAAAGAGATCTGAGATTCCTCCAAGTGCTTTGAAGGTCATTGTCATTGTTCTGAAATGAATACCAATTTTAACATTGCAGAGAAGAAAAACATTGCCTCTTTGGAGCCTATGCCTTGGTTTGAATTCTACCGTCTGTCTCTGTTCCCATAGCACTAGTCTGCGCACTTTCCCCACAACGGGGGAGCCAGTTACTGCACCAATGTGGGCTAATATTTAAAAGACTATAGCACCAAATATGTTCAGCTCATTCCCCATTAAAACAGAACATATTCCCGTGGGGTTACTGTTGGCTTGTTTGTGCTGTAGGACTAAAAATAATCCCCAGTGATTATTCCCTGAACGTTGTTTGGGCTCCTATTGTAGAATCCACCAGACAAATGGCCTCTTCCCAGCCTAATTTCAGTAAAGGGGTATAAAAATGTCTCTAAAGTATGACTGGAGACCAGAGAATCATAGGGAGTAGGTCCCAGATCATTCCTACCCTTAGGAGTGGAGAAGATTGTCAGATCTTCTAAAGGACCTATTTTCCATCCATAATCTGTGTTATATTTTGACTAAAGAGAATGAACAATCCTGGAATAGTTTCTGTCCCCAGAGCCAAATCTTCCTTCTGGTCTAGGCTTGTCATCTTTATTCAGGCTCCTGAGACAGAGCACCTTGTTGTACTTTGGTTTTCTTACTGAGGTGATTTCTTTGCCTCCCTCCCCCCACAACCTTCAAGTGTGGGGATTAATAAAAAATGGCATTAAGTTCTTTGGAATGTGTTGGGTTCCGTGGAATTAACTAAAAGACTTCAAGCTGTATGGCCCTTGGAAAGCTATTAAACTTCTCTGAGACTCAGTTTCCTTATTTACAAAATGGGAATAATAGTTTTTGCACAAGCCACGTCATTGGTGGTGTTTGGAGGATAGTACTTTGGAAAGCTTAACATTTAAATGACTACTATTAGGATTATTATAATGGGCTATGAAACTGAAGCTTTTTGGCTACATCTATGAAAATAATTACTGCTAGGACAGCTGCTACTGAATTTCTTTTGTGTCACACTCTAACGCTTGCAAAGTGCTTTACATATGTTATCTCCATTAGTTTTTACATCAAGCCTGTGAGGTAGGTACTATTATTATCCTCATTTTACATAGGAGGAAACCAATTTAGACACATTAAGAGGCTCCCTCAAGATTCCCAGAAATAAGTTCTGGAATGGTTTTGAACCTAGTTCTTCCTGACTCCAAGCTCTAGGTCCAGGACTTTATCCATTGTGCAGTCATCTTTTCCCTTTTATTTTCTTAACTTTTTCTTTTCTTTTCTTCCTTCCTCCTTCCCCTCTCCCTTATTTCCTTCCTTTCTCTCTTTCTTTCTCTTTCTCTCTCTCTTTCTTTTTCTTTCTTTCTTTCTTTTCTTCTTCTTCTTCCTCTTCTTCCTCTTCTTCATCTTCTTCTTCTCTCTTTCTCTCTCTCTCTCTTTCTCTCTCTCTCTTTCTCTCTCTTCCTTCCACCCTCCCTCTTTCTCATTCTCTACTCCCCTTCTTTTTCATGATTTTCTCCAACTTCATTCAGCAGTATGTGAACAAGAGTGAAGGCAGCAGATGGTGGAAGTAATCCTAGACTGAAGCACAACAGGCTAAGACAGGAAAAGGACACAAGGGACTCAAGAATAGAGAATAGCGTAGGGTTGAACAGGTGCACCAAGGGGTCAAAGTGGGAAATGTAGGAGAGTGTAGCTAGTGGAAAGAACTAAGGCATGGAGTTTTAAAAGCCATGATGAGAATGAAGAACAAGACTGGGGTTGTAAAGCAGAAGGAACAATGGAATGACAAAAGTCATGAACAAGGAGTCATGAACATGGAAATAGAACACTTGTGGGTGACAGATCAAAGGTATAACTATCTCTGGTTCAACAGTGCAAAATGGAGATATAATAGCATCTACTTCCCAGGGACCCTATGAGTAGGAGTTGAGATAATATTTATAAAACACTTTGCAAACCTTTAAGTGCTATATACATGCTAGCTATCATCATCATATCATCATTACTATTATTATTCTCTGTTCATCCAGTTCTGCCTCTTTTACAAAGATTAGAAATAGAAAATACATGAAGGTTCTATTTCCCTCAACTACACTGATGACATCAAACTAGAAAATAGAATTGCTGAGGAAATCTTGTGGAATTTATTCCTCTTAATGAGAAAGAAGAGTGATGAAGAGTGAAGACAGAAGGGAGATGGGGCAAGGAGTAATATTTACAGATTGTACTGTTCAGTCATATAAGTAACAGGATTGGTCGAGCTTTTATAAGGACTTCTTGTGTTTAGTTGTTTGACTCTTCATGACCCCATTTGGGTTTTCTTGGCAAAGATACTGGAAAAGTGTGCCATTTCCTTCTCCAGCTCATTTTACAGATAAGGAACTTGAGGTAAACAGGGTTAAGTGACTTGCCCAAGGTCACAGAGCTAGTAAGTGTCTGAGGCTGGATTTGAGCTCACAAAAATGAGTCTTCCTGACTCCAGGCCTGGCGCTCCATCCACTGTGCCACCCACCTGCCTTTATAAGAATTTCTAGCTGAATTCCGATCCTTGTTCTGCTGTTTCATTATATTTCATAGTCTGTTCTCCAAGCATCTTAACAAGACACAATGGGTTAGATGGACAGTTGGATAAAGAGCCCCATCGTCTTTTTGAATTTCCTAAGAAAGGGAAGAGGTGTAACTGTCATTGGTCAATATCCATATATGGGTGGAATACCTATTCCCTTATTTTGTCCATGGGTGCTATTCAGCGTCAAGTTGACCCCAAGCTATTTTCCAAGATTCCTCTGTCAAATGCTACTCTAAATAATGTTACATGAAATGCTGGTTACTGAAAAGACTTGGTGTTTCCTGGGATTAAAGGCTTAGGGAGTCATTTCCATTCAGCTCCATATTATCAGTTTGAGCCAAAGAGCAGGCTACCAAAAGTAACCCACAATACAGATTGTTCAAAGTGGAAATTTTGATACCTGATGTGAACATTCTTCCCTCAAAGACTTATGAAAAGAATTTCTATGAAAAGACTAAACATTATAATATTTATGTCTTATATTCTTCTGTCTTACTTGTGCAATCTTATTTTCCATTCTTCCCTAAAATAGAACTCCCACTTGAGTCAGAGGCTTGTGCCCTATCCTCTCACCCTAATATGCTAACTTTATCCATTTTGCCATCACAATGGCTCTCCTTTCCCAAAATGTCTTGTACGTCTTCTCTGTCCATCTTGTCTATCCCATTCTTTCTGGTCATACTATGTTTTAACATGTTTCATGAGCTTTTCTAAGCCTCTGCATTCCATACCTATCATGCCATTTCCTGAACATATCCTTTAAGAAAACATTGCATTTTTCTTTTTGATAATTCTTCTTTTCAAATGTACTTTAAAACTGTTCATATATTTTTCCACAAAGGTAACATGAGAAATTTTGTCAAATGCTTTGCTAAAATCTAAACAATTATTACCTCAGCTTTCCTCTGAAATACAATCTTAAAAAACCCTACTAAGATTAGTCTGACATGACCAGTTTTTAAAAATTGGTCTTCTTGCCAACTCCTTTTTCTACGTGTTCACTTGCTCCTATACCCTCTAGTCTTCTCCAACAAGATTATATCCTCAATCACCTCCCCTCTCCCCAATCTTTAACCTATAATTATATATTGGTATAAAGATTTGAAAAAATTTAATAGGATTCAGATTTTAATGAGTTTAAAGCATGACTCCATCACTTCAACTTTGGGCTGTACCCATCTACCTTTCTTTTCAATGAGTTCTTTTCATAAGGTCTTGAAGAGTGGTACTTGGAGCCAAAACAAAACCTTCTCCTGTACAATGTGTCAGTGTGGCCAGTTAAATTATTTATTGCTCAAAAGTAGCAGTGGATTTGGACTCAGAGGACCTGAGTTCAAATACCAGCTGCCTATTTCAGGCAAAGTGTCGCACATCCTTAAAGAATCTTCATTAAATTGTACCATGCCTTCCTATGTTTCTCTTTCCCTTCAGCCTCACTACTTGAAAAAAGCTCTCTACATTCTCTGCCTCCATTTTTCTTTCCTCTTACTTACTCCTCAACCCTTTTCAGTTTATATTTCAACTCATCAATCAACTGAAACTGTTCTCTCCCAAATTTCCAACAATCTAACTGTCACACTTGATGGTCTTTTCTTGGCCTTCACTTCTTGATTTCTCGATGTGTTTCATACTATTGGTCACTATCATCCTAAATGCTCTCCCTCCTCTGGTTTTTTCATGACACTACTTTCTCCTGACTCATTTCCTACCTGTTTGATCACTTGTTCTTTTTCAGCCTCCTTTGCTTATATCATTCATATCATGTCCCCAATAGTGGGAGTTCCCCAAGGCTCTATCTTGACCCCTTTTCTCCATTTACCCTCCCTTGGTAACCTCATCAGCTCTCAAGCTTAACTCTCATCTCTATGAAGATAATTTCCAAATCTATATATCTATCCCAGGCTCTCCCCTGAAATTCATTCCTATATCACCAAATGCCAGTTGGACATCTCAAATGGGATATCTCATAGACATCTTAAACTCATTATGCCCAAAACTAAACTTATTATCTTTCAAAATTCCTTATTTCTGTCTAAGGCATAACCAGCACTCTAATTTCTCAAGTTCTTAATCTCAGATGATCCTTGATTTCTCTCTCTGTCTCTCTCTATCTCTGTCTCTTTCTGTCTCTGTCTCTGTCTCTGTGTGTGTCTCGTGTCTCTCCTATTCTCTTATCTTCTCTCTCTCTCTCTCTCTCTCTCTCTCTCTCCCCACATCCAGCCAGCTACCAAATCTGGTGATTTCTACCTTCAAAATAGCTTTCACATCTGATCCCTTCTCTCCACTCACACAGCTACCAGAGTTCAAGTCCTTATTACTTCTTCCTACTCTACTGCAACAGCCTCCTAGATTGTCTCTCTAGTCCCTGGTGGCAGAGTGGATGGAGCACTGGGCCTGGGACCACGTACCTTTATTGTTTCTTTCTTTGATGTCCTCAGTATGCATTACCCAATTGTGGACTCAATGGGTCAATGCCATAAGCAGTTTAAATTTTTTTCTTTCATAATTCCAAACTGGTATCCAATTTGCAGTTCTAAAAGTTTATTAATGTAGCTATCTTCTCATAACCCCTCACAACCCACTGATTCTTCAAGTTTTAAGGGCTGGGTTTTTTTGGTGGGTCATCTTTAGCAAATATTTGCTAAATTCCTACTTTATTCAAAGGAGAATAAATGAGCAAAAGTCAAATAGTCCTGGCCTTCAAGGATCTTACATCATCTTGCATCTTAACATTCTATTAGATTCTATGACCCTCATTGTAAACATCCTCATTACCACTAACTTGGAATATTGCAATAGCTTCAGAACAGGAGGCTGCCTTTCTACCTCGAGCCTTTCCCTGCTCTAATCCCCTCTTCCCAAGGCTGTTACGATAGTCTTCATTATACAGAAATTGGGCTAGTTTACATCTTTGTTGAAAAACTCCAGTAGCTTCTTGCTAACCTTCAAGGCCTTGTGAGGTTCATGTTATGTTAGTATCATCCAAACAGTTTATGCTTCAGTTAAACTATACAATGTTCCATTCCCCAAATCCAGTTGGTACTTTGACACCTCTGTGCCTGTTCCCTATGTCTCTAATATCCTCACTCACCCTTTTTTCCTACTTAATTCTTATCCATGGTTTAAACTCAAACTCCATCACCCTCAGAGCTATAATGAGGAATAATTCTGCCAAGGATAAATTCACATGGGGAAAGGTGAGAGCAGTGATACATAAGGCAGTGAGTACAGCTGAAACAAGACAAGATCTGCTCTGTCTCCAAATCCCAAGAGTAGGATTCCATGATAACTGGACTTTGAACGTTACAGTATAAGGAGAAGTGAAGGACTGCAAGATAAAGACTGGGAGAGTATGCCCTCTGCATCAGCACCAATAGAATGCAAAGCTCTGTTATGCCATGCTTAGTTACAATTCTGATAGCCTGTCTCAATAGCAACCTTCCCTCTCAGACCTTACATAGCATTTTATCTTGCACCTCTCCAGCACAAATATTTTGCATTTTAATTCTCTGTGTTTGTGTATTATGCAAACTTTGAATCTCCCCCAGCCCCCAGGACAATGTATTGAACACATAAATTTTTACTGAATGAATAAATGAGTGAAGAGGGTAACCTCGTGATCTCCTCAAGGACAGAGGCTGTCTTTTGCGTTTTTTTGTATCGCCAGTGCTTAGTACAGTGCTTGGTACATAGTAGGCGTTTAATAAATATTTATGGAAAGGTTGGCAAATGATTTTGTTGTTGGGGCAGATAGGTGGTACGGGGGGAGCACTAGGCTTAGAATCAGAAGACCTGAGTTCAAATTCAATCTCAGATACTCACTAGCTGTATGACCCTGGACAAGTCACTTAACCCTCGTTTGCCTTAGTTTCCTCATCTGTAAAATAAATTGGAGGAGAAAATGGCAAACCACTCCAGTATCTTTGCCAACAAAACCCCAAATGGGGTCACCAAGAGTCTGAAATGGCTCAACAACAACAAAACAAATAACTGAATTTGATCTTTATTCCTTATTTCCCTCAATTATCCATACCTGAAGCAAACCCAAGGTCTGTTACTCACCTAATGGTTACTACCCAGTTTGTAGATGTAATGCCTTACAGGAGGAAGTCAACCTCCACAGTAAAAGCAAATAACACATTTCCCTACAGAATTTTTCTATATTCCCTATTGTGAAAACATTTGTATTATTATTCAATTTTGTTCAAAATAATGTTATAAATATCTTCATGGAGAGGCCTAGCTCATTTATTTCTCTGTCCCTGTTACCAGCATGACTCATTTAATTCGCACTAATTGCATGAATGGCTGTACAGAAATGTGTCCACAAAGGTCACTCGCTTTATTAGCTCACCTTTATATCACATTTCATAGGTTCATATAACGTCACATACATTATCTCATTGGCTCTTTACAACAGTAGTAGTAGTAGTAGTATTTTTATTATTATTTTACCAATGAAAATATCTATTACTCTGTAAGTTCCTCCATTAGATTGTGGGTTTCTCTATTAGATTGGGAGTCCCTTAGAATCAAGGACTCTCTTTTGCCTTTCTTTGGATAACCAGCACTTAGCACAATATTTGGCACAAGGTAGGTGCTTAATAAATGCTTATCAACTGCTTATTAACTGACTTGACCCTAGTCAAGAACTTGAATTCCGGTATTTGGTCTCCAAGTTGACTGTTTTTCCCACACCATGAGGACCTGTGTGCTGTTCAGAAACCAAGTCACAGAGTACATTCTTTATCCATTATTGGCCAATCTCACCCTGTATGCCATTTTCAAAAACCATAGCAAACCAAGAATTTAAAGGATCATAAAACTTTTAGGAGTTTCATTCCCACCCATCCCCCTCAAAATGTTCAAGAAACATCAACAGGTCTTTAACAAATAACCTCCTAAGAGACAGAAGGAATCAAACTATCACTAGTGATCCTTAGTTAGATGTAAGGGTGAAAAACATTTTCTCCTATAACAAAGTATTTTAAGAGGACATGTCTCACTAGTTGAGGGCTACTTTACAAGGGAAGAAATTTGAAAGAGAGGAAAGGTGAACAGCCTGACATTTTTATTTCTGAATTATTGCCCAATTTTCTTGATATTTCTCTGCTTGATGGAAAAAAATAGAAATAAAAATAGAACCCTGGCCAAACACTACAGAAAATGTAGGCATTTGTGGGGATCACTAAAACTTTGCATTCAATTCACAAGTTATTTTGAGTCTCTGTGTAAGTTTATGTGGCTAGGCCCCAAAACAGAACAACTAAAAAAGTGGTTCTATTTTCTTTAGTCTTTGATTTCTGTTTTTGTTTTAATGGAGAATAACAACTTTATTTTTCAAGAAAAAAAAGGATTTCAAGCATAAAAACTGTTGTCTTTATACCAACAAAACCATATGAAACATTGAATGGTATACAACCCATTCATTCAACAACCATTTAATAATATAGGAACTATATCTAGAACAATGTACCAGAAATTGGGGAAAATATAAAAATTAGATAAGATAGAACTCCTACCCTTATGGAGCTTGCTGTCTCATAGGGGATAAGACTTGCTAAACAAGTCCTCTTCTAATACCCTCAAGATACTGGTATTCTTTAACCCCATTTGAAATATTTTATAATTACTTTGTGTATAAAATAATTTACTGTCCAGGTGTTTTAATTCTTCTTTTATACCCATGTATATACTTCTCCCCTCCCTCACAACATATGCATATAACTCCAATAGAATGAAAGTTTCTTAAGGTCCAAGACTGGTTTTGTGTTTAGGTATGTAGCAGAAACTCTGGGGCTGCTGTAGAAACTTCCACTCACACAGAAGAGTTGAGTCCCCAGAGTGTGGGTACTAGGTCTTGTTGGGGCTCTAATATCAAGTTTTGGTGTAAAAAAATTGGTCATATCACTAGTGTGTGTAGAGCAGAAGTTATTAGCCTTTTTGTGTATCATGGACCCTGTTGGCAATTTGGGATGAAGCTTGTATATCCCTTCTTTGATAATGTTTTTAAATGCATAAAGTAAAATTCATGGGATTATAAAACGATTTATTATATTCAAATAGTTGCCAATTTTTCTTAAAAGCAAGGTCATAGGCCCTAGGTTAGGAAACCCTAGTATAGAGAGATGAAAGTTTTAAGATCTCAAGGGGAGACAGAAGCAAGAAGACACCCCCAAAATGGGGAATAGTATGCAGAAAGTGGTGCCATAGTTCTGGCAGGGGGAGGAACTTTGCTTATCCTCTCACCCCTTTGCCAAGTACTAACTCTGTATTCAGGACTTACTTCATATATGAATCTCCTCACCACAACCACCCCTCTCTCTCCCAGTTAATTGCCTTCCAGACTTGTTTACTTCCAGGCACCTTTGTACATAATAATTAAAGCTGACCTTTATATTGTGCTTTGATATTTGCAAATCACTTGACATACATTATTTCATTGGAACTTCACAGCTACTACTGAAAAGACATTTCAAAATTTTCTAGGGTCTACCTGGGAATAAGGAAGATCTAAACAGGTATAAACTGGCGTGAGTGAATTTCATAAAGAAATGAATTCAGCCAAATTACTGCTTCTCTTTTTCCATATGCTGCCTAATCTATTTTGTTTAATTTTTTTTTCACTTTTAACCAGTCACTTTTATGTTTTGCAAACATTGGTAACGTTCTATACGCATCAGAATAGGAGGTAGGAGGCCATTGGACCCTGTGTGGCCACAGAGTCAAATAAATCTTTGAAAAAAGAACATCTGGGGGGCACCTGTTCTTTAGGAGAGCAATCAAGATGTCTTCAAGGGCAAGACAGCATCCTCTGGGTAGTCCCTTTCTATATGCTGCAGAGGTTTCAGTCAATCAGACTGCCTCTCTGGATTCTGGTCCGTGAATATCTAACAAATACTGGACATCCCAGAAGGCTTAGTGCAGTTTTAAGCTATTAAAGTTAGTTAAGTTATTAAGACTTTAATAGCTTAAAATTTCACTAAGACTTTTAGGACAATCTTTATGTTCTAGATATCACCTTTATTCCTAGTAATGTGTTAAATATTGTATAGGACACAAGAGAAGTAAACAACATGGCCCCCAGATTTGGGGAACTGTTGATAGAGCTGGGAAGACACTATTAACATGAATTTATAAGAGCTGTTTGGATGGACTCCAGTGGGAAGGTTGGGGGTGTTGTGTTAAAGACATAAGCAGTGAGAAGGGAAATAGTCTAAACCTTCACTGAGCATTCTGGGGTGGGTGGTTTTTTGGCTCATCTTTCTAGCCAACAGCTCCCACTTGAGGCCAACAGAGACAATGGGATTTAAAGAAGCAAGGGAGACTCCTTCACCCTACCCAGTACAGCCATGGCACCTTGCCACAAGCCATTTTAACAGTCAGAGCACCAAGACCAGAAGCTAAAAAGAGGTTGAAAGGACCGCAATGTAATCATTGCAGTTCAACAGTGTAAGAAGTTCTAGTCAGGGCAGATACATTCCAAGAAATAATTGAGCTGCTTCTATCCAGTTCTCACCTCCATTTGGCTTGTTAATAAACAAAATTGGTTGGGTTTGCTCTTGGTTTGCATATTATGAGTGAAGCCATTTCCTTCTGCCTACAAAAATGTAGTTGACCCAGACGTGTTCCTTTCTTTATATCCCTTTGTTCATGGTTTATGTATATGGCAGGACAGCTCCGATCATTTTAGACACGCAGAAGAACATTGACTAGGACATTTCTTCCTGGTTCTAGCCTTGGAACCCAATCCCTGGTCCATCATTAGAAAATCTCTTACTGAGAGGAGCTAGGGGTCGGGGGCACAGATTATGTTATAATCCATTTATCCCATTCTTCCTAATAACATCATAAGCTCCCCAAAGCAGAATTTTTAAAGGGCCCTCCAAGGCTCTTCCCCTCCTCAGGCAAAAAGAGTCTACCTTTCACTGTAGTTGTGACAATCACAGCAAAAGTTGGTAGTTATACATTAAACAAATAGAGTGTAATAAATAATAGTATTTATTTATTCAAATTATTACTCAAATACTTATTATTTAGAAAGCAGTTCGTTAGGAGTTATAGGATTACAAAAGCTTTTCATTATCTTTTTTATCAAGGAATCAGAATCTAAATGTTAGCACTGGAAGGGACCACAGATATATTAATTCAACCTCTCCTCCACCTCCCCATTTTACAGATGAGGAAATAAGGCCTAAGGTAGTCAAGTGACCTGAACGAGGTCATATAGCTAACAGTGGAACCAGGACTAAGCACTCAGATCCTTTGACCCCTCGTCCAATGTTCATACTGTACCTCATCACAGTGCCTCAGTTATTCTTATGGGAAGGGAAGAAACAGAACCAAATAACAAGATATAATATGGTGGGTCACAAGAGTGGGAAGAAGTAAATGTTAAACCACTGTAATATCTTTGCCAAGAAAACCCCAAATGAGGTCATAAAGAGTTGGACACAACCCAAACAACTCAGCAGTAACAGCACATGAACGTAACAGACCATAAGTGTGTTACCAACCTCATTTTATTTTTTAAGCCTTCAGTACATTTGGGGCTTGTCAGGTAGATTCAGACTTCTGGATGATGGATGCCAGAAAATTGCCCCAACTTGGCTGACCACTCAACTTGCAAGGATTTTTTAGAAAGGTTGAATTAGAGCATCAAATCCACAAATAGGCAACATGGTGTTCTGGATTTAGCAATGGACTTGAAGTCGGAAAGACTTTAGTCTAATTCCCTCCTTAGACTCTTAATAGCTACATGATACCAGTTCAAATAATTTAATCTCATCCCTACTTTTCTCATCTACAAAATGGGAATAATAATAATAATGCTTACCTCTTAGGATTGTCGCAATGATTAAATGAGATTTCATGTATATATATGTATATATATATAAAATGTGTGTGTGTATATATATGTATGTATGTAAAATGGTAATGATAATACCTATCTCATTAATGTTATTAGAATGAAATAATTGATATATAAATTGCCTTGAAAACCTTAAAGTACTATAATAATGCCAGCTTTTATTATTGTCTATATTAAATATTCATTAAATATTTGGTTGTCTGTCAGAGGAGGGCTCTGGTGTACCCACTAAAAGGGAGGGAAAGTTTCTACTCTGTCTTCCTGCGTATTAACTAGGACCACTAGTTTATACCTGTTTCTCAGAGGGGTTGAAAGGTCTCATCATCTTGAGTTCTTAACCTGAAAAAAAACAAATCTGTTGTTTGGAAAGGAAATGGAGTCCATGGCTTCTTGGCTCTAAGATATGGGAAGGCTTTGCTTTTTAACGTCTTCCAAGGGTAATTGTGATTACTGCTGCAGTGGGAATGCAGATTTACAAAATATTCCTCCAGAAGGAAGTCTTTGGGTGTGGGATGTGCCTTTCTTCAGGAAAAAGGAGAGCCTTCTTAGCAGCCACTGTTGACCTTGAGGAAACATATTATATGAATGTAGTAGAACTGACAAAAATAGCCCCAAAGCAACTGAATAGACTGCCTGTTCCACTCAATGTCCAATTAGGCTTATCATTTTAAACATTTAATTTACTCATTTGTCCATTCAATAAATAACTTTTAAGCATGGTGCATGGATTGTTGTGTTGGGCAATGGGAGATAATTTAGAGAAGACTTTATGTACCTTATAGATGAGTAAGGGGATAAGGCACAAGCTTGATAACTATCCCATACAATGTCGCAAGATAATTTCATATGATGAAGGGAAGGAAAAGTATTTGCACCTAAAAAGGTACAATGGATGACAGGGGAAATTAGAGGCTTTATAGAAAAAGTGATGGATTTGGAGACAAAGGACTTTGGTTATAATCCTAACTCTGTTAATTACTGCCTGTCTAACTTTGGCTAAGTGACTTCTACTTTCTGGGTCTCTGTTTTCCAATATGTAAAATGAGGAGGTTGAACTAGATGACTTTAGAGGTCTTTTTAAAATGTAAAGTGTGTGTGTGTGTGTGTGTGTGTGTGTGTGTGCGTGTGTGTGCGTGTGTGTGTAAAACTTCACCTGCCCAAGACAGATGAGCTAGTTTTCCTAAAGGACAATGCTATGTTATTGAGTGCTGGACCTGCATCCTTTTTTTTTTTAATTTTTTTCTCTTTTTTAAAATTTATTATTTTTTATTAATTTATTTATTTTTAGTTTTCAACATTCACTTACACAAGATTTTGAGTTCCAAATTTTCTCCCCATCTCCCCCCACCCCAAGATGACAAGCATTCTGAATACCCTTTCCCCTAATCTGCCCTCCCTTCTATGCCCCCCTTCTCTTATCCCCTTCCCCTTCAATCTTCTATACCTCATTTCCTGTATATCTTATTTCTAGGTTGCATGTGAAAACAATTTTTTTAACATTTGTTTTTAAAACTTTGGGTTCCAAATTTTCTCTCTTCCTCCCTCCCCACCCACCCTCATTGAGAAGGCAAGCGACTAAATATAGGTTATATATGTGCAGTTATGCAAAACACTTCCATAGTAGTCATGTTGTGAAAAACTAAGTATATTTCCCTTAATCTTATTTTATTTATTCTGCCTGCCATTTATTCTATTCTCTCTTTTGACCCTGTGCTTCCTTAGAAATATTTGTTTCTGATTACCCCCTCTCCCAATCTCCCCTTTATCATCCCGATGCTCTTGTCCCCTCCCCCCCTCCATTTCCTGTAGGGTAAGATAGATTTCTATACCCAAGTGAGTGTGTATGTTATTCTCTCCTCAAACAAAATCAGAAGAGAATAAGATTCACGCATTCCCTCTCACCTTCCCCCATTTCCCGTCCACTGTAAAAGCCTTTTCTTGTCTGTTTTATGTGAGATCATTTACCCCATTCTACCTCTCCCTTTCTCCTTCTTCAAGTATAATCCTCTTTCACCCCTTAATTTTATTCTTCAGATATCACCCCTTCATCTTCAATGAACCCTGTGCCCTCTATCCATCTATATATACATACAAATAATTTTTCCCTCCAACTACCCTAATACTGACAAAAGAATTATGAGTTACAAATATCATCTTTCCAGGCAGGAATGTAAACAGATCAACCTTAATAAGTCTCTTATGATTTCTCTTTCCTGTTTACCTCTTCATGTTTCTCTTGAGTCTTGTATTTGAAAGTTAAATTTTCTATTCAGCTCTGATAACTTTTCAGCAAGTGGGCCTGCATCCTTTGAAAAGAATGTGTGACCTCTTGATTTTCTGAGAGATCTCTGAGCCTGAGACACTGCAGACTTCTTATGTGAAGAAAGACATGACATCAAATTGTTGGACACACTACAGGAAATGAAGTGTAGAGAGGCAATTAAGAGAGACAAGGATAAACTTTTGAATAGGGAAGGAATCAGTCAATAAACATTTATTAAGTACCTACTCTGTGCCAAGCACTGTGCTAAGAGCTTTACAAATTTTACATCACTTGAGCTTCACAACAACCTTGAGAGGTAGATGATGTTATTATCCCCATTTTACAGTTGAAGAAACTGAGGCAGATGGGGTGATGTGATTTGCCCAGGGTCATACTGCTAGTAAGTGCCTGAGGCAGGATTTGAACTCTGGTCTTCCTAACCCCAGGCCTAGTACTCCATCTACCAGGGGCTACAGATATCCATGAAGATACAGATATCCATGAAGACACAGATATGTGTCTCCCATCATGTCCCTTTATTTCTAGCACCTGAAACTGCTGAGAGAGTACCCTTCCAGTGAGATTATTCTCTCTCTTTGGTTGAACTGAAAGTTTATCTTGAAAGGAGAAGAAAAGCTCATTTATCCATGTGTATTCTTGAGGCTAGGCAGCTAGGTGACACAATAGATAGAGCATTGGGCCTGGAGTCAGGAAGATCTGAATTCAAATCCAACCTCAGACATTCACTAGCTCTGTGACTCTTATTTGGTTCAGTTCCTCATCTGTAAAATCATGACACACTGGAGAAGAAAATGGCTAACTATTCTAGTATCTTCGATAAGAAAAACCCATGGGGGCAGCTAGGTGGCACAGTGGATAGACCACCGGCCCTGGAGTCAGGAGGGAGGACCTGAGTTCAAATCTGACCTCAGACACATAATACTCACTAGCTGTGTGACTCTGGGAAAGTTACTTAACCCCAACTGCTTCACCAAAAAAAAGAAAAGAAAAGAAAAGACAAAAAAGAAAGAAAGAAAGAAAAACCCATGGACAAGTCCATAGGGTCACATAAAGTCAGACATAACTGAACAACAACAATTCTTGGGGCTATTCCAATCTATATAACTTCCTCATTTCTACTTACTGTTTACTTTTATAAAGAGGTTTACTAGTCACTGCTGTCTGTGATTTGTGTAACCAACATTTGATGGAGTGAGCCAAGATCACAAGAGTGAACTTAGTGTTACCCTTTTCTAATACCAGCTAGAATAAGTAGCTTTTTTTTTCAGAACCCTTATCATATCTCTAGAATATACATACTTGAATTGTGGTAAATAGATATAGTTCTGGCCCAAAAGCACCTCTTGAAAATAAGAGAGTGAAGGAGAGATCTCAGTTGCTTCTCCTCATCTAGACTGTTTGGGGTGCCTGCATAGTCCTCCTCCCCTCTACAAAGGCAGAAATTGTAATCTCCCTTGGAGAGGAAGTGGGCCAGATACCAGATTAACTATCTATCTATGCCATATGTGGGCCCACCATAATCTACATTACATGGTACTAATCTCCTTTCTCTCTCTCTCCCCCCCATCTGCCCTTTCTTTCCCTTTTTCTCTCCCCCCCTTCCTACCTCTGTATCTCTCTCTGTTTCTGTGTCTCTATCACTCCCTGTCTTTCTCTGTCTCTATCTATCTCTTTCTTTCTGCTGTCTCTCTGTCTCTCTCTCCCTATGAAGCAGGTGATGTTTGAGTTGAACTTTAAAAGCTAGGTGGGCATTCACTAGTTCAAGAGGAGGAAAGGTCATTTCAGACAGCAGATAAAGCTTGAACCAGATCCAGCAGGCTATTGCTTTGAGAAGACTTTGCCCTGCTATGGAAGCTTTGGGTTTTAGGCCAAATGAATTCCTATCTCTGAACTGGCATCACTCTTATTTCCAGTTTTTAGCTTGAGAGGCTATAGGATACATCCAGAGAAACCAGATCTCTGTGGTTATTTGGTACTTGGTCACAGTGAGTTAATCTCAAAAGGGAATTTAACTGAACTAAAAAAAAATTGGGAGAATTTAGTAATAAATGGGCATTCTGGGCATGATCCTTGGGTGAGTCACATAGGAAGAACTACATAAAGGATCCTTTCCAAATGGTTTTAAGAAAAACAAACACTACTTATAACATTCTGGCAGGTATAGTAGCTGCACCTTATTTTACGTAAAACCAAAGTCGAAATTCTAATTTGCACACAAGACCAATTAGTATGTAATTATTCACTTTATGAAAAGAGAACAGCCTCTCATTTTAGCTATAGTCATGCATTTTTATTTTCTTTTTTATTATGAACTTAAAAATCATCAAAAATATGAGAATTCCAATACACAAAGAAGAAAAACAGAGGATTGTATACGAAATTGTGTAGTTCTGTTATGTGGTTTGTTTGTAAAGAAGCAAATATTCATTTTGACAAGGTAGTAGCATGGCTCTATTTTTTTTCCCTTCTGTACTTTTTTGAAGTTTGTTTTTTTCTGTGCATTTAAAAGAAAATTTAATTGATGCCTTTTTAAAAATCTGTATCATTACCCACTAATCTACCAGAGAGTAATCTCACATCACAATATTTTTTAAAGAGAAAAAGAATAAGGGGAAGATTAGGAAAAAATCAGCAAAAAACATCAATCCATCAAAGAAGTCTGAAAATAGATGCAGTGAAATGCCTGTGGATTTCCTACCTCTGCAAAGGAAAGAGGTCATGATGTCTTTTATTTCTTTTGTGATGATTTTTTGTAACTTCACAACATACACTTTTGATTGATTTATAGAGGTTCCTCTTTCCATTTACATTGTTGGAGTTATTGTGGATGTGGTTTTCTTAGTTTCATTTACATCATTCTGCCTCAGATTATGTAAATCTTTTCATGCTTCTCTATATTCATCAGGTTCATCATTTTTATTTAAAATTTTGAATCATTATTCATCTTTATATCAATCAATAGCTTTTCTGTGCTTTATCTTTTCCTCATTAAGGTTATTAGGATTATATTTGTCCCATAAGAGGAGTCTGTTAGAGTCCTTTCTTTCCCAATTTTTGAGAATAATTTGTGTTGTATTGGGACTAATTGCCATTTAAAAGTTTGATGGAATTCTTCTAGGAATCCATCATGACTGAGATTTCTCCCTTTGATAGTCTTTATACAGCTAGTTCTATTTTCCTTTCTGAGACTGGAATAATGAAGACTTCAATTTGGACTTTTGTTAATTTTGTGTTTTTGAACATATTCCTCATTAGCATATAACTGCACATAATAGGTTCTGATGCTTCTTTATTATTTCTTCTGGCTTTGTTGTGATTTTACCATCTTCATTTGCTATGTTTTTTTTTCTTCCCTCATTTTAATCAGTTTGGCTAAAGGATTATCAATTTTGTTACTCTAAATTTCCAAAGAACAATTTTTTAAATTTTCATTTATCATTTCTACAAGCTAGTTTCTAGTTTATTTGTCTTCTAATTTTCAATTCTCCTCTTTTTTTGTGCTTATTTAGGGTTTATTTGTTAGTTTTCTAACTTCATTCATAGATTTTCAGTTCATTCATGCTTTCCTTTTCTAGTGACATATATAACCCTACCCAGAACTGCTTTAAATCCTAGATATTGTTTCATCATTATCATTATCACCTAGGTGATACATTGAGTAGAGTGCTGGGGCTGTAGTCGGAAGGAACTGGATTCAAATCCAGATTCAGTCACTTATTGAATGACTCGGTTGCTTAGCTATGTGACCTTGGGCAAGTCACTTAGCCTCTGTTTATCTCAGTTTCCTCAACTGTAAAATTGGGATAATAATAGCACCCACATCCCAGGGTTGTGAGGATAAAACAAAATGTTTGTAAAGTTCTTTTAAATGCTTAAAGTATGGCAGAGAAAAGGTGGTGGAGAAAAGCTAGGAAGTTGCCTGAGCTCTTCCCAGTTTCTCTCAGAAACATTAAATAAAGTCTCTAAATGGATTCTGGAGCAACAGAACCTACCAAAAAAAAAAAAAAACAGAGTGAAATAATTTTCCAGCATGAATTATCTTAGAAGGACTTCAGGAAAGGTCTGTTTCACTTGGGCAAAAGGGAAACACAGCCCCACACAGATGGTTTCTGGACAAGGCAGCGGGAGGCTCTTAGCCACAGCATAGATCAGCAACCAAGGTCCCTCTATCTTGGGTCAGCCAGTGGCACAGTAGGTCACTGTAAGGCCTCTAGTCCCAGCACAGAAGGCAAATTGCCAGCCCCAGAAACCAGAAAACAACAGGTGTGACTAGGCCAGGCCATCCTAGCACAGTGGGCAAGCCACCAGCACCTGAGGGCCTAGCACATAAAACCAGTGACAAGACCCCTGGCCCCCAGCACTAGAAGCTTGGGACAGTTCCCCCTGTCCTCTAGGAACAGAGTTCAAATTTAAAAACCATGAAACATGCTAAAAATGAGTGAGAGATAAAAAAAGACCATAGACAGCCACTATGACAAGAGTTAAGATCAAAACAAAAACACAGAAGAGGACAACAACGTCAAAATGCCTACATAAGAAACCTCAAAGGGGAATATGAATTAGTCTCAAGCCCAAAAGCCTTCTTGAAAGAGCTCAAAAAAGGAATTTAAAAGTCAAACAAGAAAGGTAGAAGAAAAATTGGGAAAAGAAATGAGAGGTATTTAAGAAATAGTCAACAGCTTGGAAAAGGAAGGACAAAAATTGATTGAAGAAAACAATTCCTTAAAAAATACAATTGACCAAATGGAAAAAAATATCAAAAGAAGAAAACAGCTCCTTAAAAAGTACGATTGGCCAAATGGAAAAGGAGATACAAAAGCTAACTGGAGAAAATAATTCCTTAAAAATTAGAATTGGGCAAATGGAAGCTAATGACTCTATGAGACATCAGCAATCAGTCAAACAAAATCAAAGGAATGAAAAAATGGAAGAAAATGTAAAGCACCTCACTAGAAAAACACCTGACCTAGAAAATAGATCCAGGAGAGATAATTTAAGAATTATTGGACTACCTGAAAGCCATGATCAAAAAAAAAAGAGGCTGAAAAATATCTTTCAAGAAATTATCAAGGAAAACTGCCCTGAGGTCCTAAAACCACAGGGTAAAAGAGTCATTGAAAGACTCCACCAATCATCTTCAGAAAGAGATCCCAAAATGAAAACTCCAAGGAATATTATAACCAAATTCCAGAATTATCAGGTCAAGGAGAAAATACTGCAGGCAGCCAAAAAGAAACAATTCAAATATCAAGGAGCCACAGTCAAGATTATACAGGACTTATTAGCTTAAACATTAAAGGATTGGAGGGCCTAGAATATGATATTCCAGAAGGCAAAGAAGTTGGATTACAACCAAGAATCAATTACCCAGCAGAATCGAACCCAGTCTTTCAGGTGAAAAGATGGACATTCAATAAAATAGGGCATTTTCAAACTTTCCTGATGAAAAGACCAGAACTGAACAGAAAATCTGATCTTCAAATACCAGACTCAACAGAAGTATAAAAAGATAAACAGGAAAGAAAAAAAAAACGTTATTCAATGAGGTTAAATGTTTACATCCCTATACAGGAAGATGATACTTGAAATTCTTGAGAATAGTATCTCTATTAGGGCAGTTAGAAAGAGTATACATAGACAGAGGGTGTTTGTACAAATTGACTTTGATGTTATGACATAAAAAAAAGAGGCAAAAAAAGGATTGACCTGGGAGAAGAGGAAAGAGGGGGGCAGAATAGGGTAAATTATATCACATAAGGAGGGTCTACTACAGTAGAGGGAAAGCATTGTTTGAACCTACTCTCATTGGATTTGGCTCAAAGAGGGAGTAACATACACATTTAGTTGGGTATAGAAATATATCTTACCCTATAAGGGAAGTAGGAGAAGAAAGGGAAAGAAAAGGGAGGGAAGAAGAGAGTAGAAAGGGAGGGAGGTGGTGGTCAGAAGCAAAACACTGGTGAGGAGGAATAGGGTGAAACAAGAGAGAAAAGTATAAACAGGGAAAAATAGGATAGAGGGAAATATGCAGTTAGTAATCATAACTATGAATGTGAATGGGATAAACTCTCATAAAATGGGAATGGATAGCAGAGTGGATCAAAAACCAGAATCCTACAATATGTTGTTTACAAGAAACACATTTGAAGCAAAGAGATACATGCAGAGTAAAGGTAAAAGACTGTAGCAGAATATATTATGCTTCAGCTGAAGTTAAAAAAAAATCAGGAGTAGCAATCCTCATGTCAGACAAAGCAAAAGCAAAAATAAATCTAATTAAAAGAGAAAAGGAAGAAAATTAGATCTTGCTAAAAGGTACCATACATAGTGAAGTAATATCAATACTAAACTTATAAGCACCAAGTAGTATAGCATCCAGATTTTTAGAGGACAAGTTATGGGAGTTACAGGAAAAAACAAAAATCAAAACTATACTAGTGGGGGATCTCAAACTCCCTCTCGATTGTGCTTCTGGGAGCCAAGATGGTGGAGTAAGAAGTAGTCACTCTTAGCCTCCCTTATTAACCTCTGAAAGCCCAGGAAATATTGCCCCAGGAAAAACACTGGAATAGCCGAGCCAGAAGAAAGACAGGGTGCAGCAGTCCAGTAGCCCAGGTAGCTTGAGAGATTAACAGGAAAAGCCCCTCTTGCTCTGAGGGAGCAGTACAGAGCCTGAGGAGTCCCAGCAAGCTAGCAAAAAGCCCCACCTCAGCATATCAGCGGGAGATCCTGAAACCCAGGTGGTGGAGCAGGCAAGCACCAACACCAGGACCCCCGAGTGCCTCAGTAAGGGCAGGGGAACCAGTGGAAACCAACTCAAAAGACCACCACATGCATCAGCATTCTACAGCAACCAAGTCTCCCAGTTCCTCAGCAAAACTCTGGAAAGTGCTCCAAGGAGCCCCAGGCGGGGAAACATCCTGCAACATCCATCTGAAAAGAGCTGAGGAAAGCAAAAGGAAGGAAAAGCCCAGGTGTGCAGGCAACCTCTTGGGGCTAGACTACCCAATCCTACCCCTAGAGTTCCAGTGTTGCTGATTTCAGCCCAACACCAGGTAAGCTGCCAGAACCCTATAGCTTCCAACTGCCAGTGTTGGAGGCCTAGGCACACAAAACCAGTGACCAGGCCCTGGGCTCCTAACACAAGAAGCTTGGTTCAGTGCCCCCTGCTCCCTAGCAGGAGAGCTCAATCTCTTTAAAGGTCAGGAAATAAGCAAACACCATGAGCAAAAAGAAATGTACTATAAATTCTTGTTATGGGAACAGTGAAGATCAAGGCAGAGATTCTAAAGAGGATGACATTGTCAACAAACCCACATCTGGAACCTCAAAAGGGAATATGAACTGGTCTAAAGCCCAAACAGCCTTCTTAGAAGAGCTCAAGAAGGATTTTAAAAGTCAAATGAGAGAGGTAGAAGAAAAATTGGGAAAAGAAATGAGAGGTATGCAAGAGAGAGTCAATAGCTTGGAAAAGGAAAGACAAAAATTAACTGTAAAAACAAGTCCTTAAAAAGTACAATTGACCAACTGGAAAAAAAGTACACTGAAGAAAACAAGTCCCTAAAAGATACAATTGGCCAAATGGAGAAGGAGGTACAAAATCTAATAGAAGAAAACAATTTGTTAAAAATTAGAATTGGGCAAATGGAAGCTAATGACTCTATGAGAGAGCAAGAATCAGTCAAACAGAAACAAAAGAATGAAAAAATAGATGAAAATGTAAAATACCTCACTGGTAAAACAACTGACCAGGAAAATTGATCCAGGAGAGACAATTTAAAAATTATTGGTCTACCTGAAAATCACAATGAAAAAAAGAGCCTGGCCAGCATCTTTCAGGAAATCATCAAGGAAAACTGCCCTGAAGTCCTAGAACCAGAGCATAAAATAGCCATACAAAGAATCCACCAATCACCTCCTAAAAGAGATCCCAAATTGAAAATGCCAAGGAATATAGTAGCCAAATTCCAAAATTACCAGGTCAAAGAGCAAATACTGCAAGCAGCCAGAAAGAAACAATTTCAATATCATAGAACCACAGTCAGGATTACACAGGACCTTATAGCTTCTACATTAAAAGATTGTAGTGTGTAGAATACAATGTTCCGTAAGGCTAAGGAGCTTGGATTACCAACCAAAGATCAACTACCTAGCAAAAATGAGCATAATCTTTCAGGGGAGGAGATGGATATTCAATGAAATAGGGGATTTCCAAACCTTCTTGATTAGAAGACCAGAGCTCAAACACCTCTCTCAGCACTAGGTAAATCTAACCACAAAATAAGCAAGAAACAAGTTAAGGAGGTAAATCAAGTCTTAGGAAAGTTAAATGTGACAAACTTCTGGAGAAAATTCAATGGGGATAGAAAAGAATATACCATTTTCTCAGTGATACATGACACCTAAACAAAAATTGAGCATGTATTAGGGTATAAAAACCTCACAATCAAATGCAGAAAGGCAGAAATATTAAACGTATCCTATTCAGATCATAATGCAATAAAAATTATGTATAATAAAGGGCCATGGAGAGCAGATTAAAAATTAATTGGAAACTAAATAATCTAAATCTAAAGAATGAGTGGATCAAACAACAAATCATAGAAACAATCAATAATTTCATCAAAGAGAATTGTAATAATGAGGCAACATACCAAAATTTATGAGATGCAGCCAAAACAATATTTAGGGAAAATTTTATATCTCTAAATGCTTACATAAATAAAATAGAGAAAGAACAGATCAATGAATTGGACATGAAACTGAATAAGCTAGAAAAAGAACTAATTTAAAAATCCCCAATTAAATAGCAAATTAGAAATTCTTAAAATCAAAGGAGAGATTACTAAAAATGAAAGTACGAAAAGTATTGAACTAATAAATAAAACTAGGAGTTGATTTTATGACAAAAAAGCAATAAAAAAGATAAGCCTTTGGTTAATTTTATTTTAAAAAAAAGAAAGGAGAAAACCAAATTACCAGTATCAAAAATGAAAAGAGTGAATTCACCACCAATGAAGAGGAAATTAAAACAATAATTGGGAGCTAATTTGTCCAACTACACCAATGAATCTGTCAATCTAAGTGAAATGGATGAATATTTACAAAAATATAAATTTTTCAGATTACTAAAAGAGGAAATAAAATATTTTAAAAACTCCATTTTAGAAAAAAGAAATTGAACAAGCTGTTAATGAACTCCTGAGGAAAAAATCTCCAGGGCCAGACTGATTTACAAATGAATTCTACCAGATATTTAAAAAAAATTAATTCCAATACTATATAAACTATTTGGAAAAATAGGCAAAGAAGGAGTCCTACCAAATTCTTTTTTATGACACAAGTGTGGTGCTGATACCTAAACCAGGAAGAGCCAAAACAGAGAAATAAAATTATAGACCAATTTCCCTGATGAATATTGATGCAAAAAAATAAATAAAATATTAGCAAAGAAATGACAGCAATTTTTCATGAGCATAATACACTATGACAGGTAAGATTTCTAGCAGGAATGCAGGGCTAGTTTAATTTCAGGAAAACTATCAGCATAATTGACCATATCAATACCAAAACTAACAGAAATCATGTGATTCCTCAATAGATGCAGAAAAAGCTTTTGATAAAATACAGCACCCATTCCTATTAAAAACACTAGAGAGTATAGGAATAAATGGAGTTTTCTTTAACATGATAATCATTATCAATCTAAAACCATCAGCAAGTATTACATGTGATGGGGATAAGCTAGAAGCTTTCCCAATACAATCAGGGGTGAAAGAAAGATGCTCATCATCACTACTATTATTTAATATTGTACCAAGATAAGATTGAAATGGGTATATGATTTTAACATAAGAATGATACCATAAGCAAATTAGGAGAGCAAGGAGTAGTTTACCTTTCAGATCTATGGAGAAGGTAAGAATTCTTGACCAAACAAGAGATACAGAATATTATGAAATGCAAAATGGGTAATTTTGATTACATTAAATTAAAAAAGTTTTGCACAGACAAAAGCAATGCAACCAAAATTAGAAGGAAAGCTGGAAGCTAGGAAACAATTTTTATAGCAAGTGTTTCTGATAAAGGTCTCATATCTGAAATATATAGAGAATTGAGCCAAATTTATAAGAATACAACTCATTCCCCAATTGATAAATGGCCAAAGGATATGACAGGCAGTTTTCAGAGGAAGAAATCAACGTTATCTATAGGCATATAAGGAAGTGCTCTAAATCACTTTTGATTAGAAAAATGCAAATTAAAACAACCCTGAGGTACCACCTCATACCTATCAGATAGGCTAATATGACAGAAAAGGAAAACGATAAATGTTGGAGAAGATGTAGGAAAATTGGAACACTGATGCATTGTTGGTGGATTTGTGAACTGATCCAAACATTCTGGAGAGCAATGTGAACAATGCCCAAAGGGCTATGAAACTGTGCATACCCTTTTATCCAGCAATACTGTTACTAGGTCCATAACCCGAAGAGATCATGAAAAAGGGAAAAGGACCCACATGTACAAAAATATTTATAGCAGTTCTTTTTGTGGTGTCAAAGTATTGGAAAATGAGGGGATGCCCATCAATTGGGGGATGTCTGAACAAGTTGAGGTGTGTGAATGTAATGGAATAGTATTGTGCTATAAGAAATGATGAACAGGTGAATTTCAGAAAAACCTGGAAAGACTTAACAGGAACTGATGCTGAGTGAAGTGAGTAGAACCAGGAGAACATTGTACACAGTAGCAGCAACATTATGTAATGATCAACTGTGATAGACTTAACTCTGCTCAGCAATAAAATGATCCAAGACAATTCCAAAAAACTCATAATGGAAAATTCTATCTACAGTCAGAGAAACAACTATGGAATCTGATTCAGATGAAAGCATAGGATTTTCATTTTTTTTAGTATTTTTTTTCTTTCTCATGGTTTTTCCTTTTTGTTCTGTTCCTTCTTTCACAACATGACTAATATGGAAGTATGTTTAATATGTTTGTACATGTGTAACCTATAGCAGATTGCTTGCTATCTTGGGTAGGAGGAGGGAAAAACAGAAGGGGGGAAACAATGGAACTCAATCTTATAAAAGTGAATGTTGAAAACTATCTTTACATGTAATTGGAAAAAAATACTATTAAGTGGGGAAAAGAAAATGCTTAATGTGGTATGTAAATACTAGCTATTTTACTCAATTATTGTTTCTATGATTTGTTTTTTGTCCCATTTATTACATAAGATTTCACTCTTGAGTTGCTATTTGGGTCTGTATCTTCTGTTTGTACTCCTTGAATTGATTATGATTTTTCCTGTGTTATGATCTCTAAAAAATGCTTGTTACTTCTGCCTTACATCTATTTGCAATATCTCTGTTTCTTAATCAATCTTTGTAAGAGTTCCATGCAATTCTGAGAAAAGCATAGATTCTGCAGCAGTCTCATTTAGAAGACAACACAACTCCTTTTGCTCCGGTTTCCCCAGCAATGTGTTCAATTCTGTATTGCTTTTAAAAACATTTATTTTTTAGTTTTATCCCAAACTGAGGGAGAGATATTAAAGTCTCCTGCTATTTCTGTAACATATGTCTTCTCGTATTTAATGTTGATTTGTGATTTACATTACAGGGCATTCAGAGTACATAAGTTTAATATCAATATTAGTTTATTATCTATTATTCCTTTCAATATAGCGTTGTTCTTATGTTGTGAATTTTTGGTTTTGTTTAGTTGGACAGCATGATTACAACTTCTACTTTTTGAGATTCTCCTGATGCATAGTAAATTTTGTTCTAACTCTTCATTTTTATTCTGTGTATGTCTTTGCTTTTTAGATGTGTTTCTTGTAAGCAACAGGTTGTAAAGTTGTTTTATTCCTCATCCGACCTAATTCTCTCTTTGATTTTATTAGATTATTTAATCCATTCACATTTCAAATTAGAAGATTTGGCTTTATATTGTCTAGCATTTGTATCTATCCCAACACCTCCCCCTCCCCAAATGAAGGTCTTTATTTTGTTCCTCTTCCTCTTCAAAGACAATACTTTGAAAAAAAACAAAAAAAAGACAATACTTTGTTTCTTCAGTTATTTTTACTTAATCTACTTTAAGGGAGCCCTATTCCCACAGGCTTTCTTCTCCTCATCTTCCAGGTATCCCACCTCCCATCTACCACTCCTTTCCCTGGTTTTACTTAATTTATTAATTCATTTTTCTTTTTTTTTCTTTTTTATCTAGTTATCTAAATTTTCCCTTTTTTCCCCTCTCAGTTCAGTATTCAAGTAAAACTGTCCTTACTCTTTTCTCTTTCTGCTTCTTTTGTTTGTTAGTTTTTTTTCCCTGTGTATTTTTTCTAAAAAAGATTCTTTTTTCCTTATTCTCTTTATTCTCTTCCTGTCTATTCTAGACTTTCTGATTCATAGCTATTATACTTTCTTATTTCTTTTTCAGTCTCTGCATTTTTTTCCAAGCAGTTTCTATGATCTTGTTCCCCCATATTTGTTTTGCCTTGCTCTTAGAAGTAGCAATTCCTCAGGGAGATATAGTATATAAATATTGCTCCCCAATGTAAAATTTTTCCTATATCCCTGATTACGTAGTTCATTACTACTTCCTGCCCTCCCCATGATTTCTATTTGCTATGGCATCTCTTCTTTGGGTCCATTTCCTCTCATTATCCTTCTTTCAGATGCCAGTCGTGCAAGGATTCTCTTCTGATTCTCTTCCTGAGGCAGGATGCTCTTCTTGAAGCAACAGTACTCTGTCAGAGGTGGTAATGTTTCTAATCACCAAATCCCTACAGATTATATCAATTGCAAGGCCCTTGTGTTCCATTACAGAATAGCTCTTTTCCCCCCATGAGAATGGAGGAGGGGGAGCTTCGGTGGGGCACCCTCCCACCATTGAACTGAAATTTCCCCTTTTCTTTTCTTTTTTTTAATTGATAGAAATGGAGTTCAGACACTCCTTGGTAGAGTTAGGGAAGTACCCTATAGCTGTAGAAGCCTACTGCTTCCCTAATTGAAAACTGTCAGAGTTCTGTTCTCCTTTAAGAAATGAAACTTAAACTGAAGTGAGCAAAGGAAAAGTTTATTTACGGTTCTTGCAAGAAGCAGGTGTGTATGGTACCCCAAAAGGACGCACATACACACTGACAGAAACCAGAGCAAGCCTTTTATGCAGTTAGTTCCTTCTTGTCCCTCCCTTCAGAGTTGGGATTGGTCCCTGCTCTTCTGGTTTACAATCTTCCTGATACTCCCACTTCATATTACTCCTTAACATGTCCTCCCTCCCATTAACATATGAAATGTGCCTAATTTTGTGTTATTGCTCCCCTCCAGATGAAGTTAGTAGTAATGAGACCACTATGCATGTGTACTCTAAGTAAAGCTTAACCTTTGTTCTACTTCCAGCCTCTTTAACAAAAAAACCAGTTTCATCCACTTTTAGCCAGTTCTAGAATCTTTGACCTAGAGCTACCTTTTCTCTCAATTTTCTTATATGGAAATATAATTGTTTCTTACCTCTCACACAATCATTCCCATTGCCACCTCACCCATTCACCTGTAGCCACTCTTCCTTCTAAAAGACTACAGGAATTCTTTTCCCTTCATTATTTACCATTGACTTGATTGATTTTGGCAGTTCACTTATTCCTTTCTATCTTCTTTCTCCCCTATCCTCTTTAATTTGCCATCCCATTCTGTTTACAGTTTAGTATCCCCCCTCCCAACACACAAACACACACACACACACACACACACACACACATGCACATGTTGACTCATCTGTAGATGGGGTGTTGTACCATTTAGTCCATGGTGTTTTAGGCTTGTTCCTTCATCCACCATCACTTATTTAAGTTCCACTTTCCCCCTTATCTCATTGTGTACTTTAAGAAAGAAAATTTTCTTAAAGGATAAGGGAAAAAATGGTTCCTCATTGTTATATTGTTGTTGATGCTTTTGAATCCATAAGTGTCTTTCTCTTTTTAGTCCCTCCCTTCCTTTTCTTTTGGGTAATTTATTTCATTACTTGTGCTTTCTTAAACTGATATATTTGTTTATCCTTCTTGTGTTGCTATTGTCTGGATTGTTTGCAAAGCAAATAATCTCCTTGTGTTTAGATTTTTTTTTGGTAGAAATGTTTCAGACACTTCTCTTTTATTGAATATTCATCATTTTCATTGATGATTAGCTTTTGTTTTGCTTGATATGACGTTTGGGGTTGCATCTTGAGCTCCTTTGCTTTTTGGAACTCGCATATCCATTCCCTTTTGTACTTTTTTGTGGTTACAGAGTAGTCTTGAATAATTCAAATACTTTTCTCTATAGTTGAAAGTCTTCCTGGCTAGCTCAATTTGTTGTTTCTCATTGTAATTGCAATTGTCAAATTTAACCACTACCTGTCTTGGAGTCTGTAGCATAAGGTTGTTTGGTTTGTTCATTTGTCTGTTTCTGGAGGTGAGCTATATGTTTTTTTTTTCAGTTGACACTTTGTTTTTCTGCATTCAGAAGTTCTAGAATGTCTTCTCTTCTTGTATTATTTCTCACTTTATGGTGTTCAGGTTTTTTGACTTGGCATTGTCTCAGAAATCTATGAACCTAAACTTATTTCTACTCCAATGCTATCAAACTCCGGTAGAAATGGATCCCTGCAGGCTGCATATTAACTTTGTAAACCTCAAATTGAAATTATCTATGTTGTATTTTTATTCATTTTTAAAACATTTACTAATTGCATTTTAATCTGGTTCTGGTCCCACTGGAGTTTGGTTGGCTGCTTGTGACCTGAGCAAGTTTACCACCTTTGCTCTATACATCCTCTAAGATAAATATGCATGCAGAGATTATGTATTCTTTTAACACTATTGCATTTTTCTTCTCTTCTTCTAGATTCCCCTTCACTTCTATGCATTCCTATTACCAGTCAGTTGTTCTCTCATTTATTACTTTAGAGAGACTCATCACCATGGATTTAGTTGTTGTTGTTTTTGCTAATTGTATCTGTTCTGCAGACCATAAATTCTTGTGTTGGTAGAGACTACAGCAGTAGCAAGAAAGTTAATGACTAGATCCTGGAGCCACCAGCAGGTGGGGCCTCCTAGATGTAGGGCCTGATAGGGAAGGGGGTGCTGAGTGAATTTGTTAGGGAATAGGAATTAACCTTTTCTGCTGTTAACTCATTAGGCTGTTATGTCCTTAGTGTTCTTGGTGTCTTACCCTATAGATTCAGATGCAATCAATTTACCATTAATACATTATTCTTATTCGGGGAATTTTGACAGGTCATGTAGATCTGAGGAAATGTCTAATCCTCGACCTGGTTGGGTATATACCAAATTGTCTTTTCACTATCATGCCCTCTTAAACCCAAATACTAGGTTTGTATCTACATATACCAGTCAGCATGATACATTTGGGCATTCTTGAACTTCCTTATTTCTGTTGAGTGTACCACCATTCTTCACAGCACATAAGGACACCTCAATGTCATCCTTGACTTTTCTCTTGTTTTCACTCCATATATCAAATCAGTCACCAAATCTTGTCAATTCTACCTTTACAATATCTCACATATACTCCCTTCTCTCCACTCACAATGCCATCTTCCTAGTTCAAGAACTCATAACTTCTCATCTAGACTATTGCAATAACCTAATTGGTCTCTTTGCTGTAGCTCCATCCCCTTTTGAATCTATTCTCTCTCAACTGCCAGAGCAATTTTACTAAAAGAAAGGTCTGATCATGTCACTGTCCTGCTCAGTAAACTCCACTAGTCCCCTATTATCTGTAGAATCAAGCACAAAGTCCTCTGTTTAACAACAATAATAATAATAATAATAGCTTAAAATCCATTTTATAATATCCTTAGTTTCATTAACTAGCCTCTTAAACTTTAGAACTACTGAATATATGTGTATATATATATATATATACATATATAGATAGATAGATAGAGATGTAGATATAGATGACTCTGCCATATTCTTATATCCATCTTTTATTACATGTACTTACTCCTATCTTCTGTACACATCTTTTTAAAAAAATCTTAGTTGATTGGTGTTTTCTTGGAGCATTCACATCAATCCCTTCAGACCACCCCTGCTAGCTATTATCCTATATTTCTAACTCTTTTCTAAATACCATGCATTTAGCTTCTGACCTCATCATCACTCAATTGAGACTGCTCTCTCCAATTACTAATAATTTTCCAAATGCCAGATCCAATGACCTTTTATTAATCCTCATCCTTCTTTACTTTTCTGCAGCCTTTGATACTGAGGATTATCTTCTACATATGCTTTCCTCTCTAAGTTTTCATGATACTCTTCTCTGCTGATTTTTTTCCTATCTTTATGATTTCTCCTTATTCTCTTTTGCTGGATCTTTGTCTAAGTCATGACTGCTAACTGTGGTGAACCTCAAAGGTCTACCCTTGGCCCTCATCTCTTCTCCCTCTATGCTCTCCCCTTTGGTAAACTCATCAGCTCCCATGGATTCAGTTCAGATTCTCAGATATGCCTATCCAGCCCTAACCTCTTTACCAATATCTAGTCTCACATCTCTAGCTGCCTATGGGAAATCTCAACCTGTATGTCCCAGAGATATTTACAACATGATACATTCAAAACCAAATTCATTATCTTTCCCCCCAAAAATCTCCTTATTATCATCCCTCTAAACTCCTCTTCTGAACTTCCTTTATTACTGTCCAGGACACCACCTTTCCAAAAGTTACTTAGGCTCACAATCTAGGTGTCTGTTGTCCTCAACTCTTTACTGGCACTCATCCCACACAACCAACCTATTGCCAAGTTTTGTTAATTCTAGCTTCACATCATCTTTTATATATTCCCCTTGCTGTCTTCTGACATAGCCACTATCCTGATACAGGTCCTTACCATCTCAAATTGGGAATTTTGCATAGCCTTCTAATTGGTCTCTCTGCTTCAAATCTGTCCTCACTCCAGTCCCTCCATTCAGCTGCCAAAATAACCACAATAAAGTGCATATCCAACCATGTCACTCCCCTAACCAATAAACTTCTGTGGCTCCCTATTACTTCTGGGAACATCCACTACACCACCTAGCTTCTCCTCCCCCCCCCCCAGCAAAACTGGGCAGTTGATAAATGTTTTCTAATGATGAAGACTAAAATTGCTGACTTTGCTGTATGTGAGATTTCATTGAGATTGAAACCAAATCATATAATCTCTCTCTATGTCTTCTCAAAAATCTTCCACAATGGTTCCACTTAATATACTAGAGGCATTCCACTCATTCTCTTGACATTGTATGGATGTCAATGGAGCTCAGGGACATCTCTATTGGTTCTCCCTTCCACTTGCCATGTCCACCTTCTTTATGAATCATATATTTCCATGATGGCATCCTTTATGTTATTTCTCTTATGTAATTTTTGGTTGGCAATGGGTTGGATTGTACTCATGCCTACCATACATCTCTCCACTGCCATTTAAGTGATCTTTAACCTCAAATCTTTGGAAACTGTGGTATTACATGACTCTTCACCATACAGATCTGGATAATTTAACCAAAATAAACAGTCCAAAATTGTTAGCAAAGAGACACTCCGTGCCCTACAATAACAAAAACAAGAAGAGGATCTAATCTTTGTTCCCTGCCCAAACCCCTTCCCAACCAGTTGTAGCTGTTGAATGTTAAATTAAACAATGACATACATATTGGAAAGGAGACTGGGGGAAAAATACAATTGATGTGAGATTAAAGGATTTTTGCATGTAAACTTGCCATGTACCAAGGAAAAACGTCCAGCTGTTTCAACATAACATTGGCATTATGACAGTGATTTTGATTAAGATGCTATAGTTTGATAGTAATTGTTCTTGACTAGTTATCTGAGACTCTAGCCTGCCTTTCCAGGTTAGAGAAATTTCTCCTATCATTGAGAAGTAGTAGCTATCTGATGACATACATTCTGTCTGTGCAGGGTTCTAACATCTCCAAGAGCCCAGACTTATAGTAGAGTAACACAATTCTTGAGAAAGTGTTAAAGCCATCAAAGGAACATCCCTACCTGAAACCACAAGATGCTGTCGCTTGGGATCCCTGGGCCCTATAGCTTGGGTTTGGGGGATCTGAGCCCTTCTGCTGACTATCTAGGAGTGTAGGAACTGGCCTCTACTGACACCATTTCCTCACTTCCCTTTGTTTTCTCCCTAGAACCTGGAATGGTAGAAGCATCATTTCCCTTCCCATGGGTTGCCTCTGGTCTGATGGATTACTTCTCCCTTTGTCCTTTTTCCTAATAATTTCAAGGTATCATTTGTAAAGCTCAAGTTTGAAAAAGGGGTTTTCTTATAAAGAACAACAATTTAAAGACATGAAGTGAAGGGAGGGGAGTTGCAATAAATATTTGAAATGGGCAAAGAAAATACTGTATAGTAGAGTATTCTTGTGGTTTCATTCTGACCCTAAGCACCAGCTTTAAACTACCAGCTACAACTACTAGCTAGCATTTATATATACCTATAATACTGACAAAGCATTTTACATATGTCAGGTAGGTGCTATTATAATTCCCATTTTACAGATGAGGAAACTGAGTCTGGAAGAAGTTAAATGATTTGCCCTGAAATACACATTTACCAAGTCCTGCACTCTATCCACTACTCCACCTAACTGCCTACAAAGGTCCCTTGAGATCAGTAAGCCTCTTCTTATTTCCTTCTGGTCTTACTTCTTACTCAGTCTTAGCCAGTCAGGCAATAAACATTTTTAAAAACACCTATTGTGTGTCACCCACCTGGGTTAATTGCTGCGATACGAAGAAAATCAAAAGAAAGCCCCTGATCTCAAGGAACTCACAGTCCAATGGGGGAGCCAATGAGGAAACAGCTACTTACAAACAAGCTATATACAAGATAAATTGGAGAAAAGCAACAGAGGGAAGGCATGAGAATTAAAGAGGGAACAACAAGAAAGGCTTTACCTTATTATTAACTTAATTCTCACTCTTCTTGGTTTAGATGACTCAAAAAACTCTCTAACCTTGCTTCCCCCAATTTATTATTAGAATGGAAACCCAAGTCCTGAAAACAATAGCTCTTTCCTAAAGTCTGTCCAGTTTTGTCATTCATGGGATACTTTTTCTAGAATCTGACTGTGGACCTAGAGAAACTCTTTTCTCATCCACCTGGTCCCAAGACCTCAAAGTAGTTTCTTTCTTGAGTTTCAGTATTGTGTCTCTCTCACTCATACTGAAATCTCTAGGAATTTACTTTCTAACTCTCACTTTGGTCCATCTGTTTTGCCAAAAGCCAATTTGAGGAGCCTGGTCTTTGTGGAAGACATTCCCAAGCTCTGTGGTCTGCCCCACCATCTTCCCTGTTAACTGCATGGTCTCTCATTCCAGGCTCAATTTTACTCCCCTTCTAACTCAATGAACACTTGTTTCTCTTGCCTAATTCCCTACTTACTCCTAGGATGAGTTGACAAACAAAACTTGGAGTCAGTGGGCATTGGGCACTTATCATAGAATCCTACATTTAGAAAAGACAGAATTCCCCAACCAAAAATATTTCAACCTTTGACATCATGTAGCCATCCTTTCCTCAGCATCTCTGACAGGTAGTCATCCAGTTTCCTCTTGAACCCTACCAGTGACGTGGAGTTGGAAATTTTGAGGGAGTCCATTCCATTATTGGATGACTTGGATTGCTAGAAAGTTTTTCCCTCCCTATGCTGATACAAAGTCTGATTTCCCATAGGTAAGCAAGATCAGGTGTCCAGAGCAATGCAAAGTAAATTTTATACTAGGATTATAGGATTTTTAGATCTGAAAGGGGCCTTAGATAAATTCATCTAATCCAACCCCCTTACATTATAGATGGAGAAATTGAGGCCAAATTCCTCAAGAAAGTCAAAATCCATAAAAATGTTGACAATCTAAAATAGGAGTCACCAAACTATGACCCTGGGGCCAAATTCGGTTGGTCTACTTTTTTTGGGGGGGGGCCTGCAGAAGCTAAGAATGGTCTTTACATCTTTAAATAAAGTTTTATTACATTTTAAAATGGGAAAACCTGCAGTTCCTTACAAAAACAGGCAACCAACTGCATGTTGGTATGCCTGGTCTAAAACACTGGGCAAATTCTCATACAGTAATATTTAATAGGGAAGTCCACACTTGGATTTTTAAAAAGAAGTGATTTTGCATAAACAAAATGGAGAAGCTATGGTAATATAGCGGTTTGTTTGAAAAAGATCTTGGAGTTTTGGTGGATTGTGAACTCCATCTGAATCAAAAATGAAATTGTTATTGTAGTTGTTCCAATAGTATCTGACTCTCAGTGACTCCACTTGGGTTATTTTTTGTTTGTTTGTTTGTTTGTTTGTTTTTTTGGCAAAGATACTGAAATGGTTTGTCATTTCCTTCTCCTGTTCATTTTACAGATGAGGAACTGAGGCAAACAGGGTTAAGTGACTTACCCAGGGCCACCCAGTAAGTGTCGAGGTTGAATTTTAACTTCAGGTTCCCTCTTCCTTCTACCACACCTCTATAGTGACATAATAGCTCTCTTCAAGTTGCTGAAGGGATCATTTATGAAAGCAAAATCACACTTGTCCTATTAGGCCTCAGAGGGCAGAACTAGAGCAATGAAGTACAAATTTCAAAGAAGTAAATTTAAGACTTTGTCTAAAGAAAAACTTCTGAACACTTTAAAAAGCGTTTCCTGTCATTGGAAATCTTTCAGGCAGGCCAAATGTTCTCTTGTTGGGTATGTTATCGAAGTGTGCCGTGTGACCTCTGAGGTTCCTCCCATCTCTGAAATTCTGCAGTATTTGGTCAAGGTCATACAGATAGTCCACAGGAGATCTGAGATACAGACCCAGATCCTATAATTAGTTTTCCACAGTAGTACGTTCTCCGGTTTTCTCTCTTTCATATGTCCCTTCAAATATTTCAAGATAGCTATCATATCCTCTTTTTTTTCTCCAGGCTAAATAACCTGCTGTCCTTCAACAATTCTTTATTCAGCATAGTTTCCAGATCTCTTGCCATTCTAGTTATACTCCTCTGAATAGACACTAACTTGTTAATGTAATACCATGGAATTATAAGAAAATAGATTGAGAGTTGGAAGAGAAAAAAATCCATCCAGTTCAACCTATTCCTTTTCCAGATTAGGAAACTGAGACCCAGAGAGGTCGGGTGATGGGAGTGAATTAGAGATAGAATTTGAATCCAGGCCCTCTGCTGAGTAGCAAGGGCTATGCCATGCTGCCTACTTCTCAATGTCCTTTCCTCTGCCTGTCTATCTCTCACCATCCTGATCCCAGACTCTGCTTTGACCACTGCACCGACTCCCAGGTCTCACCCATTTCTGGACTTGTCCAAAGCCCAAACTCTTGCCTGTGCGTCAGTTTTCCCTATGGGAGAATTGTTTTTTGTCTGGATTCTCCATGCTGTCTTTATTTCCATGCTTCCATTTAGAAATCTGTTCCTGATACCTCAGTAGATTTTCCAAATCCTCCTCAAAGCCAGGTAAAACTATATGGTTTGATCTGTGCTATTTGTCCCAAAGACTTTTTTGTTTTCTCTCTGACTGATATTTAAGTCATTAAAGTTACCTAGGGGTTAGGAAACACAGTTTACGCATTGACTCCAGAAAGCTTCAGATACAATGCTGACTTCTAAACACCCCGCTAGCATTTTTCCATTAGCAGATTATAGAGATTAGTTTAGAAGATTAGAAAGTTGACACCCTAAACCCTAAAGGGATGAACTAGAGAATGATAATGAGAGCCCGCCAGATGAAAGACTATGGGGATGAAAGGACAAGTTAGGGAGAGTTTGCTCAGCCTGGGAGCCATCACGGAAAAGGACTGGACACCTGGTTTCCCAAGGAGGGATTTTAGTGATAAATTCACCTTAACAGTGTAAGGAATTGTTATCTTGCTCCACAAAGGAAAGTGGGGGTGGAGAGAAGGCAGGAAACCGAAAATGGGAATAAGCAACTCACAGACTTTGGGATATTTTGCTTGAACAGCAGAGGAAAAACTCCAGGGCTTTGTGGCAGTTGAGTACAGATCCCCTTTAACAGAGAATACCAGTACTTTGCCTCTAGCAAATAAAGCAATACTGTTTTGCTCAGATCTTCTGTTCCCTCTCTGTCTGGAGCAGCAGTAGCAGCAACAGCAGCAGCTGTATCTGCACAAACTGACTCTGCTCCCTAGCCAGCAATTTACTGCAAAGCTACTGATTGGCCAGACCACCAACAGAGGGCTGGGACAGAACTTCTATATATTCCTAAAGGAGGCAAAGGCAGCCTCAGACCGTGCTGAAGTTGAGTTCGGACAGTTCCACCGTCCTGTTCACAGTTTGAGCTCAAAAGCCAGGAAGTCAAAATGTGCAAGGGACTAGCAGCTCTGCCCCACTCCTGCCTGGAAAGGTGAGAACTTGAGTTTTTTGGCTTCAGAGGCTGGCCCAGTCAGTGCCTAAGGGTAGACAGGATCCCTAGGTGCAGCTGGGTGATTTGATGCTTAAGCAGCAGTATAATTTGTGCCTGACTCAAAGCCACAATAAACTCTAGCATTCTCTTTTTGGAGCTAATGCCAACATGGACTTTAGCAGAGGGTTTTGAAGGAGAAGAGGAAATGGGAAATAACATTATCTCTGAGTTGGGGAGCTAGTAGATTTGAGAACACAGATCTCAAAGCTGGAAGGGATCACCTAGTCCAACCCTCTTGTTTTACAGATAAGGAAACCAAGGCCTAAAGTTCAACAGCTAGAAAGTGTCAGAGGGAGGCTTGAGTCAGTTTTTTCCTACTGTACCAAACTGCTGCCTTTAGTAAATCCCAGTTTTTATATTTGGTAGCTGAGGGATCTTGGACAAGTCACAGTCTGTCTTCATCTCAGCTGCCTCATTTGGGTTTCACATAAAGGAAAACTTCTTAACAAATAGAACTTACCCAACATGCGATGAATGGGAGAGTGGGGTTCCCTTACTCTCATTTAGGTTTGACATAAGGGCAAACTTGTTAACAAGTTGAGCTTATTCAAGTTAAATGGGAAAAGGTGGGATTCCCTCTCACTAGAGGTCTTCAAAGAAAGACTGAATGACCACATGTTACGGATGATGGGAAATGGATTCTTAGTCAATTACAGGTTGGATTAGCTGGCTACTGGAGTAACTTTAAACTCTAAAAACCTCTGGCTGTTATCTGTAAAATCTAGCCTTCATTGGGTCAGTATGAAAAAAGTGCTATATAAAGGTGGTGTCATGGTCTTCCCTACAGAGTTGTTGTGAAGATCAAATAAGATAATGGGTACTGTTCTTTGTACCCATAAAACCTTTACAAACTGGAGTTATTCTCCTTAAAGAGGGAAGTTGTCTCTTCTGAGAAAGGGAAGTCGTCTCAAGGTGAGTGGTGTTTGCTACACCATTAAAAAAAAAAAGCACAGAGGAAATCCTTCTCTAAAGGAAATCCAATAGAAGCTGGACGTCCCACTCTTGATGCTGACTTTAAAACAGAAGAGGCCAGAAAGGCAGCTTTGTAATGATCGGACCCTCCATCTAGACCTTCAGAGGATTAGTGATCACTCTTAGATAGCATCAGCTACTGAAGTAGCCTTTTGTCTAGCTAGGTAGATATGATTATTTACTTAACTGTCATACTTTCTTACGTAAAAGCAGCCACTTACCCCTCCAGCCTTACTTGGGGCTTTGCCAGTACAACCTTCAGATAGGGAATGTCATGAATTTGCAGTACACAGATTTTATCGAAAAGCAGGAATTTGACATTGAACTTGTAGAAATTTTAATCCAATAGTCCTATCTGCCCCCAAGAAGCTGTGATATGTTGATGCACTTTTCCCTCCTTACTGTTCCTTAATTTTGCTTTTGAAAAAGTTGCTATTTCCAATTGCTTATAGAAAATGATATGTGATCTTGACATAATTTAACGATAACCATAAATTCCTTGACCATGTCTATACAATATTATATAAGGGTATAAATGACTGATAGACATTAAGTACTTGAAGTTATTAAATCATTTGTATATATTATTATATTATTAAATTGATATTATAATTTAAATTGTTAAATGCTTCATAGACATCTGTTAGTTCTTTCCGTTCCAAGAGTTTAACTTTGCCTTTTAAATTACTTCTCTCTCAGCAATATTATAATCACTTAAACTGATAAAATAATTTGAGTGGTAGCTTGATATAAATAGGATGCTGGACATGAAGTCAAAAAGATCTGTATCTGAATCCTTCTGACACTCCCTAGCTGTGTGACCAAAGATAAGACATCTAACTTCTCCATCCTCAGACAACTCCCTGAGACTTACCTGAAAATTATAGATAAATTGTGTCAAGGTACAATTTGAAGTCAAGGGAGTTTCCACACTGATGAAATTGTTAGTCCTTGATGAATTGATAGAATAATGGATCAGTTTATTTCCAGGCCAACTTAGTCACTTCTCCAATCTTTAAAATGAGATTTATCAAGGTTCCAACATATATTCTGATATGTTTTGATACTTGTGATCCAAATTGTAATATTATTTGATATTTAAATTATTAATAAAAAAACCCATTACGTAGTACTTATGTGCCCTTTCTTAAATGAGCAAGAGGTAGCAATTAAACCTTGTGAATTACTGAGGTAAGCTTGGACTAAGGAGATCGTGGTTCTAATCCTGGCTAACTAACATTATCAACCCTTACCTCTATAACAGAGATAATTAGAGCAACTTTTTGCACCTAGTGTTGGTGGTATTGCTTTCTTAAACTGGTGGACAGCTTTACGCAAGCACGTAGGGATTAATTTCTAGGTTGAAAGTGTCTATGCTAATATATTTATTACATTAAGACTATATAAATTTCTGCCTTCATTGATTCAGGTCCTAGGATCAAGTCTTAGAGGTAGAAGGGACCTTGGACATCATCTAGTTCAACTTTCTAGTTTTATAGATGAGAAACTCTAAGACCTGAAAAGTAAAGGTGATATACTGAGGTTCCATAAGGAGTAGAGTTGGGATTTGAACACAGTTCCTCCAATTCCAAATTCACTACAGAATAACTTTAAATAACTATTCTCCTTTGCCCTTGTGATGAAGGTGGTGATTCTGAAGAAAGCTGTACTTGCAATCTGACCACATCTGAGATCTTATCTCTGACTCTAGCCTGTGTGGCAAACTCTCAGTTTCCTAAAACACAAAATGGGGATAATCACACCTAAGGTTACTACCTCACAGGCTTCTTGCTTAGGAAACCATTTGGCAAATTGCAGCTATCATTTTTATTCCTTTTATAAAATCCGATAGGTGTTTTTTTGTGACATAAAAAGGATATAACTAGAATTTACAAATAAATATATAATGTGTGTTATATTAATTATATTATATAAATAAATACACTCTTTGGACCTCAGTTTACAAAACAGGGACTCTGTAAAATGAAGGCATTGTGTGAGGTTTTAGATTTAAGGTTTAGATTCCTTTTCAGCTGTAATCACAGGAAAAAACACACTTGTTGCAAAGGAGCAGGACATGCGGAGTGAGGAACAAATAGGGGGTATGAGTTTTAAGTTTAAATTGTGGTCCTTTGATATGCTAGCTGAGTGAATCACTTAACCCTGTTTGCCTCAGTTTCCTCATCTGTAAAATGAGTTATATCATTGCTAAGAAAACCCAAATAGGGTCATGAAGAGTCAGACAGGACTAAACGACAACAAGGAACCAAAGGAATGAATGTCAGAAAGAATTTGAAGTTGGAAAAGCCTGGGTTTGGAAACCAGCTTCTAACAATTTATTCTCTCAAGTCTTAAGCTGCAGAAGAATTGCTAGTTGATGTCGGCAGAGGAGTTATCATGGCCTTCCCTCCTGACCCCAACCCCTGCCAAAATTAAAAAGAAAGAAAGAAAGAAAGAAAGAAAGAAAGAAAGAGAAAGACAGAAGGAAGGAAAGAAGGAAAGAAAGAGGGAGAAAGAAAGATGGAAAGAGAGAAAAAGAAAGAAAGAAAGAAAGAAAGAAAGAAAGAAAGAAAGAAAGAAAGAAAGAAAGAAAGAAAGAAAGAAAGAAAGAAAGAAAGAAAGAAAGGAAGGAAGGAAGGAAGGAAGGAAGGAAGGAAGGAAGGAAGGAAGGAAG